>NW_026606685.1:2810000-3199356 GCF_029890125.1 Rhinichthys klamathensis goyatoka | reverse complement strand
AGATAAAGATCTTCTTTCATATTATAGATTGTAAAAATCAATACCTTCATATTCATTGTAAAAATCCAAAGCGTGTGAAGGGAGACCTTATCAGGATAATACAATATCCCCTTGCACATACCCACGGTTGGAAGACACTAACAAACATGCAGTGAAAAGATTTCTACCATTGCCACCTGATAAATGAGAAATTTTTCAATATCCAGAAAGCTGATTACCAATTTACCGCTGTCAACTTCCATCTCTGCACCAATAAGAATGTTCTCTCAATGCATATGCCATCTTAGAGGATATTTCTCTACATATTGCAAACATGCTCTCTCAGCTAATGTAATAGAGCCCAATAGTGAATTTTAGTTTTCTGATTAATATGATGTCATGTACAACACTCTAAACAAGCTGCTGAGGAATTGCAGAGCGTGACAGGATTGCAGACGGTCAGGGTCATTTTGAAAGCGCTATAGTATTAGTCCATAACATTGAATAACAGTAACGGGTAGTTGCAACACATTTTACTGTAACATCTGCAACTCAGTGTTTGTTTGAGCTATTTTAATTTCATTTCCACACATTTGTCTGCTACAAATTAATGTTGACTTGAGATGTATAACTTATCCCAAATCTCTGTAAATGACTGTTAAAAAGAAAGAGTCCTGTTGTTTCAACCTATACACTTCACTACATGGGTTTAGTAGAAAACATGGACATCAATTTAAATTTAGCATATGCATATAAATTAGGGCTGTAAAATCGATTAATCGCATCTAACACAAATGTTTGTGTTTATTACCGGTGTATATATATATATATATACGCAAACATTTATGATTAGATGCGATTAATCGCAATTATTCGATTTTACAGCCTTAATATAAATGCATTTTTTTTGTGTGTGTTAATTAAATTATTTTACTATGTTAATTGAATTGCAAGGTAAAATAAATAAAATCTAAAATCTGTAAGCAAATGAAAAAAAATGCCATACATAAAACAGGGACTAACAATTATAATAATAATAATAAAAAAGGCTGTGTATGGGTATGCAGTCACTTTCACAATTGTGAAATATTTTAAATTGTTTATAATTATATACTGTGAAATGAAATGTTCAGTCTTTGTGGGTCCAGTAGAAACAAATGGATAAAGTCATGTTACAACCCTGAAACGTTTTAGTTTATAAGTCATGTTGCAACTCTTGGCGAAAGCTTTAGTAGTGAATTTTGTATCTGCTGATTAAGATGAAATCAGTTCAAAAGTGATCTGCATTATTTGTTGGTTGTCAAGAATTATAATTCCGTTCCTTGTTGCTCTTATGCTTTTTTTTTTTTTTAGTGCAATGAGCTGAATCAGCCTCCGTCAGATGGTCTGGCCAGTTGACGGATGGAATTGGACTGGATGCTGGTGGGCTGGGCTCATCTCCGAAATATGAGGATATGAAGCAGTGGAGCTGGTTTTGTTCCAGTCGGGGCAGGTCCCAGGTGTGTCACCCCCTCATCTGTCTACTCCTCTCTTCCTCCCCGTTCTCTTCCTCCATTCCACCAAAGGCCTCATTTTCTGCATGATTAGGCCTCCACCTGTCCTGCTCTTGGCCCCTGGCCCTCGCCTGAGCTCGAACACACCGTCAATTAACACCAGCAAGTTTCTAGCTGAGTCACATCAAAATTAAACCGAAAAGTCGGGGAGAATGAAATTAAAATATGAAGTTGAAAGACTAGTTAGTCATACTTACTGTAACTGCACTTTTTGTGCCGCTTTATTAAAATCTTCCGCCGTAAACATGGTGGCTTTCTAATCTTGTTGTTTTCAAGCAAACATGCATTTGGTAATTATTTTTTTCAGTTCCATCTCTGATTAATCTGATATTGAAACCTGTCCATGTAATGCATAATAACCCTCATTTTGCCAAAATATCATTTAGGCTTCTTTTGGCCCACAACCAAATTGCTAGAGAATGAAAGGACCTGCGCCAGGCCTTTAATTTCACCCCTGTATAATGAACCAATGAGCTAAATAATCTGGCTGGCCCTCGTTGTTGCAAATGTGACACCTGTTGTAAGTGGCATGACTTAGGAGTGCCAAAACACTTTTTGTAGATTTGCTTGGTTTTATCATTCTGATTTGTGTCATGGGAAGCAAGTGAAAAGATAAAGGAGAACCGTCTTTTGTCCAAGCAGAGACAGATGGTCTTGTCAAAGTTACACTTGTTTGTCAATGAAGCTAAAAGCACTAGGTGTTTGTGTGATCAGGTTACAGAAAACATAAGGAGATTGCAATTTATCTAGATGGAGTCATATTGATCCAAACAATGGCTTGCTGTGAGGAACAGACCAAAATTGAAGTCATATTCAAAACTTGCCATGTTGCAATTGACATGAGGACCAGACGTTGACATGGAGGGCAAGGTTTAATTTCTTCACATAAAGCTGTTGTATGACTTATAAAATATAGTACACAACTTGTATGGACCACATTTATAGTGTTTTCTTTTTTTGTTCTTTCTGGAGTTTGGCTTAACATCTCTTTTTTTGTGTTTGGGACAACATGAGGGTGGACTAGTCCTAAATAAAGCTTGAGAATGTTCGGTATAGTTTAAGCAGATAATTAATAACTAATTAGTAAGTGTAAATTACTTTAAGATGAAGCAGATGCTATTTAAACCATTTAATTAAAGGTTTTTTTTTTTTTAAAGAATCAGTAAAAGGAGGGGACGCCGACATCAATTGTCTTCTATCTACTCAAAAAGTTTCTCTCAAAGGAAGTTCTACCTGTCAGTGAAGTAAATGAAATGCTACTTATCTACGCTGTTGCCTTGAAAGCTGTTTATCTTTCGTCTGCAATTCCAGTCAACTCTGTTTGTCTTGCTTATCGTCAAAATTAAACATGCACAGAAATATTAAAGGTCATTTGCCTTAATGAAGCCATAAATAATTAAGTCAATTATAATGCGAACGCTGAAAAGAAGATTGAGAATGATTTTAGAATAAGATAAGAACAAAAAAAAAACAAAGATAAAATCCCAACTTGCACAACCACTAAAGTTCACCTCTGTAAATGCCTATTATTGTCCATTATAAAAAGTAATTAGAAAAATGCATTTTAAACAGCCTTCATTACAAAACAGCATAATCTTTGTCATTGTCGTTTCAAACATACAGCATTATGTAACATTTCCACCAGCCACCAACGGAGGGCGATGTGTCCCATGAAATGCATGTATTCTCTCCATTTACGAGGCTAAATGGAAAGAATGGACCAATAAGGTTTTTTCCCCTGCTGATAAGCTGCTTCAAGATTACCATACGTTCATAATATGTACAGCAATTGTTGATGAAGTCCTTATTTCGTGACTGTATGATGTATGTTCTGTATGTATGGAGGTCTGTAGCATAAATAGGTTGGCATTTTCCTTTGACCTGTATAATTTTGAACTATGACGTATTAACAAAAGCCATGAAATAATATGCTGCTATGAAATCATCAGCTGAACCACAAGGAATGCCTTTCTTTATTACCTATAGCACTCAAAAAGAGCTGTCAATGTCCTCATAGCAAAATGTCAACTAGCACGCTTCAGAATCCCAAAGGATGAAGCTATAGAGAGATGAGTTATGTTAAATACAAAACTGACAGATAAAAGATATTTCTAGATGTGTGTATGTATATATATATATATATATATACTTTACACTTATTTTTATATTTATAAAGATAGAGCTATATTTTTTATTATTTTTATATTTTTTATTATTTTTATATTTTTATTATTTTTATATTTTTAGAGCTATATTTTTATTAATGTTTTTCTGCTTTACATTTCAGGCAGGTTATTAAAAATGTGACAGCTAATATATATATATATATATATATATATATATATATATATATATATATATATATATATATATATATATATATATATATATAAGATGCTCAATGTTAACTATAAGCTGTTGATAAGCAATCATACACATGTTTTTTTAAAATCCAATTTCATAACTCCAACCAGAACGTTTCAAAGAGGTAGTGCCGGGTAATTTCGATCCTCTCTATCTCTGCTGAATTTACGAGCCCCTTTTGCACCAGACAAGCTTAGATTTCTTTCAAGTAAATGCCAACCCAAAAAAGAGACCCAAGCGTGTATACGCAATCAATATATTTGTTCTCAAAAGGCCGTGATGTTCTGACGTTTCACTTTTTTGTGCACTCGACGCTTTGATTTGTGTTTATCGCAGAAGGTCAGATCTCATAGAAGAACAGATCGTGCACGGTGCGAAGCAGACGGAGGGAGGGAATGGAGTTAAATTAAGGATAACATTGGACTGACAGTGATCAGGGCACCTTTCGTTAAGATCATCTGCTCTGAGAGAAGGTCTGACGGCGTGATGGGGAGGGGGAAGGCGGCAGTAAAAAGTTTTCCGAGCCGTCGTCCCCCTTCAATTTGCATGCTTAATGATGCTGAGCAGGAGTTAATAGTGGGTGTAATGGCTTCTGACTGACCGGGCTCTGGAGTGGACCACGGGCTGGGCCACCGGAGCAGGGGTGGGGAGGGGTTAACACACACCATACGGCTCCTCGCTCACTCTCTCTCTCCCTCTGACTCCCTCTCTGCTGTCTTTCGTGAGATAACAGAGCTTGCCGCTGTGGCCTTGTCTTATTAAACATGTTATCATTGCCTGTAACCTTTCTCTCCTCTCCCTTCCTTTTTCAAAATAGAGGAAAAGCTGCCTTTGTCTGTTTTTATTCAGGGACCTATCTGACCCACCGCGAGAGGAGAAAGAGACCTGAAAGAAATCAAATGGCAATTCCTGTCTACATTAATGTGGTCCTTTGTTCTGAGAGGGACGCTTTTGTGAGTATTCGGTACACTTTGTCCGTTTAGTCAGGCGGTGGATATACTCGATTGTCAGCAGCATGTCCTCTGTGTAGATACAGCCATCTAAACACAGATCAGCCACTCCAAATCACACAGGAAATACAAGCAAAGGGAAACTCGTTCTTAGATAAGCACTAAAGGGCAAAGTTCAGGAAAACCGCTGTAATATTGAAAAGATAACGATATTGTCTGTAAAACGCTTGTGGTGTGTGAACATATTTGCTTTTTTTCAAGGATGCATACAAATTCTGCACTTAAAGGGATAGATCACCCAAAAATGAAAATGGTTCCAAACATGTATGAATTTCTTTCTTCTGCTGAACACAAAAGAAGATATTTTGAAGAACCAAACAGTTGATGGACCCCATTGACTTCCATAGTAGGAAAGAATACTATGGAAGTCAATGGGGTCCATCAACTGTTATTCTTCAAAATATCTTCTTTTGTGTTCAGCAGAAGAAACAAAGTCATACAGGTTTGGAACAATTTGATGTTGAGTAAATGATGACAGAATTTTCATTTTTGGGTGAACTACTACACCTTTAAACATGTTTACAGCATTGCACTTACATTGGGGATGGAGTTTTCCAGAAGTTTTTCAAGCAGAAATGAGCAGTTTTATTTTTGTTGAAGTGTTTATCTTCCATACAGATTGTGTTGTTCAAGCTGCAAATACCAGCAAACCTGTAACATATACATAATACACGGAAAAGACCATTTAGACCAATGGTCTTTTCCGTGTATTATGTAAACGTTACAGGTTCACTGGTGGGATGTAGTTATAACTTTACACAGACAATGATGCAGTAAGCAATTTTATCGAGTCAAGTCACCTTTATTTATATAGCGCTTTATTCAATACAGATTGTTTCAAATCAGCTTCACAGTGATAACAAAAATGATGCATTGTGGCTGTTGTTCAAAAGAAGAAGAAATTTGATTTATATAGCGCCTTTCCGTAGCTCAAGGTCGCTTTACATTGTACATTACAATACATTTGCACACCCATTATCCAAAATACATATTAAATAGATATGTTTTTAGCTGAGTCTCGAAGGTAAACAAAGTTGATATATTACGAAGTGTAATTTCATAATTTAGGAGCATTAACACTAAATGACCTTCCACAGTGGACAACCGGAAATGAGGAATGGACAAAAGACCAAGTTCAGATGATCTAAGGGACCAGGCAGGGCAGGGGGGTGGAGTAGATCTGACAGATATGGAGGTGCAATACCATTTAATGCTTAAATGTTAGAAGTAATACATTAAAGTGAATACGTGATGCCACTGGTAGCCAGTGAAGATCATGCAGTAGAGGACTAATGTGAGCAGAACAAATGAATGTTCAGTTAAAGTCAGAGTAACACTTTATTTTAATGTTACCCTTTAGACATTCTGTTGTAGTTGAGCATTAGTAGATGGTAAGGGTTAGTAGAATAAGGGGTTAGGCTTACTATTAAATAATATTTAATGCTAAAATATTAGGTAACACTTAAATTAGTCGGTAGAATATCAAATCGAAATAAAGTAACTATAAGTAACTACATGTCAACAAACTATTAGTAGACTTTCTGCTTAATATCTACTATCACTTTATTTTGATGCTCCTCCAACAGACATTGTAACTTTGCAAGTACATGTCAACTTATTCTAACCATAACCCTACCAGTCTAACACTCTAATGAAAGTTAGTTAACATGTAGGTGAACAGTATGTCTAAAGGGGCCCATCAAAATAGTGTGACCATTAATAAATAATAACATGTTAACATATATAATGTGTATTATTTCATATTTTATTATTTCATATAGTTTTTTTTATAAATAACTTTAAGTTAATCATTTTAAAATAATCTTGTGGCATTATTTTCAAAACTGTGGGTATTTATGCATCTCCTTTCCATAGACTTCATTGTGTATTACTGTGAACACAGTCTTTCCTTGTTTTTACAAATTAAAGTCAGTCTTATTTTCTTTGGTAATCGATGAGATCTGTGGAGTTTCAATAGAGTCTAACTTGCCTTGAACCTATAACATTACTTTACTTTCTCTTACTTACTAAGAGAAAAAAGTGCAAATAATGAACAGAAATTGTGTTAGGAATAGGATAAGGGGTCAAAACACTTCCGCAAAAAAATATTTGAGGTACTATCAGCTAATAGCTTCTTTGTTTTGTATTCAGTTAATAGGTATCACAATTTTAATGATTCAAAAGCCTCTCTGGCATGATGTGACTGATCGTCGAACAGCTGTGAGTCACCGTGACCAGTACCCATCCACTGCGATACACGTTTTCCACTTTAATCATAATTGCACACATGTGCTCAAAGAACAAATATCAGTAATGTGTACCCTTTCTGAATGGTTTTGCACCTCAACTCTCAGTGCATGTGTGTGTGTGTTATATCCCCTATCACAGCTGTTAATGTATTTCAAACATCATTTCAGTGTTGATTTGTTTGCCATGTGCTCTGGCACATAACTGCTCCAGGTTGGCATTGCCCTACCGGGCACCGGTGCCAGCACGGCTGGCATGACAGCGGTCGTTCCTGATGGCCACAGGTGCAGTTGTGGCTAGTCTCTCTCCTCCAGGTGTAACCTCACTGTTGAGTGTCACTCTGAGAAGCTTCCATCTGCTGTGGAAAGTCATGTAGATCCCAACCTCTCCTGTCTGCTTTCTTCCTATCTTCCTATCTTTCATCTCTCTCGTTTTGACATTCATACAGGGCTGATGTCCGTTTATCCACTAGATTCAGCACATAGACAGGATATAAAGCAGTTTTACACTAAATACAGTCTACTAGACAAGTTTACAGTTTATGCCAAGTTTAGGCTTACAACCTACATCTATGTAGGTTGTAGGTTGTACAACCTACAACCTACATACTACATCTGTGTTATTCACCTATCATTTCCTACTGATTTTAGGGGTAAGTTATGGGTAGGTATAGGTTTAGGGGTAGGGGTTGGACAGAATTTTCGAAAATATGTTGATCCAGGGACATTTCTTGGCAAAATCATGGTGACCGTCTTAAACCATGCACAAATTGACCATATCTGCAGTTGTAAGGTTGGAGATCTCAATCTGAACTCAAATAATTCAAGATCAAATTATCTGATGTGTGCTATACACATTGATTCTATAGCACTATATTCTTAATGAACATCAAAATAGTCTAATAATATATATTTATTTATTTATAAAATATATATATTATATTATAATATTAATAATTTAATATTATAATAATTATATTTATTTTATTTTTTTCCAATTATTTTTATGAATACTTTGTGTGCATTTTAGATTTAAATTTAGGAAATCTATATTTTATATTTTATAGAATCTTCAGAGCTATGAACAAACAATTGTGAGCATGGTGAAATGATCCAACGCTATCTCATGAACAATTCGTACGAATTTGTACGAGTGAGTAAAAGGTGGCTAATTCTAAACCCCATGGGTAGGTTTAGGGGCGGGGTCAGGGGTAGGTCATTCGTACGAATTCATACGAATTGGGCAACGCGTAAAATATGTACGATTTAGCAAAAATCGCACGAATTCGTACGAGTGAGGTTGTATGAATTCGTACGAATTAGCCACCTCGAAAAGTTAGTACTAATTTCAGATAATAAGAACTGCTGAAAATACTTGGCTAGAAGGCTTTTGCAAAGCAAATGCACACAAACAGCAATGAAACTGATAAAAGAGCATCATTACTGCATCATTTTATTATGGTGACGTGAGTCCACAATGCAGCATTGCTTTCACCTCTGTAATTTACAAGTGCACAGCGATCCCTTGTTGTTGTCATCTGTGGTTATGAGCTTCCTGTATAGATATAAGGGCAACAAATGTTCTGCGTCAACATGCATGGATAGACTGGAGCGGCATCAGAGCTCAACGGAAAGAAAAAAAACAAGAAGTGATCTTATAATGAGTGCAGCTCTTAAATTAAAGAATTGCGCGCTGTTTTTCTTGTCGTTCCTCAACCCTGACCTATGCTATTATCATCCCATATAATAACATTGTTTTTATGGCAGTGATTCATCACTCACCCAATAGGTAATACAATACTGAGGACCTACAGGCGGCACAATTAAGTTTGTGTTTGACAGTGGGAGATGTTTGTCTCCCTCGCACACTTGCATACTTAATACAAGTTGCCCTCCCACACCTACCAACGTCTTTGAGACTCTCAGTCTGCTCTTTTAAGTCAAGGATGGTCTAAAATAAGATCAGTGGTTGACCTTGTCATTAGCATGTTTTAGATATTCAAATTATGCATAATTGCAAATGTTAGACGGATGAAACATTTATTCTGATAGGGTCGATACTAAATCTCAAAACATGATATTACAGTTTGGTAGGCTAATAGTTATTAATAATATTTCAAACAAGATCGTGTTCTGTTGTCATCAGCTTTGTATTACTATTGTTTCATGTTTAATATTTTTCTCATAATATGCTTAATGTTATGCAGGTGCGTATGGAATCAAGGTCCTGCAAGGCTCCTTGGCTCACATCTTTGGAGAACCCATCATGCTACTTTTAGTAAATGATTTGGCTAAAATATTTTATGAAAATACAGTAGTCAACATTTGAAGTGTTTTCATCAAAGTTATACATGAATTTTGAACAATACCCGTTCTTGTCTTATTGTCCACTTTTTTGATCCACTTCAAATGTTGACTACTGTAGTATTTTGGCATGCTATATAATGTGTGATTGCTTAAAAAAGATTAATTTACATACTGATTATTAACTTTCTCTACTCTGTGCTAAGAGTCCTGGGTCAGGCTGTGAGATTTTCTCCAAAAGTCAGTGCAGAAAATGTACTTGAGAGTCTATAGTTTCAATGTATACTTGTGTCCCCAAAGAAAGACCATGGCTGCGTTTAAGTACATTTTTTTTATTCCCTTCCCTAGCTAACTTCCCTTCGTCTAGTTCACTTGGATGTATGCCATTGCTTACGTTGCACGAGTGCCCACTATTGGCGGAACCCTTTAAATGTGTTTAAATGGAACACCCTTAAGCCCTTGATCACTTGGAATCTGCATTGGGGCAGATGGACCCCACTGAAAAATCTAACAAAATTACACAAACGAAAATGATAACAATACTATAAACTATAACTGTCAACTTGAGGAAGCTACAAGTATTATGCGGTATGTCAGAATAACTAAGAGTTGTGTGGGGTGGGGGTAAATTAAGCGTGATCTGCTGTGACGTCACAATTGTTTTGTATCGTGGTCTATGGATCTGCCTGAAGTTTATATTGGGTGCTTCTCATTTCTTATTTGTGCATCCTTGTTTTCTTTCCTCACTTCCTTTCCGAGCGTCTTAGCTCCACTCCCTTAGGATGCGAGGGAAGGATACACCTGTGTATCCTCGCCTATGACTCTCTTTAGGAAGCTTCCTCAATCCTTGTTCCTCGCCTCCTCGCGGTGCAATTAGAGAATTGAGATGTCCTTCAAGATGGCCGAGTTCGATCGGTTTGCGGGTCACGGGCTAGAGGACGGAGGAGCGAGGGAACGAGGAAGCATCAATTTGAGTAATGAGAGGCACCCATTGAGTAGACTTGCTCCCTCTGTCAAAATCTGGGGATCGAGGATCTGTCCAAATAAACTTCTCTCGCCCACTTGATGAAGTTGAACGGACTTAAAAATGGCGGTGGGTATTCCCACGAGGGGAAGTGCTTAGGGAAGTTTGCGAGTGTATGTCTTAAAGTGGATTTAAACGCAACCTGGCATCATTTTTTTTGGTCCTCCACGACAGGTTTCGTCACATCTGTGACGTTGACCAATAGACGTTGACCACTGTCAGGTTTTCTTTCTTTTTTGGACTTTTCTGATGACAAGACAGCCTGTACAAAACACAGCGCTTCGGTAGCCATTGTTTGTTTACGCTCTTGTTTTCAGAAGTCAGTCCCTATTCCGCCTTCTCGATGACATCATGCGGAGCGTTAAAGACGGCAAAGCGATGATTGGTGGTCAGGAAGCACAGTGTAGTCTGAACCAGGGGCGTAGCCAGTATTGGGCCAGGGCGGCACTGGCCCGCCCACATTACTCACTGGCCCGCCCAGGAAAGTTTGATAAAAATATTTTTTTTGTTTATTTTTATTATTCAAATGTATTTATGAAAATATATTAATATTTACCTGATTAATTGTTGACTGCTGTGTGTGTTTAATTTGTTTTTCGAATAAAATTTAACTGGTGAAGCAAGTTGTAGAAAGCCTCTCTCCGGAACGTTATTGGTTGCTATGGTTGCTGGGGGTTCCGATAGGAAAACTCTCAGTGGCGTCGGCGCCACAATAATGGCTAAACAACTTTCTTTAATGTGCTATTTGAAAAAAAGCAAGAGTTGAGGAAGAAGACACGCCACTGCCTTCATCTTCCGAGTCCACCCAGCCCAGTTCTTCCGACTCATTTCCCCAGGAGAATGCTAGTCAGGTGCTGGCGCCGGCCGCTTCTTGCTCCCTCTCTCCCCGTCAGCCGATCTAACTGTGATATTATTATTTTAGCTTACTTTAATTTATTTTCGGGTGAACTGTATTTGCACTGCTGAATAGAATAAAATAGACAGGTTATTGTGTCTATACTGGTTTGTCCAGCCTTTATTGAGCTCTGTTGGTTGAACATGATGATTTGCCGAATATAAAGGTGTAACTGTTTTTTCAGTTTGTCTATTAATGTTAATTATTATTGAAGTCATTTTTCAATAATTATTATTATTGAAGTCATTTTTTTCTAGACAAAAATATAGGCCCAGTCACATTTTCACTGGCCCACCCAAAATACAATTTCTGCCTACGCCACTGGTCTGAACACGTGTCAAAATCGTTTAATCTGACACAATGACTATCGTAACAGACAAACTAATTGGAACCCGGCATTAAGGTGGCAACCTGTCAAGTTACAGAAATGTATATATATATATTTTAAAGAACTATAGTAATAGTAACTAAAGTTAATAAGTAACTGAAATGCATTGAGACTGGCAAGTTGTGTTCCATTCTTTTGCACTCCAAGCTGGCTTTAAACATGAATGTAACACTCATGGTGTTACAGCCAACAGCCAAATAGAAAAACATAAAAAAGCATTGTTTAAAGTGGCCACTACGATTTCAAATAACACTGTCTCATCCCAAGACGTCATATGACTGACGCGACCACGTCAACATCCGACGTTTTAGGGTACCCTTTAACGTCAGTTAGATGACGATCCTAGGGCGTCATCTAACTGACGCTTTACCTTTAGCGTCAGTTAGATGACGTGGGTAGGTTTAGGTCTGGGGTAGGGTTAGGATTAGATAGCGTCATCTAACTGACGTTAAAGGGTACCCTAAAACGTCGGATGTTGACGTATGGTCAAAAGCGTCAGTCATATGACGTCTTGGGATGAGACTGGGCTGTTTCAAACAGTATTTACTATATATATATATAAACAAATTTTTGTATACAGTGAGTGAATTTATTTCACAAATGATGTTTGGTGGCTGTAGTAACAGTGCTTTAAAAGAGGATGAATTTAGCAGTTTTATAGCAAGTTAAAGCACACAACGCTGTCAGCACGCTAAAATCTTCTGAGAAGTTGCCATCAAAGCACTGGTGCAAAAATACAAAAGTTGACAAAATAAATAAAAATGCTTAATATAAATCAAAAATGACAAAAAATGTCAAACTAGTCGACAACACTTGACGACCCTAATCTTGACACTTTCCTAGCATTTATGCCCTATAAGAGCATGAACGACTGCTGAAAAAACAGGAAGTGGCAGCCGCCTGGACAGACTTTCTCTTGTTTTTGGTGCAGCTGCACTCAGCGATAGCATCCCTGCCAGTCGTCCCGTGCCTCTCCTGTCCAACTGTCCCCACGGTCCCACGCCGGGTCCGTGTCCAGACGCATGTGAGCGTGTGTCTGGCCGCATGGCGTGGCGTTGTGTCCTGTGGCCCTGTGCTCCCGTCATGTGAAGATGAATGGAGCTCTGTCACTTGGGCCGCTCTTCAGAGGCCCGCGCTCTGCGTGAGGAAAGTGCCAGTCATTAACGGCGGAGGCAGGATGAAAAATGAGTTCATTTACGGACAAGTCCTGCGAGAAGGGTAACGTCAGCGCCGTCCGCTCCTTATCCACCCCTCCCTCTTCGATCTCTCTTTTTCTCTCGCTTACTGTCTCTCTGTCTCTTTCACATTCTCTCTGTTTTACTCTCCAACTGGGCACCGGAGGGAGGGAGAATTACTCAGCAGATTTTTGAAAGAAGTGGCAGGGAAGTGGCCTGCGGTAAGCGAGATGAGGAGAGATGGAGGAGGGGTGGGGAGGGTGACAGGGATAAGACAGGGTGTTAATCAGACAGGGTTTTGCCAGATGAGAGCTTATCCCTTGCCTTTACAGCAGCAGTGCATGACATGGGCTGTCTACTTCACACCTTAGACATTATGGCCCAAAGCCACCTTTGCAATCCACCCACGCTAAGTGTCATGAGGACGACACGTCTTGTAAATCACCAATGGTCCACAGTCGCTATACTTTTAATGTGAAATAGTTTATCAGGGATGCCAGAAGATTAAAATAACCACAATGATTTTTTTTTCTATTGTAATTAATCATCTCCTTTTGAGGAATGTGCACTGCCCCTAGGAAATTACCTTTATTTTATTTTTTTGTTTGTCTGTGTTTTTGTTTTAAATGTGGTTTTAATTTATTATCACTAATTATTTACCCTTTTTTATGTTTTACAAAGTATGAATACTGCACATATACAATTATCACCTGATTAAATTTACAAGTAAATATGCTGTTAAAAAAGGATTTTCTCATCACAGACGACAAAGAACAGATCAAAACACTGGCTTCCCACGGCAAGGGTATACAACATTTTATTTATTATCATTAATTATTTACATTTTTCAATGTTTTATGCCTCTAATATGTGTCTTAACCAGATGCTGACAAGGGTTAGTCAGATAGCAACAGATTTATCTTATTAACTACAGGAAAATGATTATTAATCAATAAATGTTATATGTTCACAATCTTTAAAGGGATAGTCCACCCAAAAATGAAAATTGTCATTATTTGTTCACCCTCATGTTTTTCCAAACCTGTATCATTTCTTTTTTATTGGAGCATGAAAGAAGATATTTGGAAGAATGTTGGTAACCAAACAGTTTTGTTTCCCATTGACTTACATTGTATTGTTTGTCCATTCATTGAAAGTCAGTGGGAACTGAAACTTTATTTTTATTTTTTAGGTGGACTATTCCTTTTAGAATTAATTGTTCCGAAAATTGCCTTATACCCTAATTTTCGGAACGGCTAGCAAAAGCACGTTTTCTAACCGAAAGCAATGATTGGACTACAATTTTATAATCCTACGCCTTCCACAGACAATATATATATACATATAAATACATTTAGACCACTTAACTTAGCGATTGCTATCAGGATGTGAAGAGACTTTCAACCAGCATAACAACAACTGTTTCTGTAACAAATCGCCTACCCTGCCTTAATACAATTAGAATGAGTATTGTTGTGACTATGTGGAGGTTTTCATTTGATCAGAGGTGGTACTTGGCATGAAACGTTTGACAACCACAATGCCTATACACTTTTAATTCCTTTTCAATCAATGACAACAGCATTATATGTAACAAAAAATATTTTATTGATATCACTTGGAATGAAATGAGCCTTTGATTTGCTCGTAGCTGATATTTCATACCTGTTGAGCTCTGATAATAATTCAATTCAGTCATGCAAAGGTGCACTAAGTAATTTTTTGTTTGTAATGTTTAGCTGGCTTTGTTCTGTAATCGAAAAGGGAATTACCAATTATAAAATGAGAAGAATTCAGCTGGTCATGTGTTCTTAACATGGTGGCTACCATGATAGAAGGAAGAGAAAAACAGCTTTTTCTAGGTTGCTGATATGGCAGAAGTCTTCATCTTGTGAGTGTACTTTACAAGTTTATCAAAAGTACTGTTTCTTTCTTTCAGTGTACCACGTATTTAATTAGAAATACTGCGCTTTTAAAAGTCCAGTTTAGATTAAAAAATAAATTAGCTGTCAAAAGGGCTTTTCTCATCACCAACAATGAACAGAGTGAAACAACGGTGTTCCATGAAATGGGTACAAAATAGAGCATGGTACTCTTAAAAAATGGTGCTTAACCTTTATCAAATGTTGATCGTCAAGCGAGGTCAAACTGAATATTATATGAGCAGTTTTTTTTTTTTATTACTTGCTAGTTTTAGACCAAATGTAAATTAGCTAACTTTAATGCTAGCTTCATTTTATGTTCGATATATATAAATGTTATAACATAAAAATGTCTCTCAACAAAATCGCAATATCTTCTTATGTACGCATTTACTTTGTTAAAGCTGCAGTCCGTATCTTTTTCTCTTTGTCGCCATCTCTCTGTTCGAAATCTGTAACTGCAGTGATTCGCGGAATTATCATCTTTACGTGGGTTGTAAATCGGCATGAAACAGCGCGGATGAACACAGTTCTTTCGAGGCGAGTGCTGCTGTCAGTCACCGCCCTGTGTGGATATAATGTCATTCAGAATCACAGATTCACTTTTTGAAAGTTTGACCAACATAAGAATTTTCATAAGAAAATGTCTTCTGAACAAGTAAGTAAAATCCATTTTTGTTCTGACCAACTAAGGGAGAAAAAGCATTCGACATGATAAGCTTCGTTAGATTTAATCAACGCGATTTACAGCAACCGTGCAAATTATAGCCTACTTTGTTCTCAAATTGTTCATGTTAACAACATCAGTATTGCGTGACTAATGTTAAATTTAATGTGTTTTATGGTTACCTGCGTAGTTCAGAATTCATATTCTCCATAATAGCAAAACGAGAAAGGCACAACAAAGGAAACTCCATAACTGTGTGAATTAAGAAAACGTACTGTTACACGATTGAACTATTGAAATGTCTTACTTGTTCAGCAGAAAAAAGCCGCCTCTTCTTCCGTTTTGAACCCCTTCAAAACACGGAGTTCACGCACTTTTCAAAAGCCCCGCCGATGTTTAAATCCTTGTGTTCGCATGAGACAGTTTCTTTCTCTTTCTCTAGCCACCTTAAATCCGAAGTACGAAGTCTTTTGGGTTTTATAACTGCTGAATCTCCAGTTGACACTGATGATTGTTGTTTGGATCTTTCTGGATGCCATAAGTTTAATCATGTAAAGTGCTGCGAGAAAAGCCTATACATCTAAACATCTCGTCACGCGCAGTATAGCCGGCTAGCCGAAACTCCTTCTTTATGTGTACGGGTGTGACGTCATGACGCAAAGACATGCTCGAATTTCCCGCGGAAACCCACCAGTACCACTGGAATTAAAATCATTATTACAAGCTAACCGTTTTGAATCTAGCTATGGCAAGCAGATAGTTTTGACCACTGACAGAATAAGTTTTTTTTAATATAATTATTTTGGATTATTTTTAACTTAAGAAAGTTACGGACTGGAGCTTTAAATAAGTTAATATTTTGTCAGCCCTAATAAAATGCCATAATACTGAAGATGGGATCTTGCTTTTCAGTCTTTCTCAAATCACAGCTCAGGCTTGATGTGTGCAAACATTCCCATCAATACGAGCTGTCAATTGATGTTTTGCTATATTACTTGGCGCTGAGTCTCGGAGACCTGTGGGGCTTCCCTGTCCTGTAGTCACCCAATCAAAAATATTTACGATCCATCATGGTTCTTTTTATTAGATTGTGGTTTGAGATTTCCCCCTGCCAGAAGGTCTCATAGATATAGTAGTGAGTAAAAAAAAACTGAAAGATATTGAAAACTGTTGCTGCACTGTGTGGAAGGACGTTTTGGCATTGTGTAGTTGTAGGTCATCCAGTTGTTTGGTCTTTTAACCAACTTTATATGTGTTCCATTCATTAGTCACCTTGTAATCAAAGCTTAATAAACACTGTAGGCCTACACTATATGGCAGATTTTATACCTGTTCTCAGATAGGGCTACAACACATCAACTTTGTTGAAATAAGTAAGACTTGGTAATGAATTTTGACTTCTGTATGAACATCCACGGTTAGTGAATGTGTGTGTGTGTGAGTGTATGTGAGAGAGTGAGAGAAGACTTTAATAATCCATTGCAATAATAAGACACCTTTTAAAAGGTATCGAAGTGAAGACGGAAAGAAGGTGTTGGGTTTTGTGTGTGCTGGTGTTCCTGTGTAATTTAATTTTATACATCATAAACGCCAGTGAGCGCTATAGTCAGGCGTGTTCCACCACTGTGGCGGAAGCTATAAATTAAAGTAGAATGTTTCTTCTGCTCTGAACCCTTTTCCCCCCTTATTCACTTCACTTGGAGAGGAAGTGAAAAGTGAGAGAGAACAACGGAAACGTATTAATGCAGGAGAACGATGGTGCTTAGTTTTCAAAATAAATGAAGGAGAATGGAGATGATGAGGGAGATAGGAGATCTATTGCAAAAACTTGGCTTTCCAAATACTGTGACTCCCGTCATAATATATTCACGAGTCCTGACTGCATTTAATTTTACGATTCTCTTTCATATGTGACTCCTCTCATTTAAAGTCTCTTTGTAGAGTGATCCAGTTTACGAATGAATCGCACTGCGGCGTCTCACCCAGAACTAGATTGCGATTTATTCCCTAGACAGAAGGAAAAAATAAAAAAGGCAAAGGGGAGTGGGGTAAGATGTGCCGCCTCCCCTAAATCTAGCAAACTGTGCAGAATTGTTGTCGTGTCACCATAGATTCCCATCATTCCAATCACAGCTGCCTGTGATTGAGTAAAAGCTTTTTTTCAATGCTAAAACTGGTTTGTGCATGTCAGAGGAAATTTTCTACATGACAGGTAGAATTAATTGTATGCTAAAGCAAATTTTCCAGGTCTAAAAATATAAATCATGAAATTGTATTGGTGATGTCTAAAACCATTTGGATAAAGACTAGTTGTAAATCTTTCTCAAAAAGTTAACTGTGGGGTTGAAGTGTAAAAGATAGCTTGGGGGTAAGCTGTGCCATTAGCTTAGCTAATAGTGATATTGACATATTCCTTTAAATGTAGAAAATCCTGTAACAAAATGTTGAATATTATTTCATTTTATTTAAGTACATAGTAGTTAAAGACACCTAATATGAAGTGGGTGGGACCAAATGACATAAAAGATGGTCATTATTAACATTTACAAAGTAATCTGTCACGTTAACATGGAAGCAGCCTGTTTTTTGCTGTTGTAATATTTATTTAGTTATATTTTTGTACTGTTGATTAATTTCTAATCCTAAAATAAGTCTCCTTGGCCTCCGCTGAGAAATCGGCGCTGTACTTTTATAGACTGCGGGATAGAAACTAGCATTTTAATCTATTTCCCTTTTTTAATTAATAATTCTAGTAGCGAGAAGCACATCTCTGCTTAATGATCGAGCGCTGGGGAATCCTCTGTGCTATCTTCAATTTCTACCGGAGGTTTACATTAAACGTTAATAGGATGTCAACTATTGATTATAGTGTAAATAACCTACATTACAATACAGAGGCCTTTGATTTTCTTTTACCTCTCATTACGTCTCTTTTCTAGCTGCCTTTATGGTGCCATTTTCTTTGTTCACCCTCATCTGCTTTGTTTTTTATAACTCTTTCTCTCTCGCAGGTGTTCTGTCTGATGCTTTTCAACCTGTAGAAATATTTTGCGATTCGGAGAGAACATCTTTGAAGATCTCGCTCCTCTGCTGTGCTGTGTATTGACATCTCTCACAGTTTTTGTCGTCTCACCTCAGATTAAAGGAATATGTTGAGCTCTTTTAAACTCTCTGGACGGTATCCAAGTCCTGCTGTCAATTACCACACTCATTTCGACTCATCCCTCAGTGAGTATATATGCTTCAAAAGCATTACAGCAAGTACACTTATAATGGAAGCTCAGTGTGTAAGTGGGCAGCTCTGTGAATAAATGTGTAAAATATGTCAAATAAATTTCACATGGAAGCCCCTTTATGCCCAGGATTAAAATTAAAACAAGGTAATTGTAAGATAAGGTTTAAAATAATTAAGTCACATGACATACGACACAAATGGAGGTATAAAATCATAATCACTTTCACCATGACACTAAAACATTACACAGTATTAGCATGAGACTGGTGTGATGGAATAACTTGTATATGATAAATAATATCCAGTCTTTCAGTCATTTACATTTATTTATTTATTTTAGCAATGCATTTTTCCACATATTTAAAAACTGCAAAAAAAACAAATATGATCAATAAGTCACGACAACATGTTTTTACATTACTTTAACTCATCAAAATAAGATTCAATTTTCAACTTTTTTAAGTTAATTTTTTTTTCAATTTAAGTTGAAATTACTTATACAGCCAAGTTGATTGTACTTAAATTAATTTAAGGCAGCAACTTTTTTTTTCAGTGAAATAAGCAAATGCAAGAAATACAAACGAGGAAGATTTTTCAAGAGGTATGCAATTGGTAAAAATAAAAAGATTTTCAGTGAATAACTCATCATATGCCTCCAGTAGACTTGCAATATAGTGCACAATTCTCATACTTTTTCATACTAATTCTCATTTCTCATACTAATTCTCATACTTTTTGAAACTTGACATCTTGACATCCATTAGTCTCCATCTTTGTGCACTGTATGAAAAAAGCAGCTTGAACAGTGTGATAAACATCTCCCTTTGTGTTCCACAGAAGAAAGACAGTCATGTGGACTGACATGAGGTCAGATGAGAGAGAATTAAAATTATTTTTTTTTTTAACAATTTCTTAAGTTGAAAACGCAAAATATTCTCTCAAGTGACTAGACTTTTTACTGTGTAGAAAATACTGTATTGGAATTTATTTAAAAATAAATAATACATTAAATATTAGATTTATTTATTTGTTAAAATGCAATAACTTTGCAAAGGTGAAGGTGAAACTATGAAGTACGTCATATCATTTTTAAAAAGGTGAAGTGTGCATTAATTTCTGACCCACTAGCGAGCTAGATTATTCAAAAATCGTTAACAAAATGATTGTTTCGAACACTCTATTTTATGCTTCTAGTGGGGCAGAAAATACACAGTGCATATTTAAAATATATTACTTTTCATTCAGTGACTTTAAGTCAATCTTTCCCTCCTCATCTCTCTCTCTCTAGTGTGTTGGCATTAGCGGAGCAGCTGTGCTTGGTTGCTGTGTGTCAGTGCTTGGTGGCCTGCTATGCAGTACAGAGACACAATGGCATAAAGGATTATTTATGATCTGTCACCTTGCATCTCCAGACCTATCAGCACAGAGATTCATTAGTGTAACAGACTGTGTGCCACATGCACACACACACACACACACACACACACACACACACACACACACACACACACACACACACACACACACACACACACACACACACACACACACACACACGCACACACACACACACACGCGTGCGCGCTACAGTACGTCTCCTCAGGCCCATACCTTCTTGTTTGCATGATCGGTGCTGTATTCAGTAATTGTTCTTAATCACCTCATGCTCTCAGCTTTCTGGAAACGATTGAAGGCCTAATAATTTAGAGCTGATTCCATAATATAACATTTGTCTGGTGGAATCAGCTCAGACGCTAATAAATGACAAAATCTGACACTCCTCCATATATCCGGATGTAATGATGGTGCTGAAGACGTCTCTCATTTGCCACTGAGACATTTTCAAACATGAAATTAATGACAGAAGGTTGCACACATGACCGTCTCCAGCGGAGCTCAGCTCATTTGAAGTCCACATATGTTGTTATCTCTCACTGTTTGCTGTTGTGCTTCGGATGAATTCTAGAACATTCTTTCAGGGATCACTGGTTATTCCATTAAAGCCAGTGTACCAGAATAAACAGAGACACTCAGATACTAAAATGGGATTTCTTGGAACTTCAGATATTCCAGTCATAATCAAATCTTTTTTTTTTTGCTATCTATGTTGAACTAATGACTGAATACTCTCTAGCGATTATCATGCAATAGAACTCATGGTAGGGTTGCGTTCATTGATTTTCTCCATAGAGAGACTGACTTTAACGATAACGTAACCTTTCAAGACAGACCTACCATGAGTGTTGTTGAGCAGTGTGCGTCTGTAAGAGCCACATGTCAGTGTGATTTCCAGTTTTAGAAAATGTAGGCTACACCAGAAATACACTTTGCTGAAGAAAGATCCACAACACGAGCTCAGTAGCGGCGGCTGCTCGCTCCAAAGCATTGTGAATGACATAATCTGTTCAATTTCCCCTACACTATACTACTATTGCTACTAATATACTAATGTATAATTTAATATATATATTATAAGTACTGTATGTAATTCTGTCCCACTGGCAAACTATAAATTTCTTAAAGGTGCTCTAAGCGATGTCACGCGTTTTTTAGGCCAAAACATTTTTTGTCACATACAGCAAACATCTCCTCTCTATTCGCTGGCTGCCTGTCCCCTGAACACACTGTAAAGAAACGCGGTCTCTGTAGACAGCCCAGGCTCCACAAACAGCAACAAAAACAAACTGCGGCGACCCGCTCCACGAAACATAACAAACTGTTCCAGCCAATGACCGACAAGAAGGGTTTGGGGGTGTGGTTTGGGGGGTTAGTGTGCAGATGAGGAGGAGGGAGGGTCTAGCTAGCCTCCGTTTTGTTTGAAAATAGTTCGAACGTCAACAAGAAGTGACGTCACCCAGGATCGCTTAGAGAACCTTTAAATAACGATTATTTATTTCAAACATTTTATGCTGCTAGCTGCTATAATTCACAGTGCTGTATGGCATGACTATTTAATTTCTTTATAAATTAATTTATTGTCGTGTACCTTTGTCTTTTTTCTACTTTTTTATGTAATATTTGTTTCAAATTTGTTGTGACTAATCCTACAACTGGTTGGTTTGGTTCATTGGTTCAATGAACAGATTTTTTAAAATCCTATGGAGAAAATGAATTTGAAAAATACTGCTAAAAGTAGGTGGTCACTGGCTTGTATTGCACAACCCTCTTGACATTTTTTTCCAATGATGCAAATTTTCGAGAAGCATTTCATGGCAGAAGGCTCTATTTTTGTCACATCCATGACAAAAAGGCCAACTAAACTGACAGCAGATGCTGCCTTCACCATCCTGAGCCAACTCGCATGCTGTCATTATCGAACTCAGTAAACTTCTCAGAAACAAGCCTCCTATTATTATTCTAATACCTTGATTAGACAGACTGCATGCAATAAGGTTGGCCACGATTGATTGTCTGTTTGCTCTTAGAGCGAGGACAGGCTGTTTCAAAGCGGGAGATGTGGAGCATGGTCCGAACAGTCTTTTGAATAGAGAGACATTGTCTGAGGCTATTATCCTCACGTAGCATCGCACGCACAGCAAACATGCGCAACAACCGTGGCGATGAAGGAAAGTCCCTTTCACTGAGAGAGCGAGATAAGAGAGGCTGCCTTTGCTTTGGCTTTATAACTCCACGGACCAGACAATGGAGTGAATTTCAAAGGAGCAGAAACAGGGGAGTTGTCCATTTTGCGTGCAGTTATCACCCTCGCACGCATTGTTGAAAATGGAAAGGAAAAGCAGGATGAAAATTAGAAAGAGGACGAGGGAGAGCAAGCAATGGACTGTAGAGGCCTCCCATGCCCTCTTGCTGTGATTGTTTGGGGGGGAGAAATGAAGGGAGTGGGAAATCAAAACAAAAGACCAAAAGATGCCATAGCCATCAACTGGACTGTCTCCCTATTTAAAAAAGCCCTTTGAGTCTGATAGAGAGGGAGAGATAGAGTGGGGAGAGTCCCAAGAGAGGGGCCAGATAATGAAAACTCTTATCTGTCGTTCTCATTGTACCAGGCCAAGGCGATGAGAGAGACTGGTAAAGGAGGAAGCTTCATAACTGTGGACCGTTCCATTGCCTGGAGGGTATGGGGGGAGAAAGAGAGGCCTGGCAAGGGTTGAGATGGCAGGAGGGCTTGAGCGTGTAATTAAAGCAACCCAGCAGGCACACCACGTCATAAGACGTTTATATTTTGTTAAATTTTGGTCGCGACGTCGGGTGACCAAAATTCAATGCTAATGGCGACGTTAATTTGACGTCCAATGCCGACATCAGCTGACGGTGACGTTTTGTTGTTTTTAGGTTGTGTTGTAAAGTTACCAAAATCCAACGTCTCTTTGACGTCATGATGGTGACGTCCACACAACCTCAAATTCTAACATCATTAGACGTTAATCTTTTGTTGGTTTACGGTTGTGGTATTGACTAACCAAAATCCAACATCAAACCAACTAAAATTTTTACTGAAAATTTCTGTAAAATTATTGTTTTTTTCACTTTATTTTGAATTAAGATATTTTTATTTAATTGTACTGGTTTAGGCAGCCGTAGCTGGCAGGTTTTAAAAATGTTTTTTTTAAACAGTGATAATGACCAAAACCCAACGTCTGCTAAACCTCATAATGTTAACATCCACACAACATGAAATTCTAACATTATTAGACGCTGATATTTTTGTTGGTTTTAAGTCGTTTTAAAGTAACAAAAATTCACCATCTTTCAAACGTTAATGTCCTAGACTTGATTGAAATTCAATAAATGATTCAATAAATAATTTCAAGCTTAATTTAACTTCAATAAATAATTTTCAGTTGTGAAAAAAGCTACAATTTGGGACAAACCGCGCTCATATTGATTTAATGCGGAATGCAATTCTGATGCCATTAATACAGGACGATTCTATGTTAATGTCAAGCCATGTTTGCAAATATGTGCTGATGTTGCCAACTTTTTGTACAATTATTACAGACTGGTGATATCACTGAATTCGTAGTGTGCTCCCAAAACATTGCTTTTGGTGCCATGCCATCTAATAGTCATATATTGCTCAGTCAGTTGTTGTTTGTTTGTTTTATTATTCTTTCTTTTTCTTGTGTACTGTACATATACTCACATGTTCACATAATACTGCCCTTAAGCATCAACACCAGGAAGACTTTAGATTTTGAAATTGCATGATATCAGTTGTGTTGCTAGAAGATAAAAATTTGGCAGTTTGGGTGAGCCCAGACCTTCCATCTAGCACCACAGTAGAACCAGTGTGATCTATATTAGATATGACGAACCTAACAAATTATAGCAACCGGTTTATAATGTGTTATGTATAATTAATTATTTGGACATTTAAATCCTCGTCCATTTGTATCCACAGGTGGATGACAAATGAGGAGATCAGATTGACGTTGGGGTCTGACATCAACTCGAATTTAATTTACAACCAAAATGCAACGTCTGTCCGATGTTGACGTCAGTCTGACGTTGTGTTCTAACATCAACCCGATTTAACACCATCAGCTCGTTAGGAGAGAGCAACCATGAACTGTATTTTGATTGACAGGGTCCCTACACAGTGTTCACTACTCCCTACTTGAATTTCACTTCACTTCAGAACATTAATTCGCGTATTTTTTAAGGGCAAGTTGGTTTGTGATACTTACTTAATACACACACATTCCCAGAAGTCTGTCCATAGCATCAATGCATTCTTCATCCAGTGTGGCGGAAGGGAGCGGGTATGGTTCTGTGGACCCGGTGGGATGTTCTATAGCATCAAGGCAATGAAAAGCACTCTCGCATCGATCTGTAATGAAATGCCATTCTGTACTCATCTCCTCCCTTAGACATATTATTCTCCTATATATTGATTTGACATTCTTTCTCGTCCTCGGGTGCGTTCCCCGCGCAGCCCTGTAATAGTGTGGGCTGGACAGTAAACGAGAGTTATCGGCTTGAGTCCCATCTATACATACACATCAGCTGCTGTTCAAACGGCTTGGGAATCTGTTAATGGCGTCCGCAGCGAGACCATGCATTTCAGCCTTAAATAGACTTCGCATTACAAATCGCAGAAGCCTTTGGGCCTCTGTATAAATTTACTTAACTAGTTGTTGAAGAATGGGATATATATTTTATTTAAAGCACCATCTTAACTTCCTCTCTGGATGGAAAGGCAGCAATTAATGCCTTTCAAAGCCATCAGTAGAGATTGTTCTCGTGGCTTTGTGGTTACTGCAGATCCGTCTCCAAGTTTTGTTGAGTACTGTGCAGTCGGATGCTAATAGTGTTTTAAAGGGATCAAAATGTGAAATTACGACTGTTTTTAACACAAAAATACTGACTAACATTTCAACATCCCCCCCTCCTCCCTCAAAAGAATCATTCGTTCAGGAATTGTTACTTTTCTCATGAACATACAAAGAAAGTTATGGCAGAAGTCAAGATCAAACCTGCAAACTCATCACCTTTTGGCCCATCTGCAGTTTTTGTGTTGTAATGTTTTATTTTTTACAAAACTAGTATTATTTGAACTGTAAAGTTGTTTAAATAATAGTTTTACAGTCATTTTACCTTTAAGGATGTTATAAGGACATTGGTGTTTCAGAACGTTGCTACCTAAACAACATGTAGTTCTATTCTAATATAAGCATTTTTCCGAAACGTTTTAAACTGCTGATTCCAAGAATCTTTGAGAATACACTTTTTTTTTTCACCAGCCTGAAAGATTTTCAGTGAATAGCAACTTAAATTTCTGGCTGTTTTTTTTTACATAAATCGATCATATATGGCTTCAGATGATTTTACCGAACGAGTCGTACTGCTTTAACGCTACTTTTATCATTTGTTTTTGGTAAATTCGGAGCTTAAACATCTAAGTCCTCGTTAAATTTCATTATATTTAAAATATATTCACCTAAACTTTCTCATTTGTATTTCACAGAAGAAAGAAAGTCACATGGGTTTGGAATGACACGAGAGTGAGTGAATAACTGAATTTTACTATTCCTGTAATCTCTTTTCCTTTGCGATTGATCATGTTGGCAGCAAGACTTCATTTTCCATTGTCCGGCTGATCGTTAACGCTATCCTATTGATTCCTAATTTAGAGAGTGCTGTCAGGGTCACGTCCTCTCCTGACCAGTAGTACAGGCCCTCGCGGAGTACGGTGCCCATGAACGACTCCGTGAGACAGTGTGATTACGAATAATAAACAAATACGCACAAACAACGCCCACGTTCTCAACCTCTCTGCATCGCCCCTGCAGCGCAGCACCAGTCACAAATAAATACACTCTGCTGTTGCACAGTCTGACTCATCTGGTTGAGTCAGCGCTTGATTTGTAAGGTCAGAAACGTAGTTGAGGTGCCTCGAGGTGAGGTCCTAACTGAGATCAGTAAATGCCGAGTGGTGGTTGGGCCTTGATTGCTAAAATGATTTTCAGTGTCAGGCTCAGTGATCAAGACCTCATAACCACTACACATAAAGAGTAGATAAAGATAAGTCATGTATTGACACACCAAGCCAGAAATATTGCCCATACTGTATAAAGAGGTCAGTATATGTACACTACCATTCAAATGTTTGGGGGTGGGGTCGAAGGGTTGACACCTTTTGAACGTATTATTACTTTTTTTTTTTATTTCCTCCCAAAATTTAAGATATAAAAATGAATGGCGGATTCCCTGGAGCATCACTATGGACCACTTGTTGAAGACTCCTGCTCTGTTCTCATCCCTAGATGTCTGAGTGGCCTCTTTTCAGTGTAAGTCTATGAGATATTTCTCTTCATTTTATTAGAACCATAAGTCTGATCACTTCGAAAAGTTATAGCACACCTCTCCTCAATAGCAGACATGATTTTAGGTATCATTCATGTCCGTAGCACAAAACAGCACCAAGGTTTTGTGCAGAATGATCCCAGACAGCGACATGGTGTCGGCCCAGATCCGGCCCACATCTGGCACACGTGGAATCCACACGTACCAGATGTGGTCCGGATGTGGACCGACACAATGTTGCTGTCTGGGATAATACCATGAGAAGGAACCATAGTAAAAGTGACCGCCACACCGGTCTCGAGTCTCACGGAGGAGCTCCTGAAGGATAAAAGGAGGAGTGATGATAGTGCAAGAAGAGGGGACCAGGCCTGGACTTTACATTGTGTTTTGTTTAAATCCCACTTCCTTCTCTGAACTATGAACATTTCTACAGCAGCACTGCAGGACTGATTAGAAAAGTGGGATTATGAATATAGACATTTCTAAAAGTTCGGAAGGGAAGGTTATAATGACTGCTAGCCTTTCTTAATACACTTTCTATGGGACTGACAGATTGTTTGATGTATCTGATATGTTTTGGCGATAATCAAACAATGATTATCTTTTTTTCTATCCTGATAGCCATCCCGACAGATGAAGAGAAATGTACTTGGGAGCCCTTTTTCTTAAAAAGAGCAACAAACTGGTTAATCACAGGTACAGTATAAACAATGAAATCACGTCTAAGAGAACCGCTGGGGTCCAAAAATGATGATTTTCTGATCACCTCCATCTTTCTTCTGATTCAGCCTCTGCTATTCCCTCTCTGTCTGCTAAGTGGCTCTGCAGCCCAAGATATCACACAGTGGCCTCTCTCTCTTTCACGATTTCTTTCTCCATGTCTCCTGATTTTGTCTCTCCTACTTATAATGAGAATTGAATTGTTCCGATAGGGAAAGATGTGACCAGCATTGAATATAATTATAAATATACAGCTCCTCTGATTATAACGGTGATAAATAATGTTTGTGGGCTTTGCTTCCGTTAAGCTTTCAAACGATTCTTGCTCTCTGGTGGTTTACCAAAGTTTAGTGGCAATGCAGTCTCATTTGGCCATATTTGGACTTGGCATAAAGTCTATTCCACATTGTGTTTTATTCTTTCTAAGAACCACCCTGACATGCACATTGACCAATTAGAGTTTCTTTTGTTGTTACGTGATATTTTGTGAAGGTTTTATTTATTGACGGGGTGTGATTAAAATAAGGGATTAATCTCTCGGACCATTAAACTTAATATACCTAACCTGCCAAACACTTTCATACAGACACAATTTTGTTATCGGATTGACTGATAGAACCTGTGCATACTGATAGGAGCATGTGATATATTGTTTTTCACAGGTATTTTCTAGTTTTGTGTGGAAAATGCATTGGACAGTCAGTGTACAGACTGAGCTATTTGCACGTGTGCCGTCTGAGGTTCAAACTAGTTGAAATGTTATGTTTTTCCCCCTCCAAAACATCCAAGTTTTTATATCTCTATACCCCCATGATCTCTCACGAATACAGTTTGGAATACTCTGAAGTTTTATCTCCGTTTAAAGGTCTACAGAGTTTTACAACAGAAGAAATAAATAGTACTTTTTAAAAAATATGAGAAAAGAAACAGAACAAAGAATTGAAGTAAAATGGCTTCTTTTTTCTAAACAATATCATCAGCAATACAGGCAAGTATGAAGTCCAAGACTACAGGGAAAAAGAATAGACAGTCTGATCCTTTATATAATCACGATGCAATTGTTTGTATTATGTAATGCGAACGCATGCTAACAAAGATTATTGTAATATTACCAGGATGATTTACATCTCAGACCTCTCTCTTGGTAAAACTCTGTTTAGGTTGATGCAGATCAGAGTTGATTTTTGGCTGAGCTTCCTGCCACTGTGCCGAGAAGTCAAAAAACTTTGAAATCAAAGTTGTTGGGAAAAGAACTCCGCTAAAGTTAGCATTGCATGGATGGATTCAAGGCTCCCTGTCAAGACGTCACAAGCACTTGCAGAGCATGTCGTCACGCACCACTTCTTCTTCTCCACATTGACAAACGCGTTTGAGCAGTGCGAAGGAAATATTTTAATTAGGCTCGACTCGACCGGCGTAAATGAGGACTAGTCTACGTCAACAGTGGACACATCAGTCAGCGAGGTGGAGAAAGGTCTGCCCATGTCATGCCCTGGAACTCTGACTGTATGGTAGGTCAAAATGTATTTTTAACATGATATTTCACCTAAACAATGACATTCTGTCATCAGCTACTCACCCTAATATCTTTCTAAACATGTTTGACTTTTTTCTTTTGTTGAAGACAAAAGATTCCGTTTTGAAGAATATAAGTCTATTTTCCACACGAGTAAAAGGAGATATTTCTGACAAGCCCAAAAATGAAAGGAGCAACATTCGAGTGAAAAAATGACACAAGTTATATTTCTGGTTGAACAATCCTTTTAAATCAGTTGTAAGCACAGTCTGTCGACTCTTGATTTGGACTCTTAGGGACGGGACTTCTGCTTGGGGATAAATCAGTTAAAATGTTGTCATTCAATCAGTGACCTCCTGGAATGAATCATCAAGGACCCTGAAGGGCACAAACCCCTTGCGGTCTACTTCTGAATTCACTTTGGTGAGGCAATGTCACAGACTGTCGGGAATTGGTCGATAAAGAAAATAGTCGAAAAGGAATTTCATTGTCAATTAGTTTGGGTCTTTGTACATAGTGCGCTATTGAAAAACTGCATTTCTGTAGAAGAGAAATCTTCAAAAACTTCCATTGCCCCACAGCAAGTTGCAGAAGGTAAAAGTGCATGACCTAAAATGTTCAATGAGCTCTTTTATATTAAACACTTCAGATTAGAATACAGTTTTATACGACCAGGTTGATGCACCTTGTGCTTTGACAGAGGTGCTTATGGTTTTTATTATGTGTTTTCCACAATGCAAACGTTTATTAACAGTAAATGCTATACATTTGAAGTCATGCAAGTATTTCCATTCCACAAACTGCTTGTCCTCATGGCAAATGAGTCAACGATTAAATTTCAAAGACTTTGTGGAGCATGTGCGTGCATTCGTATTTATCTTACAGAATGCCACTGAGAAAGGGAGAGCAGTAATTCACTTTGATGTAATATTTTTTGTCAGAAGTTGAATTTAGGTTTAAATTATTCCTCTTAACATTCATACATTTTCACTTGTTTTTCACTTTATTTAAAGTAAATGTGGAATAACATAACACATAAGAAATAATTGACAAATGAATCGATTAGCGAAACAGCTGTCAGTTCACACCAGTGCAGGCTTCCATTGCAGGCACACAGGTCCCTTCTGAGTCATAAAATGACAAAACGTACAGACAAACGAGTGCCACAGGACACACGTCCACAGTAAAGTGCGCAATTCTGGGCCAAGACCCCCTTCCAGATCCACACGAGTAGAGATAGAAAAGACGACAAGAGCTGTTAGTGGCACGTCTTGAAATAAACCAACCAGCAGGAGCTTGAGTCTGTACTGTACAGGGCCGTGTAACACAGTCGAACATGCGATTCCACATTTCAGAGAGTGTGAGAAAAGCAAAGACAACAAGGCTAAAATAGAAGCTCATCAGAAATCACATTGGTTTTGTTTCATCTCGAGCTGCCAGAGAGTTGGCATAAAAAGATTGATTGCGGAAGCATTCTCCGCCAGCCACGGAAAGTTCTGGAATGAAGGGGGGTGGGGGTGATCTCCACCTGTCTGAGTGGAGATAAAATGCGGATTGAGGCGAGCACGCTGTTTTCTTTAACAAATTTTCGCTCCCTCTGTAGGCGCTCAGAGGGCACTTTGATCAGCGCGTTATCTGCGCGGCTGAGGCCTAATCCTGTGTTTGCTTCACGTTTAAGCCGGATCACCGTGTCCGAATCAAAGGGAATGGTCACAGATCAGAGGAAATGGAAGACGTATGCATACGAGGATGAACAGACTCGCTCAGGCAAAAAAGATCACCCACTCATGCATGCGTTTACCTCGGTGCAAACCCTTTGCTTGTTTTACATACACAAACACTTCCCCATACACTGACTAATGAATCCTCATTTGCATAGGTTGTGCCTTCTATGTCTTTCCTCAGGCGTACATGTAGAAAGTGCCAGCTTCACGGCAGAACTTGCTCTTGGCAGTTGGTATCTGATGGGTCTGTTCTCACTTATCTGTAAAGCCAACTGCAGCGCGGAGCCAGCCTCCACGCTCCGTAGTGCAAAACATGCTGTTTCTCTCTGCTACCAGAAGGATTGTCTTTTAGCTCTGTGCTTGGCTCAGTCCTTCCTGGAGAGATTTAGCTATGACTAAACGCTTCAGAACTGGTGTTTTGATCACCATTGAATGTTGTAGTTAGTCTGGAGGCTGACTGGTTTGATTAGCGGCTGCTAGCTTGTCAAGATTTTCTTGTAATTTTTGTTTAAGCTTGGATTTTTTGTGCGTGTGTGGTGGTGCTTTTAAAAGGACACATTTGGAGATGTATCTTCTCAAAGAGTGTTGAAATATAGCAGGCTGTTAGACTGTCAGTGCGGTAAACCCTAAGAGAAGTTGTGTCTCTAATCTTCTTTAAAGCTTCAACGCTAACTTTTTGCACACAAAAAAAGTCCACTTTTAATAATACATTTCAAGATAATTTATTTTAAACTTCAAATTGCCTTTGCAAAAAAGAATGTGAAATTTAAGATTTTTTTTGGCATCTTGCAGTGTTTTTTCGTCGCCTCGTATGAGCTTTGCATAGACTTTGCCTGAAGTTAACTTCTGTTCTGTTCATCATATCTTATTCAATATTGTATTCAATATTATTCAATATGTATAGTTTTCGAATAAAAACTACTGAAACATATTTAATTTGGGAGTCAAACTGTTTTTAGTTTATACTAAAAACTTTCTAAATTTTGTCACATTTTTTTTTTAAATTTCAATATTCTCTGAAAACAAGCTTTAACATCTTATGCAGTAAATGTTATGTTTTTCCCAAACAAAAACATACCCAAAGCAAGACAAAAATAAAGATTACGAATATTGTTTTTGCCATGTATCCCATTTTGTAGATTATTAATTTATTTTTATTTCACAACAGGCTACTCTCAGTGCTGATTTCCATTATGTTGTTATGGTCAAGTCTCATGAGAAAGGCAATACAGAGTTTTTCTTATTTTCTTGCTGGCAGTGATGTGCAACGCACACACACACACACACACACACACACGCACACGCACACGCACACACCAATTTCTTCTATAAGCTGCTGGCAAGATGAAGACAAACTCACTTGAGCTCTATCAGCCGAAATGGAGGAGCCGAATGGAAGTTTAGGTGATCATTTTAAATATTTGGACTGGGACACCATTAAAGAATGCCTCCCCTTATTTTGCAGATAATTCCACCGGCTTTCCAATGACCTCCCCATGGTGCAATCTACGCGGAGAGATAGAGCGAGTGAGTACGCCGCTACCTCTTTCACAGCCTAGGGAGATAATGAAATAACTTATGTAGATGTGCCTTTTTCCCGAAGACAGCCAAGTAATGGCCATGGGTCCTGATTCCACCAGTGAGAGGGATTCTGGGTAGCAGCATTTCATTAAGGCTGGGTCTGATCGACTCTGCATAAGAGCAGGGCAGACTAAATGGAAGCTGTTATTTCCAGCGAAAATGAAGGGCACAAGATGAAAGAAAGAAAGAAAAAAAGCAGTAAAAGCTTCAGCCACGAAGAGATAGGACTCGTGGTATTGTGGTACATTTCTTCTGAAGATAATTCCCAGGTTAGCGTGGTGCATTTACACTAAAAATTCAAGGGGAGATGCCCAAGGAAGGTGACTTGATAACAATGGCTTCTCAGGGGAACAAGTCTAGTTCCATTCATTGATATGGGGTCTGCTTTTATGGCTCAGTCAGTGTGGTAAATGTTTGTAGAGCATGAAATAAGCAGTCGCATGATTAGAAAGGACATGTAAGGCTTCGATGCAGAGGCTCTTCAGTGAAGACGATGCAGGGACTGTCACATAAAACGCTGGATGTGGTTATGTAAAAAGCAACAATGAGCAATGGGTAATTGTAGCGTTCATTGTGCGTCATGCCGCTGTAGAAAGGGACAACTTGTATTGACTTATTTTGCTTAGAAGAAATCCAATGCAATGCTTACAAAGCTTATTAATTGCAACAGCTTAAGACAGCAATAAATAAATTGCTTTTTTTTCCCTTTTATGTATTAAAACAGGAAGCTGTGGTGGGATATACATATAAATATATACGAATGGTTTAAAATAGCTAAACATTTACATTACAGCCATGAGTCATGATTTACTATGCGCTGTTGCTATATAGGTACATTTTGGAGTAGGACAGTAAGTGTTTATAATAAAAACAGGATAAAGCGTTTGAGGTCAGATTGTTTTTTTCTTCAGAAAGGACGCAATCAATTGATTAAAACCGACAGTAAATAAATTATTAATGTTACAAAAGATTTTTATTTAAAAAAAATGCTTGTCTTTTCATAAACTTTCATAAAAATAAACCCAAGAATTCTGAAAAATATATCACGGTACGGTATGTATCACTGTTTTCAACATTGATAAGTAAGAAAAATGTATTGAGCACCATTTTAAATACCACTTTTTTACATGTACATCGTTAGACTTTGAACGTAAAGAGAGTAAAGTCAAACAACACGAGGGTTGAAGTCGTAAAAAATATACACGTAGTAGAGGCTTCAAAGCTATTGACGTGCTGAATTCAGAACCGCATAGTGTACTACTCGTACTACCTTTTTCATTCTAAGAGTAGTACGCTAGTATGCAGTTCCGAACTCAGCAATGGACTAAAAGCCACTCTTTTGATTTCATGCGGTTTTAATAGTGCTACCAAAGATAGGACACATTTCAAAGACTTGTGGCTCTTTAATAAGAGAGAGATGAGCAACAGAGGCCTATAAGGAGACTGTAAGGGAATGAATAGGGTCATAAACAGAAAGAGACTCACAGAAAGAGATGGAGGGCAGCATAGGGAGAGCGCAAGACCGACCGTGAGAAAGCCAGAGCAGAGGAGCATAGAAACTGACACAAATGATGTGGGATCAGTCTCAGTAAATAAGCACCTCTCTGAGCACAGATTTCAATAAGAGAGAGCCTGGGCAGGGCAACGCTTTAAACCCATCCATTATTCATGAGTCCAAAAGAGAGACGTGATCCAGCACAGAGAATGAAGAAGAAATCATTTCACCATGTATAAAGGCAGAATCCAATCTAGCGTCCATTAGTCCACACCTAGTCCTCGGCAAAGAGCGGGACAGCCTCGCGCTCTGAAAACAATTATGGAAATGAAAAGAGGCAAATGGATGGTCCACATCACCGAAATGACCACGGAATGAAACTACACGCATAGACAAGACTCATCGGAGAGATAATCCCAACCTTGTAGGGGCCATTGCGGTGACCAAGCAGATGTCTTAAGTGCTATTTTCCTTCTAACCGAACGGCTAAAGTGCTATTTAATAATCGCCTGTGCGACAAACGCTAAAAAAGCACTAGCAATTATTGTTTATTTCTTTCTTTTCACTGCAGGAAATTGAGGATGGACAATCAATATAAATACACCTGTTAAGCAAGCTGGGCACTTTGCGTGACTATTATTTGAACCAATCATTCCCTAACGAGGCCTTTTGTTTCACACTGCTAAGATTAGCCTCTTTAGTGGTGGTTTTTACCAATTAGCTATTCACTCATGATAGTGGGGCGTAAGGATGAAAAAGTGCGCTTTCATGCCAGGGGAAGAGAGGTATAGGCATCTTTTTAATATGAGGTAAATGGCACATTCGGAAATGAAGCAAAATGAGAGGCAATAAACAAGAGACAACGCAGTTGCTAACTGTCAAATAGTTTGTGCTAATAGAAGCATCCATGGATTGAGGTTGCTGGCTGTCCAAAAATGAAGACTGCCCTTGTTCCAGGTTAGTGTCATAAAGAATAGGGCTGGGTATTGACACAAATTTCACAATTCGATTCGATTTCGATTCACAAGCTTGCAATTCGATTTCGATTTACAAGCTTGATTATTTTGGATATCAGGTACAATACATGGCAAATTTTCTTAAGGAAAACAAATCTCTTAACTAATGCTGTGGGAGTCAGTTGTAGCCTACTGGGCTTCATTAGCCTACTATAATTTTGAAGGTAAAAATGAACTGATTTGTAGCTATACAACAAACACTTATTTATTTTTATAATAAGAAAGTTATATGAAAATAAACATTTAAATGGTGGCTGTCATAAAAACTTGCTAGATTTATTCAAACATGCATTAAATATTGAAGAACATTAAACATGATAATGAATATGTAATATGGTGCATAAATTTAGCAAAATTCTCCTCTCTAGAGTTATTTTTTTCTAGCTGACTAACTGACTAAGTTACTAAGTTTAATGTTTTTTTTTTTCTGAGGTAAATGTGACGTTACATGCCATTGTTTACAAGCTGTTTAACTGATGTCTTTCCACGGATGAAACACTGATTGAGCGATACCACGTTACATGACTGATTTCGAAGTTGTACTCTATCTTTTAACACACTTTCAGATGCTCATTGATATTTATTTGGTGCTGTAACTGGTATTATCAAGGCGGAAGAGAAGATCATGTGCGCTCCGTGCTGCTGCTTCTCTTGAGCTGAGCTGAGCCAGAGCAATCTCACGCCACAGCGCCAAAACTGTATTTATGTTTTTGAATTTCGTAAGAAAATGGACGTAATTCGAAATTTGAGAATGAAAACAGGATGACTAATCGTTTCTTGAGATTTAAGAATCGATATCGGTTCATAAAAATGAGAATCGATTAATATCGAGAAATCGATATTTTTTACCCAGCCCTAGTAAAGAAACATTGTGTCATTGTTTTTGTGTTATCTTATTTTAGCATCTTTCATGTGATCTGTATTTAAATATATCAATATATTGCTGCACTAATTGTCCTTTGACCCTAAAGCGAAGGTCTGAAGAATGGTGGTCTGTGCCCATAAATCTAGCGTGGGGGGGGGGGGTCAAATGTCACCGTTGTTGTAGATTTTCGAATTTAAAAATACATCACACACAGATTCCAGCACTTTTTGTTGTGATTCTAACAGCGTTGGCATGTAAAACAAGATGGCAGACATCCTATTTGTTTGGATAATCCCAGCCTTCATTTGTTAAGGCCGGACCGTGGGCTCGGAACTGCTTCCAAAATACTAATCGCTTTAATTAGGCAGCTCGTTTCCAAAGTTCTGTGACACGGGAACAGGTACAGATGCGGTGCATTACTCATGTAATAGTCAGCACCTTAATGACCAGACTCTCAATCTGCATTGTAAATGAATTAACAGTGTGAAAAAACACAACAAACAATCCTGACAGGTCTATAATAGAGCTCACATTCTGCTGGTTTCAGAAGCAAGATCTCTCCTCCTCACCCTTGTTTCAGAATGAGCTTTTTCCTGCTTTATTTACAATTCAATAACACATGGCAGGTATTTGAGGGGCTATTCCTCCTGGTTATTTGTCTTTTTTTTTTCTCATAAAAATCAAGAGAGTGTAAGTTATGAATAAACCAATGCGGCTAAATGAGACTTATAAAGAAAAAAACCCCAGCATGCACTACTGCTTTGAAAGCTGGAGATGTTTGTGGCTGTGAAAGGATATTTACAGTCTGCCAGACTCCCAGAGTAGCGGCAAATGTGAAAAGAGCTGCAAGGTCGCCGCAGACACCGAATACCTCATATCTATTGCTGTTTATTTTTAATATGGGATGTTAAATGTCTCCCTCTGTGATTAGATACTGGTGATTTTGAGGGTGGCATTTTGGATTATGGTTTGACTTACATGTTCTCCCCCACACAATACCTGGCGACGGTTTCACTCGCTGACCATCTCGGTTTGATGAAACTGCAATTATTTGATGATTTTGAACTGTGTTAGGCAAATATCGTATTTTTCAACTCGTCCCCATTTCAAAGTGACACTTTTTTTTACCCCTACCTAAATGTCAGTTTGGGGGGGGTTACGTGATTATGAGTGTTGGCTCTATTTGTGTCTGTGTATGATTAGATTAATACTCATTAGAGACTATCTGTATCAGCCTCATTCCTGTCCCCTCAGGTGCTAAGCAACCGCATCCTTGGCAATTAAAAACAGGAAGCTGTCATCCTCGATCACGGTGGCATTGTGCTGGCCCCCCGAGACGTTCACTGATATCATTTTTAGCCTTCTATCTTCACTCATACCTCATCCTTTCTTTCTCCATTTCTTCTGTACCAAATGAGCGCACACACGCACACTCGCTAAATGCTTTGTTGCTAATTTGAAGAAGGTTTATCTTTCAGAAAACACATCATTATAACTCATCAGACTTATCATCATTAATTACCCGCCAGATTCATTGCCCTAAATTTGTTACATCCATTGTAGTCTTTGTGTTTGTTTCCCGGCTTAATAGAAGAAGCTGGTTTGCTGGTCTCTCAACCTGCAGACGGATCTGATTTGATGGTTTTAGAGTGGTTTGGGGTACTTTTCAGTTTGTCAGACTGGAAGATCCGCTCAAATCAGCAAATTAGGCTGTTTTTAAGCAGGGTTTTATTTTTTGTGTGTGTGTGTGTGTGTGTGAATGTCTCAAATGACCATCTTAAATCAGCCTGAGTTAGTTTCTTGGTCTCCCAGCCAGTGTTGGTTTAGTATTATATCTATACTATTATTAATATTTATTTTGTTCTATACATTTTAGTTTTAATTTTTGTTTTATTAGTGCTTTTGTCATTTTTAAACATTTCTGTATAACTTTAATTAATCTTATTTCTATTTTAGTTTTATTTTTTGAATGTATTAAAACTTAATTAAACTTTTTTTTCTTCAGTTTTTGCCTGGTAATTTTTTATTCCAACTTTATTTTTAGTTTTTTAGTTTAGTTTTAGTTTATTAATTTTAGGCCTACTTTAACCTAAACTTTTTTTTTCAGTTTTTGCAAAGTCATTTTTAAATTTCAACTATATTTAGTTTTTTTTTGTTTAATTTTAGTTTATTAATTTTAGGCCTATACTGAATTTTAGGGCTACTGGAATTTTTTATTTTTATTTTATTAATTTAAGTAGGCCACTTAAACTTGAACTTTTTTTTTTTTTTTTTTTTGCCAGGGATTTTTTAAATTTCAATTACTCTTAGTTTTTTAGTTTAGTTTTAGATTTTTTTAATTTTAAAACTTCAACCTGAACTTTTTTTGTCAGTCTTTGCCAGGGAATTTTTATTTCAACATTTTATTTTTAGTTTTTTAGTTTAGTTTTAGTTTATTCATTTTAGAGTAGACCTACTTGAACCTAAACTTTTTTTTTCAGTTTTTACTTCAGCTTTTGCCAGGGATTTTTTAAATGTATATTTTAGTTTTATTTATTTTTTAAATTAAATTTTTATTTTTTTTATTTGAGTACTTCAACTTTTTTTTCAGTTTCAGTTTTCAGCCATGGTAACATTTTAACATTTCGGTTTTTTATCTAATACAGGTCCTTCTCAAAAAATTAGCATATTGTGATGAAGTTCATTATTTTCCATAATGTAATGATAAAAATTAAACTTTCATATATTTTAGATTCATTGCACACCAACTGAAATATTTCAGGTCTTTTATTGTTTTAATACTGATGATTTTGGCATACAGCTCATGAAAACCCAAAATTCCTGTCTCAAAAAATTAGCATATTTCATCCGACCAATAAAATAAGTGTTTTTAATACAAAAAAAAAAGTCAACCTTCAAATAATTATGTTCAGTTATGCACTCAATAGTCAATACTTGGTCGGGAATCCTTTTGCAGAAATGACTGCTTCAATGTGGCGTGGCATGGAGGCAATCAGCCTGTGGCACTGCTGAGGTGTTATGGAGGCCCAGGATGCTTCGATAGCGGCCTTAAGCTCATCCAGAGTGTTGGGTCTTGCGTCTCTCAACTTTCTCTTCACAATATCCCACAGATTCTCTATGGGGTTCAGGTCAGGAGAGTTGGCAGGCCAATTGAGCACAGTAATACCATGGTCAGTAAACCATTTACCAGTGGTTTTGGCACTGTGAGCAGGTGCCAGGTCGTGCTGAAAAATGAAATCTTCATCTCCATAAAGCTTTTCAGCAGATGGAAGTATGAAGTGCTCCAAAATCTCCTGATAGCTAGCTGCATTGACCCTGCCCTTGATAAAACACAGTGCACCAACACCAGCAGCTGACATGGCACCCCAGACCATCACTGACTGTGGGTACTTGACACTGGACTTCAGGCATTTTGGCATTTCCTTCTCCCCAGTCTTCCTCCAGACTCTGGCACCTTGATTTCCGAATGACATGCAAAACTGAGCAACAGTCCAGTGCTGCTTCTCTGTAGCCCAGGTCAGGCGCTTCTGCCGCTGTTTCTGGTTCAAAAGTGGCTTGACCTGGGGAATGCGGCACCTGTAGCCCATTTCCTGCACACGCCTGTGCACGGTGGCTCTGGGTGTTCCTACTCCAGACTCAGTCCACTGCTTCCGCAGGTCCCCCAAGGTCTGGAATCGGTCCTTCTCCACAATCTTCCTCAGGGTCACCTCTTCTCGTTGTGCAGCGTTTTTTGCCACACTTTTTCCTTCCCACAGACTTCCCACTGAGGTGCCTTGATACAGCACTCTGGGAACAGCCTATTTGTTCAGAAATTTCTTTCTGTCTTACCCTCTTGCTTGAGGGTGTCAATGATGGCCTTCTGGACAGCAGTCAGGTCGGCAGTCTTACCCATGATTGTGGTTTTGAGTAATGAAACAGGCTGGGAGTTTTTAAAAGCCTCAGGAATCTTTTGCAGGTGTTTAGAGTTAATTAGTTGATTCAGATGATTAGGTTAATAGCTCGTTTAGAGACCCTTTTCATGATATGCTAATTGTTTGAGACAGGAATTTTGGGTTTTCATGAGCTGTATGCCAAAATCATCAGTATTAAAACAATAAAAGACCTGAAATATTTCAGTTGGTGTGCAATGAATCTAAAATATATGAAAGTTTAATTTTTACCATTACATTATGGAAAATAATGAACTTTATCACAATATGCTAATTTTTTGAGAAGGACCTGTATATTTTGTTTTATTTCAGCTTTATTTCAATGACGGAAATTAGGTTTAGTTGTTGTGGACACTTTTCCTGGTCAGGTTTTAATCAACTTAAACCCAAGCTTGGTGGAAGACCAACTTAACAACTTAGGCTGGCTTAAGCAAGCTTTTTCAGCAGTGTTACATTGACAGTGCATGGGACACAAGCTGTATCTAGAGAAAACAACCACCCAGCCACACATTAGCAACCACCTAGAATGCCATAGCAACCACATAACAACATGCTAAAAACTCACAACTGTAATGCGACGCCCTATGAACCACCCACAACCAGCATTGATTTGATGAGTTTTGTGTGGGAAATATTCTTCTGGAAATGTAAAATTCTAGTTATATATCCACATTCAGAATGAATTAAAAGGAACATGTTGAGAGAGAGAGAGAGAGAGAGAGAGAGAGAGAGAGAGAGAGAGAGAGAGAGAGAGAGAGAGAGAGAGAGAGAGAGAGAGAGAGAGAGAGAGAGAGAGAGAGAGAGAGAGAGAGAGAGAGAGAGAGAGAGAGAGAGAGAGAGAGAGAGAGAGAGAGAGAGAGAGAGAGAGAGAGAGAGAGAGAGAGAGAGAGAGAAATCAATAATTAGGCCCAGCTATCTGCACTGCACAACCTTCCATCATTATAATTGAGCCATATCAAGATGCATTTTGAAACATTTTGGTGCTCTTTTGGTCGCCCATTAGCCATTGGGAGATATGAAGATGAAAGGCAAATAAAATAAAAAGGCCCTTTTCTACAAACTTAAGAGAGCCTCAAAGGAGACAAAAGTTTTTCTCTCTCTTCTGAGGAAACTTTAATTGCGTGTGTCGTGGGCCCTTACTCGCTCGACTCGGAGGGAACACCACTCTGATCCGTCCTTAAAATAGCTCTTCAGATGTTTGTCACCCAATGGCTGGCAGGTTGTTGTCTTGGATCTTCTCATTGGTTGAGTCTCTCTGTTTCTTAATTAACAGAGGTGTGAGCTGTTTTTTTCCCTCAGAGTTTCTTGCGTTTATGCTCCCTTCGCTCTCCCTTTATCTACCTCCACCTCGTTTGAAAGCTGTGGAGAAGAAACACACACACACACACACACACACACACACACACACACACACACACACACACACACACACACACACACACACACACACACACACACACACACAGAATAGTGACGCATGGCCTCAGATCTCAGCTGTGGTGAGGTGGAGGGTTGCAGTCTGTTCCTCCTGCCATGGCTTACACAAAACAAACGAAGTGCGTCACGATTAGGCCTGGCTCCATGGTCACTGTCAAAGGTGTCATGTCGACTTTTTTTTCCTTCCTTTTTTTTTTAGCGCCTCATTCCCTGTCGCCCCATCCTTCCCCGCTGCTATGTGTCACTTCTCTGCGCCTTCTGTCACATGGCTATAGAGCTGAGGATGCCACACTGGCTGTACGTTCACACGGCTCCCATTAAGTTTCCATTAACGGGACCTGTCCGCCCACGTCCCCCCATCGACCAGCTAAGCCCGAAAACACATCCCGCAGGCTTTTAGCATAAACGCTTACTGTATTTGGACCTAAATGCATGGATTGTGTGTGTGTGTTTTCACACCCATGATGCACCACATGACCGCCATGTGTGTACTACCACTCAGATACTTTTATTCAGCAAGGATGCATTAAATTGATAAAACGTGACCTTGATAAAGACTTTTACATTGATACAAAAAATTATATTTCGTATAGATTTCTGTTCATCAGACAATCCTGAAAAATCATGCATCACGGTTTCCATAAAAATAATAATCAATATTGATAAGAAATGCTTCTTGAGCAGCAAATCAGCATATTAGAATGATGTCTGAAGGATCATGTGACGCACCGAAGCCTGCTGAAAATTCAGCTTTGCCATCACAGGAATAAATTACATTTTAAAATATATTGAAATACAGTTATTTTATGATTTATATTTTATTTTATAATGTAATAATAGTGCAATATTACTGTTTTACTGTGTTTGTGATGCAATAAATGCAGCCCAGGTGAGCAAAAAGAGACAAAAACATTAAAAAAAATCTTACCAACCCTAAACATTTAAAAGGTAGTGTATCTGCATACAAATCTGTATTTATGATAACAGTTATATTATTTTATTTTTATATATAGTATATTTATATACTATAACATGATAGGAAACCCCCCCCCCCCCCCCGTCTTTACTTAATCTTAAAAATGGAGAAATAATGTTTTAAATCACAAATCTGAGCTAAAATCCATCAGCAGCTATTTTTTTATCAATATGATGCAAATGAGAAAACTAATTGGCATCAGTATAATAAATAAATAAATAAATGCACACACTGAATATTCATGTTGACACTGTTCATGTGCTATCAGTGCAAGGTTTCTTATTAGCATCTTAGAAGTAGTTCTGTAAGCAAAAAAAAAACATAAAATAAAAAATAAAAACACTTACTCGCGTGCACAAACCAATCTCATTCTAACAGCTCTCATGTTCCTGTTCAAAGTTAGCTCACTCCTTTCCCCAATCCTGTCAGGCAAACTTTATTAGAAGAAGCTGTGTCTTTCATTCCTCTCTTAGCTTCTGGCTTTGTAGGGACGCCTGCTTTCAAATCCATCTTTCCTTCCCTCTGCCAAACTCTAGAATATAACGGTTTGTCCTCTGGGTGGTTCCTCCGGGCTCTCTCGCTCCCTGTTTGTGTGAATTACTCAATATTCTCTCTGACTTGGAGACTGTTTTTGAAGGATCAACTGGAAGAGAAGACAAATGTGTAAATGGAGCCATTAGCTGTAGTATTTTCTTTTTTTAAACAACATTATTATACCCCAAACTCTGAGGTATCCCACAATCCACCACTAGAGACTGCTGGAGACCCCCATTGGACAACAGGGGTCTTGTGTTACATGCAGACACTTTAGAGGTTGCTAAAACCATCTACTGGAAGTAAGCTTGAAAAGAAATGAGAATAACAGAACTGCATTTTAGTTTTTTGTTTTGTTTTGTTTTGTTTTGCTTTGCTTTAGTTTTTTTTTATATGTGTCCTCAACATGGCAGAACCACACCCTTCAAGAAAAGACTCAAATGCCTGGTTTCACAGACAAGGCTTTAGCCTATAGTCCCAGACTAAAATGCACGTTTGAGCGGTCTTAGCTGAAAGCAACTTGCACTGACGTATCATAAAGTATGTCAGTGCCATTATTTTGAGGATGCACACTAGTGATGCTGCATGTTTATAAAAGCTACTTAAATGTTCTAATTTCACTAAACCTAATCCTGGTATAATAAGCCCTGTCTATGAAACAATGGCCTGGTTTCGGCCTTAGATCAGTTAGGACGTTTAAGTAGTTTTTATAAACATGCCTTAGAAAAACCATGTGCATATTTTAAGATATGTCACTGCAAGTTGTTTTCAGTTAAAACAGCTCAATATGCATTTTAGTCTGCATGGGACTAGACTTAAGCCTTGTCTGTGAAATCGGGAGCACGCCAAAATGACTTACAAACATCCTGGTGGTGGTGTGAAGGGTGTAGGTAATTGTTGCGTCAGCATCTGTGAACTCAAACATGTGTAAGTGCCGATCTTTTATAAGTATCAGGACATGATTGGATAGATGTGAAGGCAATAAGTGACTTAGTAATTAAGTCTTCCTGGCAGAACTTACGCGAAAGCTTTCATTTCCAGGAATTTTTTTTCAAAATCAGTTTATAGTTTTAGTATGGCATAGCATTAAAGCTAACTGATATGTTCTGAAAGCCATAGTCCAAGCCGATTTTCACGGTGGCAACAATATCACTTTTGCATATCCCAAAACTCTCGCTACATCTGAAATCGAATGCATCTTTATGGTATGCGATATACCATGTCCGAATTCATTCAAAAAACAGTATAGGCAAGCCGGATGACTTAGTACTTCCGCCGAGATTCTGAAGTGTGCATATGATGGACACTTATCCCATGAGGCCAACGGAGAGGATTTATCAATGGAGGTGAAGCGACGCAACTGACGCTGGTAGGTCACATGATAATGACAACATGGAGGATGTAGTACGTCCAAATTACATTCATACTACAAACATTCATACTATATAATAATAATAATAATAATTCATTACATTTATATAGCGCTTTTCTCAGCACTCAAAGCGCTTCACATGGAAGGGGGGAATCTCCTCAACCACCACCAATGTGCAGCATCCACTTGGATGATGCGACGGCAGCCATAGTGCGCCAGAACGCTCACCAAACACCAGCTTACTGGTGGAGAGGAGACAGAGTGATGAAGCCAATCAGTGTATATATACTATATATATGGGGATGATTAGGAGGCCATGATGGACAGAGGCCACTGGGCAAATTTGGCCAGGATGCCGGGGTTACACCCCTACTCTTTCGAAAGACATCCTGGGATTTTTAATGACCACAGAGAGTCAGGGCCTCGGTTTAACGTCTCATCCGAAGGACGGTGCTCTTTGACAGTATAGTGTCCCCGTCACTATACTGGGGCGTTAGGACCCACACAGACCACAGGGTGAGCACCCCCTGCTGGCCACACCATATAGAATATTTTAGTATATTTATTTAACGGATGTGAAGTTCCAATTCACCTATTCTGATAGTACGCGATTTTGGATGCAGCGTTTTGTTTTGTTTTATTCAGCTTTTTTCTTGTTTTAAACAGGAATTTCTTTCAAAAAATGTATCTTTGCATGGTGGCCAAACAAAATAACCTCTTGTGTTATTAATTAAGGGGCAGTAGTAAATGACTGTTTATTTAATTTTTTTTAGCTTGATCTTGTGTTTTCAGCATGGTAAAATCCCATCATGCAAAAAATAAATAAATAAATAAATAAAGTAGCTACTTAAAATAAACCAGTTCCAGTCATTTCCTTCAGAATCAGTTTAAGGTTTTAGCATATGTCGTATATGTTAAAGTTAACTAGCACAATAGTCCAATTTTTGATTTCATAGGGTGTTTAACTTTTTGGAAATGTGAGTCCTGTTACATTTTCAGAGAGAAAAAGAACAGAAATAAGAGAATAATGTCACTAACATACTTTAAATACAACCTTTTTTTTTTTTTTTTTTTTTTTACAATTTTCTTTTTAAAAATGTTTCAAGTTTCCTTGAACTGGTGGCTTCATCTTTTTTTGTTTTGTTTCATAAACAGCATCCAGTGCCTTCTTGCCCTGAGCCAGAAATGTGCTCCCACAAATGTGCAATGTGTGTACATCATCTCTGAACGGAGGGTAAATAAGGTCGACTCATCAGGTGAGAGATAAACACAAAGTAACATGTTCTGACACCAAGCCCCCCCAGGTTTAAGTGTGAAGGTATCTTCAAAGGTAAACGCGCTCCGATGGTCTTTAAGGGCATTTGCAGATAGCAGCACTAAGCTGAAGCAATGCCAACGCTTCCTTTGAGAGTGAATTAGTTGAAAGCCACAAGAGCAAGCATGTCAGGGGTCTCTAGTTTTGGTCGGAGGCTCAGGGTTAACGCTGATTCATGTTATTAAAAGGTCCAGTCTTCTCCTAGCATAATGCTATTGGCCTTCCATGCTTTATTTTAAAGTAAAACCACACTGGGACTCTGCTCACATGATGCCATGATTGAAAACCACTGGCAAGGAAATATATATCGTATTAATCTGCTTTTGTTTTCTGTTGCATGAAATATCATGAGACAAATGGGAAATGTTCTCTATTTTTAGAGGCATTAATGCTAATCCACATACATCTAACATGCAATCATATCATAGATAATAGGACACATAAAATCCTATAACGTTTCACCGTAACATTTTGAAGCCTGTAAAAGTGACGACAATGTCACATTTGCATTATCCTAAGACCCAGTGTTTTACCCCCCTTGCTTTAAATGGGTGTTTTAAAAAAAAAAATTGCTGGTGTCCAAACAAAGAATCCTCATGTGTTATTAATAAAAGGGGAGTATTAAAAGGCTGTTTTTTCCCCCACTCTCCATTCTCTCTTTATTCCCTACCCTCCCTGCTTCTCTTTTTCTCCCCTCCATTTGAAAGACTGCCAAGCTCTGTTTGCCTTGATAATTAGGACCCAAAGCGTGCAATCGCAAGTCCATTATAAAAACAGCCAACGCCTGGGTGGTTTATTGATAAGGCATTACGTGTGTGGAGGTGTGGAAATGTACACAGGGCTGGTGGCACATCAGATAGATTCTCCTGCACCTTAAAAAAAAGAGGCCTTTATCCAGATTAAATGCCATTATGGTCCAACATTGTAATTCGCCAGCTTTGATGACAAGGAAGCAAAAACATATTAATGTAAAAGGGGACGGCAGAACAGCTGTTCAGTAAGAGAGTGTGTGCAGTAGCTAGTGGCTACAGTGAAATGTCAATGGAGCGTTTCTTGTGCACCAACAAAACTTCTCGGTCCTACTCGAAACATTATTGTGTTTTTTTACATTTAATTTGTTTCATTTTTAATAATTAAATCTTAGTCTTTAACATTTTACAGCAATGTTATCGTTTTCCTGCCTGCACTGTAAAAAGTCAAAATGTGTATTTGTTACTTATTTCTATAGATCTGCTTACTCTCTGATTAAAAACAAATATATTTTGTTTAAAAGCAGCATTTTCGGTTTAAATAATTAAATTAAATATTGATTAAATATTTCATGACTTTCATGTGCATAATGTATACGTTCCAGTATAACTTTTGTGATACAAAAAAATGACTAAAACACACAATAAAGATGAAAATATATAAAAAAAATGCTAACATATATATATATATATATATGCTATACATACATATAAGCTAATATATATATATATATATATATTGTTAAATTTTGCCGTAATTTATTTAAATTGTTTTTTTGTTATTTTAGTTACTTCAACTTATTTTATTTCAATTAGTTGCTATTCAAACATGTATAATGTTCGTTTAATTGAAGTTTTCATTTTATTCAAGCTTTGTAACATTTTACAACAAGGTTTCGTTAGTTAACATTAGTTAATTACTTTAGTTAACTTGAATTAAGAATAAACTGATTCAATTTATAATTAAATTTTAATTATTAAAATTAGTAAATTCAAAAGTTGTTATTAAAATCAAAAGTTGTATTTATTAGCATTGGTCAATGAACTGTGAACTAACATGAACAAACAATGAACGACTGTTTTTTTTATTAATTAACATTAACAAAGATTAATAAATACTGTAACAAATTGCTCATTGTTAGTCCCCCCCCCCCCCCCTACATTTAAGTTATGCAAGCGAAAACAACACTAAAGCGACACCTATGTTGTGAGACTGCATGATCTGCTGGTGACTTGGAGATGTTGGACCAACACACCAACGGTGAGAGAGAGTGTGAGAATGATATAAAGACAGCGAGAGATGGGTAGAGAGAGAGAGAGAGAGAGAGAGGGGAGAGTAATTGTTTGGAGACAGGGGGCTGTAGCAGGGTTTTAATATGTTTGCTGTCTCCCGGTTCCAATTGGGCCCCTCAGGACGTTGTGATATTTAAAAGTGACATGTCTGACCCTGCACATTTGCGATGTGTCATCATGCATCAAGCGCAGAGGTGTGGATTAAAGCTCTCTCTAATGTTGTGTGCATTGGGATTTATATTTCCAATTAAGTCTGCAAATTATATGATCATCCCGAGCCATGTGCAAGGGCCATTTTGGAAATGGGTGGCGATGGTCTCCCCCCACCCCCCTCCCCTCACTAATGGTAATGTTGGAAATGCGATCCACTTTGTGGCTGGAATATTAATCTGCTTCGCAACTGTCCAATTACATTGCGCATTTTCACATTGTGACTCTAAGGGAATTGTCTAGCAAAATACTCAGCTATAGCGTGCAGATCATTATGTTCATCATGAAGTGCAGTGCGGGGTGACCAAGTTGTATTGGATATAGGGTTATAGAAGGTCTTGCATGTAAAGATCACACAAGGCCGTCCCTCTGCGGATGTGGACTAAATAGACCTGGGTCTGCATGGAAAACTGAAAATTCCAATAATCCGTACACATTAAAAAGAAAAAGTTGTTGCCTTAAATTTTTTAAGTACAATCAACTTGGATGTTTGTCATTTCAACTTAAATTTGAATCTTGTATAACTTATTGTACATTTTCAGTTAATCTGAATCTCCGTACTAATTAGTCTTAGTATTAGTCCTCCTATAAGTATTTGTCTTACTCCAAATCTAATAATTAATATAAATCTCAGTATTACCTTAAGAGTAATATGAAGACTAATAACACAAATAAGAATAATACCAACATCGAGAACTCTAATAAAATAAAATACTGGCATGAGTATCTTGGCCAGTCATTCCTGAGTAAACTTTACCTGTCTTTTTCAATCAAGCATGCAAACATGAGCATGCCAAGACAGTGCCAGTGTTTTGACAATTTCCTGTTTAAGGAGACAGGGCTCGTATCACTCCTTATCTGTGCGAATCCAGCATTCCAAGCACCCGGTTCAGCCGTTAATTGCCTAAGGAATTGATAACGGTGCTGGGGCCGGTCCGCCTGATAAACCCACATGTCCATCTGTCAAACCCGGCGCCGACCAGGCACACACACACACACACACCTCTGACAGGAACACCCCTCTCACCATATCCTCAATGGTGTAAATTATTGATTTTAACATGACAGCTATTGGAGATGGTGCCTGAACGCAGTGCTGAAGAAAAGGAGGGAAATATTCTGCTATTGCTGTCCTATAACTGCAAAGAGTTTTTTCTTGGAGGATGTTGAACGAGAGTGTTCAATATTCAGAGAGAAGGAAAGAAAGAGGTGCTTGAAGAAGAAACAGGGAGTGAGAGAGAGGCTAAGTTGGATATGGTCCTGTCTGGAGCTCTAAATACAATCATGTTCACTTATAGTTTGGTTCGTTTTGAAAGTGAAAACCACATAAAACCAAAGTGACTCCCTTAACTTGTGCTACCTACAAACCAGGCAACATTTTCAACTTGTCCCGATGTGTATCTTGATCATCTGGTCACTCTAACCAGAGCAATGACAGAAAGAGGAAAAGTCGTTTTTTTTTTATATTGATATAAAAACTCATATATATGAGTATAAAAAGAGGTTTCAGAAAGAGTGAAGATGAAAGAGGGAATGCACAGACAGAGAGGGAGGAAATAAAAAGATTGGAAGGGGGAAGGAGAAAAGGAGTGATGGAGGAAGACAGCCTGAGGAGAGAGACGGAGGCAAAGTGAGAATTGAAACTTCTTCAATCTGACGGCGCGTGTCTCCCTGGGGTTCATTTTGATCTAAGCATATTTGAATGTAAATATAAGACCGGCTGCTTTTATTGAGTGGTGTCGGCCCGGCACAGCTGATGACCACTGGCGCTGTCTGACACTCCAGCTAGATCCATCAGAGAGGAAATGCATTCATCTATATGAAGTGCCTCTTCCTACAATTATATATAATTTATACGCCTCCTGTTTACACCCGTCTGTTTAAAATACATAGCTTTTGTTATCCTCTTATTCTAGAAATCTCTGGGGTCTGTAATCTCAGAGACTTCGGTTTATAGAGTTAGATCCGAACAAAGAACGCCCACCTTTCCGCTGATGGTCAGGCACATTGTAATTCATGAGGGGAAAGGGATCAGCTCTGGAATTGTCTTAAAGGGATAGGTCATCCAAAAATGAAAAGTCCCTCATGTCATTACATTCCTTGAGTTTGGTCCATTTTTAAAATAAAAAATGACAGAAAAGCAATTGTGTGCCATATGATACTTTTTTTTTTTGGGGACTAATACACCATAATCTTTGTCACTGTTATTGACATTCACCTTAGATGATCTTAGTACAATGGCTGCGTCCAAAATCGCATACTTCCCTATAGGCGAAAAACAGTATGTGACAAAAGAAGTATGTTTGAATTCACAGTACTTATAAAAGTGTTGGCAAAATGTACCCGGAAGACTTACTACTTCTGGCGAGATACTAAAGTGTGTATACGATGGACACTTTACTATCCCATGAGGCCACGGGAGAGGATTTTTCAATGGCAGTGACGCGATGCAACTGACTCGGTTAAGTCACATGACAATGACAACATGGTGAATGTAGTACGTTCGGATTACATTCATACTACACACATTCATTCTACGTAGACCTTATGCACAAGAGAAAGAGTGCAGCCATCTTTAGAATATTGTCTTTGAACTTCCGTTTTTGCGGTCGCTCTGTATATTTCTATGGCATTGCTGTCCAGGAGTAATTAACTTTACGTGAAGTAAATCCACTTCAAAAGCTAATGAAGGTTATCATGGGGATTGCAATGTTTAAAGCAGACGTCTTAACAAATGTCAGTCGACCGGTAAGATTTTAAAACGAGCCGTTCATTCATAAATACGCAAGATCGCAGTGACAATACAGACCGGAAGACAAAAGACAACGAGCGCAGTGCTGAAAAGGGGCGGGGCTACATGGTCTATAGAACATACCTTTTTAGCACTCGCAAAGTAAGTACTTATTCAAAATAAATACCTACTCAAGAGAGTATGCAATTTTGGACGCAGCCATTGTCCGATTCTTGAGTCTAATCTTTTCAATGAATCAGTTTATCCAGATTCCAAACCCAGTTTGAATAAATCAAGTTGAGGTCAACTCACTGTAAACAGGCTGATTTCTCATTGAAGTGCAATATTTTCAGTTATTAACTTAATTTGAGTTTTTTCCCCCTCACACAAAATCAGACGTTTGACTTTTTATGGTTCTTTTGAATCTTTTTGAAGCTTAAAAACTCCACTTCCCATTAATTTCAGTATAATTTTTCAAAATGTATCCTTTTGTATTCCACAGAATTAGAAAGCCATACAGGTTTGGGACAACATAAGGATGAATAAATGATTTTTCATTTTTGTGTGGACTAATCCTTTATAAGCACGAAAAAAAGGTATTTCCAACCTTTTGTTCAATGATTAAAAGACAATTACTCAAAAGAGAAAGTCGATTTAGGTGACATCTCATTAAATGTACATAGTGATTGCTGATGATGTTAATCTTTTAAGCAGGGCGAATATTTCATTAATGTTTAAATAATGGAAGCATGCAAAATTTAAGGACCAAAACTCAAAGGTATCGTTTTAAACTTCTAAATCTAAAATCACACCAAGTCTTCAAAGATTCCAGCGTGGACAACGACAGGAACACGATCAAACGTGTCAGGTGGACATCTTTGCACATGATGTTGCAGTTATTAAAAAGCTTCCCTATTTTCATTTAAACTCAAACTCTATTTAGGGATTTCTGTTTTCATGCCTTTCAAATGGTAATGGATCTCTTCAAAGTCTCTATCGCTCATTAGCAGCAGCTCAACATAAAACAGAGTGTAAATGAGAGAGAAAAAGGGTGAAGAATGTATTATTATTATTTCTACCTTGAGATATGATTTTCTAGTGTGAATACAAAGGATGGAATAATCTTCAGAATTATTATATCTGGAATTAACTGCACTCAATTTTAGATTATTACTGTTTTTCCCCCAGTGGCTGTAGAGATATATACTATTCTACAATCTAGAGTAAAGTTTTTATAAATGTACTATTACTTTTATTTATTATGTCACCATTACTGCTCATACTTAGGGTATTTTAACAAAACCCTAACCCTAAGTATTAAATGGCATATCACTTGTCCCACAGCATTTGTGATAAGGATTGATACTTGATAAGATGTTGTATTACTATTCCAAATGTCTTACTATTTTTGGCCTGTCAGATGATAAAACAGATGAAATAATCTAATAAACTTACATTGAAAGCGGGACCCGAGCCATATTTAGAGACAAGCAATGCCCTGACAATCACCCACAGTAGAGTGACTGTGACATTTTGTGGCGTAGTTTCCATGGTTGTGATTAAATATACTTGTACTTGTAAATGACATCCAGAACTAAGGGCCATATGAATATGAGAAGGACTGCAGTTGTAACACAGTTCCTCAAGGAGATGAAAGTTTTTTTTGTTTATTTTTTGAGTGACAGCGTTCCAACCAGCGCTCCTCTTCGGTTGACCTTCTCAAACGAGTGCCTGTAACCAAAAGTATGCAAAAGAAGCAGAGAGAGAAAGAGAGGGGGAACGGATAAAGGGAACAGATTGCCATCCGTCACAAGATAAACCCCCAGGTTTACCGTGCGATCCGCGATTCTTAGCAACAGAAGTCAAAATGTAGTTTCTGATGAGTATAGATTACATAACAACATCTGGCTAATCCTCGACCTACAGGCACACAAGCAGATTTTTCTCTAATTAGATTTATTTGCTGCCTTTGTTTGATTCGTCTTTACCCCTGGCATTTTGCTCCAGAAACAGATGTCATTTAAAAATTCCTGTTCCTGAGGAATGAAGAGACGGGGAGTGAGATGATGAAACATCGAGGGTGGCTTTCCTTGATCCTTGTACCTTTGAGGGTTAGCGTGAACCATCATCCAGCATGTCCTCTGTAGCGCTGTGATGGCAGAGAGGACATTTGGTGTTCTCGTCATTGTGGTCTCAATCATGTGACAATACTTACTGTTAGTTCACCCAAAAATAAAAACTCTGTCATCATTTACTCCCTCTCCATTGACAGCAATGCAATTACAGCCCGTTCTCATCCTTTGGCGTCATACATGTGACGCTTTGTACATTTCGTTGAAATCTTACGCACATGGCATCCTTTAGCATCAATATGAGACACAGATCCCAAGGCGTCATAACCAGAGATGTATAAAGTACTAGAGACACAGACTTGAGTAAAAGTACAAGTGCTCTATCAAAAAAGTGACTTGAGTAGAAGTTGAAGTGCTCTTTAAGCACCATACTTAAGTGGAAGTACTAAAATATTTAAAAAAATTGTACTTAAGTGTTGCAAGTAGTTTTTTAAAAAAAAATGTACTACTCAAGTATTGAAAGTAAAAGTACAAGTATTGTATTATGTAGTAAAGCATCTCACCCTTCTCTTCCCTACTTGTGCCTTTTTTCTCCACAGCTTATTGGGTATTTATCTGCATGTTACAGCGATATCTGAAAGCTTTGTTTATGTCAGGGACTTCCTGGAATGTCACATATGGCTCTTCTTCACGTGTTCCATATATGGACTAAATGTGCACAGGGCGCCCTCAGGCTGCCGGTATGGATTGAAAATACAGTATATCAGAGTATCCAAAGCTCATAATAATTTCATCGGCCCATTTTGGGTATAAATCCAATAAATATTATTCCTCTCTATAGAGATCTGATGTAAACCTATGAAAATCTATCAATATTTGTCAAAAACTGCACAAGCTAAAAGCCCGAGGGACATTGTTTTGTCAAGCGCTTTCAAGACGACTACACAGGAGTTTTTTATTTTTTTAATGGGAGCGGCTGACGCTCATAATTCATATTAAAGGTATCGACTCATTTTTTCATTACATAACTCCATACACAAATTAAGAAATAACTGTCACTATAAATTTCTCAGAATAAAATAGTGGTCAAATCCTGAAACTTGAGTCTTATATCTTTTTAATGATGTATAGTTTGTCAAGGTACAAACATTAAATCTAATAGTAACTTTGAACTATTAAAAACAAAGAACGATTCAGTGCGCCGGCTTCCTCGCACATTCTATATGAATTATCTTTCAATTCGACAAATGAAAACATGGACTCTAAGTAGGGCCAGGGGTCTCCTTCCTCACCGCCACGATCACTCGATGTTGAATGGTGTTTCTGGTTCTTCCATCTCGAAACAAACTAACAAATCTCAAGTGTTCTCAATGGAGGCAGGCAGCAGAGCGAAAGGCAGAACAGGAGCACGCGTGGTCTTCTTGATCGCTTGACTCGCTCAATGATGAGCAAGCTTCATCAAACCTGGTGACAGAGCCATCTACCGCTCTGGCAGTGATTATGTGGGTTTGGAATGATTCGTAACATTTTTATAATTGTAACGACGAGTAACTATGCAGTACATAAAAAATGTATTGGAGTAAAAGTATTAAACTCATCGAAAATATGTACTGAAGTAAAAGTGGAAGTAGGACAAAAAAATAATACTCTACTAGAGTACAGATACAGCCTTTTAGTACTTAAGTACAGTAGTGAAGTAGTTCTACTTCGTTACTATACATCTCTGGTCATAACCGTAACCCGACCCCAGACCTAAACCTACCCATAACAGTGCGTGTTATATTGACGCCAAAGGATGCCACGTGCGTAAGATTTTGACGAAATGTCATATGGCGTCACCTATATGGCGCCAAAGGATGAGAATGCGTTGGCAATTACCACTTTGACGCTTCAAAAAGTTAATAAAGAGATCGTAAAACTAATCCATCCATCCATCCATCCATCCTTCATCCATCATCCTTCCATCCATCCATCCTATCTGTCATTTAATCGGTCTGTCTGTCTGTCGTTCTTTCTATCTACCTGGCTATCTGCCTTTCTCTTTGTCTGTAAAGCTTGGTGGCAAAAGCTAAACTATGCAGCTTAGCTTGTTGCTTCATAAATAAAGTTGATCTTCCTCTAATATTGAATCATGAGGTTTTTTTTTTTTCCAAATTTATCTATCAATTAATAGATCACAGTCTTTTAAATTTCACCAAAGTTAAAATTTGCTCTGCTCTTCACTCCGAAGTTTGGTGGAATGACATGATTAGATCACATTTATAGTCATGGTCTTTTATATAATTTGGAGCTTATCGGGGCCCGGGAAATTCACAGATGACAGATTTATTTTGAGTTCAAATATTTGTAGCCTTGATTTGAGTCAGACTAGTTGGAATCCTGTCAAAGATAATATCCCATCCAGTTAAAATCAAGACATATGCAGATGTGAGGAGAGAAGATGAGAGAAGAAAGGAGGAGAGGTGAAGACAGTGATGGGAAGGAGCGATGCTGACATACGATAAAACTCCTGCAGGTTGAAGTGTAATGGGAGGCCAATGAGGCCTTGATAGCTTCAATTTTATGGTTAGGAGGAATGTGAAAATTTTCCCAGTGGCCGACAGATCGGAGCAAACAGCTGTCTCCCCATCTCTGATTCCAATCGTCCATTGACTTGCTGAGACCACCGTTGCACTGAAAGGTAGATAACGCTTGGGAAAAATAATAGCTTTCACGGCAGTGAATTTCACACATTAGCTCCGCGATGGAGGATTATCATCAGGAGCACAAGTCAAAGAATTTGTCACAGAAGAACCTGCTTGCCCTTTTTCTATTGTCTTTGCATTTCCCTCTAGGTTTTAATCTGTCAGACAATAAGATTAAGTACAAAACTTTTATGTTCCTTTAGGGCACCCCAAGCAGACGGAGACAAACGTGACCCATGATCCTGATTAAAGCACAGACTCTGGAGACATGGGCCTGGCTGGAGCATCTCACAATCTCCCTTGCCATCTTCTAATAAAGTCAGTCACGCAGGGGGGCTTCAGACTGAGCGTTCCTGGCAAATGGTCAAGGTTTGGCTGAATAGCATTGCCCCGTCTGCGGGTCAGTGCTATAACTACAGTACATGGTTTGCAAGTAAAAGTATCTTACACCATGTATCTTACTCCATAGGTTTTAATTTAATTATTTTATTTTATTTTATTATTATTTTACAGAAATGATTTGTGATTGTGACCAACTTTATTTGAGTTAGTTTTGGTTACTTTTTTATTATTTAATATTGCTTTATATTTTTATTTCAGTTATCAAAAATGTTTTCAAGTACTTTTTGTTAACGATAATAAAACAGTCCCCATTGATGACCAATGTAATTTAGCCATGTGTTGTGACATTAAAACGTCCTGTGGTCCCATTAACAAAGATGACAGATTTGAAATCGAGTTTTTTTTCCCGGGGAGTCATTGAGATGAATGGGAATGCTAAAGGACAGGTACCTCCAGGTATTTTAGGTCTCCTTGGTGCGCAAGAGCGTGACCAACCGGATTTGGTGCTCAATCATGGAGGGCCGGACTGTGGAATGAAAGTCCGTCAACAGAGTGCAGAGATAATTGTGTACATGAGAGTGAACAGCCTGTGTCTGGTCACGGAGTGAGACGCGAGCGACGTTTAAGTGTCCCTCTGCATCCGCGTTTTACTGTCTCTGTCTGCCTCCATGTCTCCCCTGGCATCCACTGTCTAATTAAACGTGTCCTCCGGCAAGAAGCTGTCCACTTAACACCTTCAATTAGGAAGCACAGCTCCATCTGTACACACTGATGTGAGAGAGGATGTGGATTTTTCAGATGTGGCATTGACAGAGAAAGGGGAACTATTTTTAGTTTGTGTATCCGTGCTTGGGTTAGCGGGAAAGAAGCAGTGTGTGCACCCGTGTCTACAGTACATGTACATGCGAAGCGAGAGGTAGAACAAAGTGTGTGTTTGTGTGTATCTCTGCAGGACACAGAGTCTTTGTAATGCACCGCAGATCCCTGTGAAAGTCTTGTGAATAATTGACAGGTCATTATTTATTATCAGAGGACCGGCGCTGTGCTGCTGTACATGGCCCTGCTTCGTTAAGTCAAAGTAAATGAGCGAATTCATGCTCCAATTACTCTCTGGTGAATTTCGTCTCTCGAGCCGCTTTACAAGGAGGAACCGATCGCCACAGCTGCTGCCGTAAGTTTCAGAACACTTATTTACCATCATCTGTAATTAGGGAATCTGTATTACCTGCTTGTGAATGAAGTCACATGGAGAGTTCTTGGCCCGTTTCTATGTTTCAAGTCTGAACTAAAATTTTGAGAGTACAAGGTTACAGACCGTAGGCTATTTTGGTGTGCTGAAAAATGCAACCTGTTGAAAAATGAATGGGAAAAAATGCAAGGCTCAACATGCCAGTGAAGGAAATTATGTCCAAATTTAGGCCTTTTCATGTGACTCGCTAGCCTGGATGCCAGCCCGAACCCCGCCCACAACAGTTTTTGGTCGGTAAGTTCGGTCTGGACTCGATCCATTGAGGAGTTAGTATGATCGGTTCAGTCGGGCCAATCAAATTGCCAGGGCGGGCTTTATACGATGATGGACAGATGATCTGCAGTTACGTAATCATCACGTTATCAAAGAGCGCTTAACTGGTTTCCCTCAAAGATGACTGCAGAATTGAGATATAGATTCCGCTATTGCGTCTGTTGTAAAAGAAATCGACAGCGCATTAATTTGAAAAGACGAACAGAGAACTGCAATCAAGGCATTTGTCGATCGGAAAGATGTGTTTGCCGTCCTTACTACGGGATTCAGCAAAAGTTTAATTTATCAGCTGGCTCCGATGGTCGCTAAGAAGATGGGACGCAATGAAAACCCTGTAGTCGTTGTGGTTTCTCCTTTGGTCGCACACTCGCACTCATGGAGGACTAAGTAAAAGAAGCAACACTCATTATTTTACTACTTCTTCCAGCGTGCGTGCAGTTGAGTTCTGTTGAAACTATGCAACTATGTAGCTGACTTACTGCGTTGCTCTGATTGGTTGTAGGTCTATCCAATTGAGTGCAGAGGTTTTTTTTTTCCTGGTTCGGTTAAGACACGTCTCATAATCAAAGCCCTATGGAGCAGTATCAGACTCACATTCTGACTAGAATATGAGTATGACGAAGTCAGGCTAGTGACTCGCGCCATTCAAATTAGATTTTTGTTTTTAATTGTGAATGCTTTTTAATTCAAATTTCAGCTTCCTATCTTTTGAAATGTTAGAAATTTGTACTTAATTTATATGCATTTCTTTATATTTAGTAATAAATTCACTTTCATTGTATGGACCATTTTTTTTATTTTTTTTTTATTTCTTTGAATTGTAATTCAGTAAATTTCTCTTCCTGTCATACTATTTCAGATTCCAACTCCCAACTTGGCCAATTCAGCTCATAAATTGAAGGGGAGCCATTAAAAAAACATTTTTAAAAAGTCCTATGGCTTAGATACATCAGAGAAAGAAAAAAGGACTTGTTGAACGTGGGTGTACTAAACTTTTCTGCCTCAGCATGCTTTTTTGTTAAATTTAAATTAGTTCTGTAAATAAGAACTGAGCCACCAGGTTCCGGAGATTTTCAGGTTTGATCTACTGCCTCTCTTGTTTCTAACTTGTTTCTTGTTGTTTTGTAAAAAATAAAAAATAACATCATTAGTGAGGTAAAGTCATGTGTGAAAATCACAAGCCTATACAAGCTGGACCAGTCATACATTGACCAGCTAAAAAAAAAAAAAAAAAAAAAACAGCCAAGCAACTTAGCATTATCTAATTATACCATTTTTAAGAAAAATCATATTAAAATGTGAGTATCAAATATGATACATCAAGCTTTTGATGGAGGTTTATTTGTACATCTCACAATGCAGTGAAATATCTGGACCAGCCTGAGAGATAGAGTGTTTTTGAGCTAAAGAAGCTACATTTATTATGTTATATAAATGCTTGGCAGCTTTGGGGCAGCTCCTTTCTACTTGATTGGGGAAGGACCCGAAATGTGTCTTTCCCCAATCAAGTAGAAAGGAGTTGCCCTGGGGCAGCACCAAAATGCCCATCAAATAGATTGACTTGCTTAAAATGGAGTAGAACAGCAACTGATAGCTTATTAGCATTCACTCAATCAACTTTTTGTCTTGTCTGCAGGTCCTCAGTCTGCCTTTGACTGATGGAGAGATGGAAAGTTCTGGCAGGCCTTGACACTCTGCTTTATCTTGGCAACGGTGGACCTGAGGTTGCTGCGTCAGACTCTGCAAACACTTTTGTCTGTCTAATTAACACCTGTGTGTGTCTGGCTCCCAGAGACCCAGACACCTGCCCCTCCCCCCCCCCCCCCCCCCCCCCCACCTCCCCCCCCCTGTTCTTAGAGCTCCTGTCAGCCTGAATATGTCCGTGTATGTACAGAAGTGTCTGTGTGGGTGGGTGGTACTGTAGATGATCATCACACTCGAATCCATACACTTCTTGTTAAGTTAAGTCTGAGAAGAAAGTTACCCATAAGTGTACCAGGGAGCGGAGGTGGTAGCTGGACCGCATGAAAGCTCTTTGTTTTGTTTTTTGTCGTTTGCTTTATGGTGTTGTTTACTGTGTCTGAGCAGGAGTGATAAACAGAAATACTGAGCGCAGGAGGTGAGGAAAAACAGGAGAAGCACACATAACACTTCTGCTGTTTCTTCCATTCCAGAAAGAAAGGCTTGGGGGGTTGCCGGGTTTGGTAACATTAAAATGCTACAGTGTTTTTTTCTTTTTTTATTCATGAGTTTCTCTCTTGTATTATTGGCCATTCTTGACCCTCTTTTTTTGTCTACTGCCAACCAACCTGGTCTTTCAAAGACTTTCAAAGACTTTCAAAGACTTAGGTAAGATATGTCACCCTGTGGGCCAAAGAATATTTCCATTTGGGATCTTTCCCGATTTTTGATGTGTTGAACATAAAGTGGTTGTTTAACATCATGTGGTCTATAATACCTGGAGATTGTTAGTATTTCCATTTATACCCATTTATTGTATGTGAGCATTTGAAATCGGACATCTATCTTCATGGGTAGCTTTTGTTTTTACAAAGTTTTTTTTGTTTTAGTTATAGTATTTGTCCTTTGATGGCAGAATACTGACTACATTTAAAGGATATTTTTATGTCATATTCATTCATTTTAGTCACTGCAAAAAAATCCTCTCTTTATATGAATCCTATGTAAAGTAGAAATAGATATTTTTTATTTTGATTATTTTTTTTTGTGTTGTGACACATACACATACATTATATATACTGGAAAGCAAGAAAAAATCGATTACACTTAAACGGCATTAAGATTTTATTATTAAAAAAAAAAAAATTTGCTGTACAATTTTACTCTTGACTAAATTAGTAGGGGAAATCACGTTGCCTATAAATTACGGGTTTGAAATTGTTGTCTCTTTAAAACATGAACAATAAATAAAACATTAGTGTATTGGTAATACTTTTTTGTTTTCTCATCCTATTTTCATCAACAGTACAGTACACATTAACCAGCCAAGGCTTGACCCCTTGATTTAACCTTCTTCATAACCTCCTTGGTCTACCTTACCTTTAACTCACCTGCCTACCCATAATCCATTTCACTCAAGTAGGCTACACCCTGCAAACACGAAGATTTCATTTCCACCCTTTGTCTTGAAACGGCCTTCCCATCCTCTCACAAATTGAGCTATTGAATTCAAGATTCCTCCTCCTGCGCTCCAGCCTCCAGTCCGCCATCCTGCTGGGAGTCACTGTGGCTGCTCAAATCCAGTTCTCGTCTCTGCTCCCGTGGACAGCAAGAGATTATGAGCGTCAGTGTATCAGCTGAGCGCCGCTGCTTTCGCCTGCGCCCGTGCCACAGACAGCACAGAATGAATAATTTAAAGTGCCAGCTCGGGCATGCGACGCCGCCTTTTCTGGACTATTAGCTACACAAGCAGCATTAGGCTCATCGCTGAAATGTGGTGCTGTCGCTCTCTCTCTTTCCTCTCGTTCGACATGATTTACATCCCATACAGACAATATCCCATACAGGTGCATTCAATAATGTTGTTCAATAATGTTTTTAACAGAAAGAACTTTTGATCTTAATAATAATAATAATAATAATTTTATGGGTTTAGATATAATTTTAGTTTTAGTTAATGATAATAACCCTGGAGCAAAACAAATTATTATTTGAAGAGATGAAAAAGTTGAAAATTGTCATAATTTACTGTCATAAAAACCCTCATTTGGTTTCAAACCTGTATGGCTTTGTTTTGCAAATCACAAAAGATTAAAAAAAAAAAAAAAAAAAAATGTTTCAGCTATTTTTCTCTATCCAAATCAACATTGGACTTATTATATGGACATTTTTTTTTCAAAATACTGTACTTTCTTTTGTGTTTCGTAAGTCATACGGGTTTGCAACGACACGAGGGTGAGGAAATGAAGACAGAATTTTAAATTTTAAGGATGAACTATGCCTTTCAATAAATGGATTGTGGGGGTGTACTGAACAATATGCAGGTTTTTGTACTGAAATACTGCACACACACAAAAAAGTGCAACTATTTAGTGAGTTCATCCCAGAGAGAAAAAGAGGAAGTGAGTAGGAATGAGTGTGAAAACCCGTGATGGAGTGGGTGTGAAGATGACGTGATGGCGAAGTATGCTAGCTTTAATGAAAGACTGTGTTCAGGCTGAGGAGTGTAAGTCTGTCCGTACGCTGACATTCGACATCCCCTTCTGTGACACCACCCTGTCAGAAAGAACAGACTGAAGAAGGAGAGAGCAGGAGAAAATGCCATGTACACACAGAAACGGGGAAAGCGAGACAAAGGCAGATCTGGAGAACAGGCAGTCTTACATTTAAAGGAATACTTCACCCCAAAATGAATTTCTGTCATCATGTACTCACTCTCATGTCTTTCCAAACCTGTGTGACTTTCTTTCTTCTTTCTGTAGAACACAAAAGGAGAAGCTTTTTTTCCACACACATACTACAGTTCCAAAGTTTGGGGTCATTGAAACTTATTTATTTAGTTATATTTTAAATTCATACTTTTATTCAGCATGGATGTGTTCAATTGAAAAAAAGTGACAGTAAATACATTTAGGTCACTTTTTTTTTTAAATTGTCCATAATTGAAGTAGTTAAGTATTAACACAGATGATTACCTGAACATATGTAAGCCATTATTTATATGGTTAAGCTTTAACAAACCAGTAATTAATAATTAACTGAACATAGGCTATATTGGCATTATTTACAACTTGCCAAACATTTGAAGGATTAAACATGTGAAGGATAAATGAGACAATCGGCTAATAATGGTTAACTAGTTCACATTAAATCCTTTTTAGGGTTACACTTCATTTTGATTGTCCACTTTAGACATTATTTTGCCACTTTGCCATTACGTCAACTAACTCTAATTAGAGTAACACTAATTCTCGTGCTAAGAGATCTCGCGAGACTAAAATGTGACGAGATTTCTCGTCGAGTGAAAAGCTGTCTCGTGTTGTATCGCCATGACGGAGCGTGAGAGTGAAATAGCATAGAATATGCCACCTAAATTCACATTACATGCCAGCACTGTCGTTTTTCTTTTTTTTTTATATCAAAATAAAAACCATTGTAAACTATTGTAAACGTTTGCTCTGCAGCACGAGTTACAGTCACACATATTGCATCAGGAATCACAGTTCACTGATCGCGTGACGATAGCGGAGGATTCGTTGCGCAACAGAGCCTAAACGTCTCATAAATGTAGTTGTGGCTCTGGCCTGTTTTCACTTTGAATATTGAGAGAGTACTGTACCGTCTGAAGAATGTAAGACAATGGAGGCTCCGTTTCTGAACTTTTAATCGGAAAGATTAAAGAACTATTACAAACGCACCAGTTTCACTCACTCTACCCGGCCATTATCCAAACTCACCGCCTTAACCCTATAAAATGCAAAATAAAACTGCAATTTCACAACAATTATAAAGAGTCTGTGCGCTACAGTACTTTGATTATGGTTGCACTTGTACCTATTGTTTGCACTTAAGACTAAGAGAAAACGTTTTTTTTTTTTTTTTTTTTTATACTGTTTTTATTTCTATGTTCAATTTGTGGAAAGGAGTTCAATCAGGAGGGCACACACAGCCTCAATCAGAAGTTCTGGAAGCTCATATATGTACAGTAAGGTCTGAAGTGAAATCATATGAGAAAAGCCAGTCACTTGAGTTTGTGGCAAAACCTTTTACAGTGCTTGTATATTGTCGTCTTTCAATGATAATTCATACTCATAAAGTAGAACTGAAATGACATTCATTAGAAGATTATTAGTTAAAACATTTCAAAATGTACCTTCAGACTATTTTTCCAGTCATGAACTTTGTCATAGAGGATTTCTATAAAATATTGTGCAAAAATCTCGTGTCTCGTTTCGTGAGATAGCCTAAGTGTCTCGTCACACAATTAGATATTCATCATTTTTATTGGATCTAATTTGTCAGCAAATATAACATCTTTGACAAGACAGAAATGAAACCAAATATTCAAACATTTCATAAATGAAACATGTCTCAATATTTAACCAAATCATCATGTGTGAATTTTCCTTGTTGTGAAAACCTGATTTCCTGAAATAACACGTTGTCACATGCAAGTCATTTCACTTTTCATTCTGGTATGTTTTCCACAGAAGAAGGAAAGTCAAACGGGTTAGGAGCAACATGAGGGTGAGTAAATGATGACAACTTTTTCATTTTTCAGGTGAACTATCCCTTTAAATTCAAGACTTGTTGAAAAGTCTAGGTCCTTGAAAAGGTCGAGGAGTCTTTTAGAAAATCCCGGAAAACAGTCCGTTCATTTCCTCCCTGAAGCCTGATGTTTTTGACAGATTTCACTGACACGATTGTTTTTTTTTCCCCCTCTGCAGTTTTGGCACTGACTGAAAGCTGGCAGAACCCTGGCAGACACTCGGAACAAACCCGTTGTTTGTCAGAGGTGTCACACGACGAGAGCCCAGCATCCCTGTCCTCTCGCGCTCCTCATTTCCTCCTCAAGCAAAGCTTGTTTAGAGTGGGCGTCGGCCGTGTGTGTGCGCGTGTGTGATAGGGAGCCTGAGGGATGCGAGTCGGCACGGCTCTCAGAGTAATTGAAAATGTGACCTGGAAAATGTTTGCCCAGCAGAGCATGAAAGTTACCTCCGGAGCGCCGGCTGAAGCTCACCTGCGGTGCCGACTGGGAGGGCCTGGGAATGCTGGGATATCGGGCTGAGAGCCACTTTATCCCTGCAGAGCCATGCACACCGACGTCTCATGCATTATTCACAGCCTCTAAATAAGCACAGATCAGACCACTAAAACCCAACCTGCTGGCCCTTTCCTGAGGAGTACCTCTCTCACCACTGACCTCTGCAAGGGCATCACAGATCTGTAAGTGAGTTGCAGTGAATGTGTATATATGAAAGAGAGAGAAAAAAGAGAGTTTAGAATGATAGTAAGAAATATAGTGTATTTCATTATTCTTTGCTTTATAATGCGTTCTTTAAAAGTCATTTTGGGAACCTCATTGCTGTCACTCAAAATATCATTCATCTTGTATCTAGTTTTAAAATGATGATTTGGTTGTCAAGATGAATGGATAACAAACTCCAAACCCTAAGTATTAAATGTCAGCTTAATCCAGCTAAGACCAGTAAACCAGTTTATGCAGGTTTTGTTTGTTTGTTTGTTTGTTTTAAGCAGCTGGTCCCGAGCTGGTCTCCCAATCTGGCCAAGCTGGTCTTCAGCTGGTCAAGCTTGTCTCTCAGCAAAACTGACATTTATCTGGTTTAGTTGCTTATAGCTCGCTATAGCCTTCCAGTCTAGTTAAGTTGAAAAGTGCCCAAAACAACTCTAAAACCAGCTATTTGACCAGCATGGGAGATCAACTAAGACCATCAACGCATCTTAGACTGGTTTAAAGGGTTAGTTCACCCAAAAATTCTGTCAGTAATTACTCACCCTCATGTTGTTCCAACCCCGTAAGACTTTCGTTCATCTTCGGAACACAAATTAAGATATTTTAGATTAAATCTGAGAGCTCTCTCACTCCTCCATAGGCTTCTATGTTATTGAAACTAGTCCAAGTGACTACAGTGGCTCAACCTTAAGTTTATCAAGCGACGAGAATACTTTTTGTGTGCAAAAAAACACAAAAATAACGACTTTATTCAACCATTCATTTTCTTCTCTGTGGGGCTCTGAGTGAGTTCACGTAGTGTAAAAGCGCAGCGCTTCTGTTTTGTACATCACATGCATGACCAGCGTCAGCCAATAGTGAGCCTACGTTCTGACGTACAACCCAGAAGCGCTGTGCTGTTACACTACGTGAACTCACTCAGAGGACCACAGAGAAGGAAATGAATAGTTGAATAAAGTCGTTATTTTTGTTGTTTTTTTGCGCACAAAAAGTATTCTCAACGCTTGATAAACTTATGGTTGAGCCACTGTAGTCACTTGGACTATTTTAACAATGTTTTTACTAACTTTTCTGGGCCGGCAAGTTTGAATAACATAGAAGCCTATGGAGGAGTGAGAGAGCTCTCAGATTTAATAAAATAATATCTTAATTTGTGTTGCGAAGATGAACGAAAGTCTTATGGGGTTGGAACAACGTAAGGGTGAGTAATTACTGACAGAATTTTCATTTTTGGGTGAACAAACCCTTTAAGAAAGTTCTTCAGCAAGTATGGACATAAATGATACCTTAAACCATGTGGCTAAGGAGAGATGTGCTGATGTGAGATAACTATAATATCTCATTATATACATATTTGAATTAAATCCAGATACTAGAATATAATAGAGCCAATTGACCAGCCATGGGAGACCAACTAAGACCATCAAATCATCTGGTTTACAAAAAAAAAAAAAAAAAAAAAACTAGTTTAAGAATGTTTTTCAGCAAAAGCAGACATAAATGATACTTTAAACAATGTGGCTTGTTGGGGAGAGGTGTGCTATTGCTAATCAGCGATCAGATTTGTCTCATTGTAGATAAAATTGGTGGCAAAATCCATTGGATTTGAATTAAAAAGGGACTTGAGTGATATAGACAATATAGACTTTGTGATGGGCTTTTTAGACCCTATACACTGGTTAGCAATACACTAATACACACTAAACTTGAGCAACTACATAGTAACAACTTAGCATTGTGGCAGTGAGTTTTACAAGAGACATACAAGCTGGACCTTTTCAAAAAGCAAAAGTCCTTTAGTTTAACCTCATCTTGTATTTCTCAGACATTGGAGATGACGACAGTTCAGTGGTGAGGCTGTTGTTGAAGTAGAAAGCCAGAACACATTCCCAATAGCTTTGGCACAGGAACAGCTAAATATCTAATCGCCTTGTTTTGGCACGGAGAGAGCGCCAGTCTGGCAGGTCCGGCGGCATTCTAACCCCACACCTGGTCCACGCGCACCTATTGATTCGGCTAAATAAGCAGATATGGGATTGATCCATGTGCACATTCCCCAACTAGCATGCAAATCAGACAGAATCAGAAACCGAGAGATGGAGAGAGAAAATTCTGGCAATCGCCCTGTCTGATCATTCAGAATCGAGGTAAAAATCTCGTTCGGAATGAAAACACGCTCGGAAGCATCAGCAAATCTGACTGCAATTAATGGTGTGGATGAATGCAATCAAAGCATCACCTCTATCTCATATGACCAAGGTCATCAGGGTCATTTTCATTACCCACTATAATTATTTCAAGAAATCTAATTAGCAAAAAGGGCTTTTGCCCATTTTATTGAAAGAGACAAAGCAATGTCAAATCACAAAGATATCCGAGCAGTCATTTGCAGATGGTAGTCAAAAGGGGGCGGGGCAACACACTTCGGTGAGCTTTCTGAGTTTGTTCTCTCTGTCTCTCCAGTTTCGGTGTTTGTTTGAACGTCTTTTTTTCCTGGTGGGGAATGCTTGCAGTCATGTGTATGTAGGAGTGTGAAGCTGACTGCTTTTGAAGTGCTGCCGTCTGTGTTGGATGCAGACTGGCGAGCGTCTTTATTCCCAATCTCACGGCCCGGCAGTCATGTTGAGGGCTCGGTGATGAATTGGATGGCTGCGCTCTCTCCCTGAGTTTCGCCTTTTTCGCTCTCCCTCTCTTCTTGTTTCTCACCGTTCCTATCTGTCTCCCTCCCTCCTTTTGTTTCTTTCTTCCTCGCTCTTGATCACTGAAGTGGAGGCTCTCTACAGGATGGAAACTGTCTCTCTCTCACACACAGATATCATGAATATGTAGGTGGTCCTTGCCTGAGCACATCCTCCATGAGGAAAAGCCAATGCTGTCTTTCCACAGGCTCTTATGTGAGGGAACACTGGAGGGAGAAGACAAAGGTGGCTGGGCAAAACCCCACTTCTTCACCAGGCCTCCAGATCTGTTCAATAATGCCTACTGAAATGACCAGGCTTGATGAGCCATATATCAAGCTGGTTTATATTAGTGCTGGACTAGTTCTTCATCAGCAAGTTGTGGTGTATTAAAAGTCATGTTGGAAAAATCATATTTACGAGTTGAACACACATGAATGCCACCGCAATGTCCGTAATTACTAGTAGGAAATGCGGGATGTGGGAAATATGAACTTCTTTGGAGGACTTGAGCGCACCAGTATGCAATGACGTTTACTGGCGCGTTGATCACTCAAGTCCCTCTTATCGCAGCAATAGCAAACCACAATGATCCAATCTATTCCCGATGGACAAAATCAAGTCCCACCCTACATTTTTCTTTTCTGAGAAGCCGTTTCATGATATGTCACAACTTTCCATCTTCGGCAGCCCAATCTCACGAGCTGGTCAGGATGCTCAAACGTCCTTCAATGTTTTGATGTCAGCGCTGTGTTTACACATTTTGCAGAAATCAACTTGGCAATGGCCAATGTAGTTCTCTCTGCACATTAAGAAGTTATTTTAATGAATAATTACACACATTACCTTTAAATGCTCAAATAAATATCCTACAGCATCCATATAGAGTGCATAAGTTGAGAAAGTGAACATTTGCAGCATTCCAAACATCAGTAGGGCACGACTCAGTGGTTTCACTATGGATAAAAGCATCCGCCAAATGAATAAATGCAAATAAATTTAAATATAGATGTGCTATTAAATGTCATACATGCCTTGGGAACTTCAGAAACTTCTGCTATAACTTTAGTCGTTCTAAATCTTCCAATTATGATTCCATATCAGAGGTTCTCCATTATGTCTTGACCCCCACAGAGCCTGTCCTCATTCTCTCTGCAGGAGTCCATTTGCATAAGTCAAGATATATTATAACGAATGTTCTCATATTCCTAAAATCAGTCATCATATTCATGCAACATCGGCATGCATCAGCTGAGCCTCTTTTCGGTTTTGTTCACCAGTCCAAAAGAAGACTCATTTGCAAGCTTCATGTAATCGCACTTATTCGCACACCATTGACCTTTTGTGGTCAGGTGGAGATGAGAGAAAGCAATAATGTTTAGCGGAGAGTAAACCCATAACAGAACCTGATTATGACTTGAAGAACTTAGAGTGGTTGTCTCCATACAGAGACTTAAGAATGAGAAGAGAGACAATTTGCATTCCAGTTTTTCACACAAACCTTTGAGACAAGTGAAATTCTCACATCCGTGATACATACTTGTCCCCTCGGACTCTGAGTTGGGTAGAGAATATTTCTGAATTTGGTGACATTATACAGAGTCATTTCTTATGTATGTATTGTTCCACAGAGTTCAGATTATGTGAAACTGTTTTGTTTGTTTTATACGGAGCCCCCCTAGTCCCACTTTGTCAAAAAAATCTTGTGGCCTCAAGATACTATCTTGAGGCCACGAGATAGTATCTTGAGGCCACGAGATAGTATCTTGAGGCCACGAGATAGTATCTTGAGGCCACGAGATAGTTATGATTATTTTTTTTGACAAAGTGGGACTAGGGGGGCTCCGTAGTATGGTTTTACTATATTAAACTGGATTAAATTATAGATATACAAAAGAATGGTTTGAGCAGTGTATAGTACATTATGGCTAATATAAAGCAGTGCTATATGAAGGCTTTATGAAGAAATGCAGATAAAACAGTAACAGATCACCCAAAAATGAAAATGGACAGAAGTTAAATTCATTGTTCACTTATAAACTTATTTTGGGCTGTGGCTCTCATATCTCATTCATTTAAATGTCCACATATTGCCATGTTATGATTGACCATGAGACATGCAACTGTCAATTGTCAAACCTGACTTGTTGCATTTACAGATGCCATTTTGGAATGGATGCAGACAGTAGATTTCTGGTAAAAACATGGGGAAAACAAATAAAAAGAAGGCCAGTGGGTTTGGAACAACATGAGGGTGAGTAAATAATCTCACTTTTTTATATTTAAGTGTCAAGTCAAACTGGACAAAATATAAATTAATTATAAACAAGAAAAGAGAAGAAAAAAACAGGAAAAAAAAAAGCTATAGTAGTTCTCTCAGCCAATCGGAGCAAGGGGCGGAAAACGGTAGAAGAAAAAAAAGAGTTGGTGTGTATGAGACGAGTCGGACTCGAGCTCTGTCGAAAACCAAACAGCTGGACACGGAAAAAGTGCACGAACTGTAAATACAACGTCAAATCCCGAAGTGGCAGCCGGTGTGAACTTTAATAATCGTTTGCTTCTGTGAATGGAAGAGAATGACGCTTGTGTAGTAGCGGCAAATGCCGGATTAGTTAGTGACGCAGCATATATGTCTGTGCTCGGCACGGAAAGTTTCCGGGACCTACTTTCTGTTACTGCTAATAACGTGACTATTTCAAGTTAAATTTAGTTCTGTGTAGCAAGTTTTAATGTTATTAAGTTACTGGTGTTTTATTTGTGTACCTTTGGTTTGTATTTCGATTTAATCGCTGGAGAGAGTGACGATACAAATTATTTCTGAAGTTCACGTGTGATAAAGCAGATCGTTAAACGTGATCTGATTTCATATAGCAGCAGGGCCGTAGCTAGAGGATTCGGGGCCCCCTGAAAAAATATTGATGTGGGCCCCCACCACCCTCCACCAATATCATATACTGTACAATAGATGAACATGGAGGCCCACATAACAGAAGATGGTGATGTTGTTGTAAAACCTTTATTTTAAAAGTTAAATGTTTATATAAAAATTACAACTAATAAAAACTAACAAAAATCAAGAAATTGTTAAATAATAATAAAACCAATTTTTAAAAAGTAATATTTCCCCCCCCCCATCAGTCTGTTATAATTCATAAATCAAAAAGTAAACATTTAGAAATTGACAAGAATGCAGTAAAACCATGTATTGACTTATTTTTTAATAAAGATAATATGGAACTGGTAATATTATTAAATAAAGCGAATACATTTATTCATCCATGTGCAGTGTGTTGTATTCGTGTTTTCTCGATGTTTTAAATATCATCAGCTGGCAGGTCAGATGCATAATGCAATGCGTCGTGACTCGTGTAATTTTTTTAAAACTCTATTTACAATAGTGTAAAAAGACAGGAATTTAGACCACGTAATCATTCGGTCGATTGTGGCGCGCACCGCTAATAAAAAATGACTGTACACGGCAGACTGTAGACAGAAGTTTTCTAATTCCCAGCGAAATAACAATATATAACCGGTCTTTAAGAACGTGTTGATCGACTGGGATACAACAACTCTCCTTGCCTCCCTCTCCGTCTTTTCCTGGCATTTCTGGTACCCTGATTTATGTTTTCTTTTCCCCGACATTTTTCAGTCAGTCAGTCTCCTGCTCTTCCACCAAGTTCATCGTTAACTTCAGGCTGCCGCCTCAACTCTGATTGGTTCTGTTCACGAGCTGGGGTGGGACTTACAATTTTATTGGGTCCATCTGATGTTTGTCACTGACTCTGACTCTGACTGAATAATTAATAAATACTTTAGGTCGGACTAAACCATTTTTATGGAGGTAAGAGAAGCAGATATTTGGAAAAATATTTACCCAAATTGCACGTTTTTGTGGTTTTCATTTAAATCTCAGGCATACAACTAATATAAATATTAGAATTATTCATACAACAGGGGCCTAAATAGCATAACTGCTGGATTTTGTGGGGCCCCCTGGGCAGCGGGGGCCCCTATAATTGTCACCACCTTTCACCCCACTAGCGACGGCCCTGTATAGCAGTAACGTTACACATTAAAAATGTGATAAAGTGTATATGAAGCTTGTTATTATATCGTTTGAGAGTGCTGCATTTTAAAAGAGATACAAAAAATGACAAGAACGGATGTTTAATAAGTCTTTATTTGCAATTAATTTACATATTTTGTATTTTGATTTCTGTTAAAGGTTTTTCAACTTTCTTCTGTCTACCGTTACCTATGCGAACATTCATCATAATTGATGCAATAAAAAGAAGAGTGGAATCCAGTTAAGACCTTCATTGATGACATGTCTGTCCTTTTCAAGCGGGAAATTGTGCACAAAAAAGCAAAGCTTTTTTTATTTATTTTTATTTTATTTATTTAGCACAACAACAAAACAAATAGATATTAAAACAATACATATGGATTATACAGGAGAGGTAAGAAACCCCCAAGGGCTTATAGTAAAACCTCCCCTCTGGATTTTCAATTAATACTACACTAAATTATTATAATAAATAACAACAATCATAATGATAGACAATTAAAGACAACACATATACAGAAATTTTAACAATCACACAAGTGTTTTTTCATGCTTGACTTAAATACTGACAATGATGAGCTAGTTTTAATAAAACGAGGAATGGTATTCCAAAGTGACGGTCCTCTATATTTTAAAGGAACACTCTGACTTTTTGGGACTTTAGCCTATTCACCTTATCCCCCAGAGTTAGATAAGTCCATACATACCTTTTTCATCTCCGTGCGTGCTATAAGTCTGTTTGACGCACCCACCGCTAGCCTAGCTTAGCACAAAGACTGGATGTAAATGGTTGCAGCTAGCATACTAATCCAAATAAGTGACAAAATAACGCAAACATTTTCCTATTTACATGTTGTGATTTGTATAGTCACAGAGTGTACAAAAAACAAAGTCACATGAGACAGACATATTTTAACCGTATAAATACTGGGAACTATATTCTCTGAAGGCGAAGCACTGCTACTTGGGCGGAGTGATAACCGCAGCAACTGAGACGCGCTCTCTGCTCCTCACCACCGCTCGTCTCAGGTGCTGCGGTTATCACTCCGCCCAAGTAGCAGTGCTTCGCCTTCAGAGAATATAGTTGTAACAACATGTAAATAGGAAAATGTTTGCGTTATTTTGTCACTTATTTGGATTAGTATGCTAGCTGCAACCATTTACATCCAGTCTTTGTGCTAAGCTAGGCTAGCGGTGGGTGCGTCAAACAGACTTATAGCACGCACGGAGATGAAAAAGGTATGTATGGACTTATCTAACTCTGGGGGATAAGGTGAATAGGCTAAAGTCCCAAAAAGTCGGAGTGTTCCTTTAAGGAAAATTGACCAAGAGTTGTATGATAATAGGGAAGATGAACATTCATTGCTTGTCGGGTTGGATATGAATGGACATCAGAGTTAATTTAAAAAAGTTATTAAACACTTTTGGGAGGCTATGATTTTGAACCATATATTTGTACATAAAGATACATGTTTGATAGATGTTTATGCTGAAAATAGATAAAATATTTAATTGCTTAAAGGAGCCGATGGTTCACACCGATTAGAATCTGTTGCCAATCTAACAAACTTTTTTTGGATCAAAACGATTTTTTGAAGAGAAGAAGGATAATTACTGGCCCAATGTTACAGTAAGAGATGTAAGGATATAATAGACTATAATAAAGAGTTAAAAGACAGGATTGATTTACCAATGAACAAACTTTTCTAATGATGCCAAGTGACTTCATGATTTTTACACACACATAATCAATGTGGTTTTTCCATGAAAGTTTTTCATCTACTAATACCCCTAAAAATTGTATTACTGTAACTTGATTGATTTCAATGTTGTTAATAAATAATTTAGCATCTTCTTTTAAATACCTTTTATTTTTATTCCTGAAAACTATATAATTAGATTTTTCTATATTTAATGAAAGTTTGTTCATCTGAAACCACTTTGCGATATATAGTAGAACATCATTAGCTTCATTCATCAAAGAATCAAAGTTTGCATGTGATATGACAACAGTAGTATCATCTGCGAATAGAATGGGCAATGCAGATTCAAACATCCAAGCTAGGTCATTTATATAAATGAGAAACAGGAGTGGCCCAAGAATAGATCCCTGAGGTACACCACAACATAACTTAATTCTCTTGGAAGTACTGCCATTTATAAATACATATTGCTCTCTATTAATCAAGTAATCCATAAGCCAATTGATTACAACATCCTGAAACCCATAACGGTAAAGTTTGGAAATCAGAATTTCATAATCGACTGTATCGAAAGCCTTTGATAAATCTAAAAATATACCAACTGCAAACATGTTGTTATCCAGTGCTGTAGAAATGTTGTCTGTGAGTTGTAACAAAGCAATATATGTTGAGTGTTGTTGTCGAAATCCATATTGAAGTTAGGATCTTGTTGTCATTCAGATGTTTTAACATTCTTACATATACCAGCTTTTCCAAAACTTTAGAGAAGCAAGGTAAAATAGAGATCGGTCTATAATTATTGAATAGGCAGACTGATCTCATGAAATGGCTTATGTATGACACGCAAATTCGTATTTCCATTTTTGGCGTGCTATCAACACGCATAATCGCTTTTCAGCGTGTTTATCAACGCCTTTGACTTAACGTTACATTACTGTATTATGTATATATAGATATATGACCTACCCCAACCCCGTCCCTAAACCTACCCGTCACTGGGGTTAATACCATTTATGAGTGTTCTCCTACCATCCTAGGAAAAGAAATATCGCTCCACAGATGTAGATATAGATTTTGCTTCGTTTCGCTCGGACATTTAACGGCGTACACATACACGCGGAATCACTCGGACGTTTAATGGCGTAGACATACACGCAAAAGATTTCGGCGTGGACACACACGCGGATAGCTCGAAATGCGTATAGATAACACGCCACTTGAATTGAAAGTGGCGTGTATGTTTACGCAAAGTCATGATGTCATGTTGGAATAGGCTAGGATCCCCTGCCTTGAATAAAGCTTGACATTAAGTTTACTTTTTTTTTTTTTTTTTTTTTCAGAAAAAATACAAAAAGTATAATTACTACTTTCTGCGTTTTTTTTAACTTGTTTTCAAGTAAAAAAAACTTTTTTTTATTCTTCTGTATATTTGTTATTTAAAAAATATTTTCAATATTTAGTTTTTTATTATATTATGCACAATTTTTGTATATTTTTTACACATTTTTTTTTGTGGAATATTAGGATTTTCTTTGCACTGTTTTGTATCAGTATATTTACAATATTTCTTATTGTCCTTTTTTCTAAACTCATCAACTTTAAGACCAACACTGGCCCATCTCTTCACTGAAAGCCATTTTATTTGTTGAATCAGAGGTTGAATTTCTATCCTGTCCTTGTGGCTGTGCCCCTGTGGAATTCAATTCGGGTTCTTTAGACCAGAACTGAGGCACAATGGCAAGCCAAAGCTAGTGAAACTCCTCAGAGTGGGTCGGCTTACACTCCGCTCTTTAATTAGTGCATTAGCATCTCATTTTCATTAAGGTGATGTATGCCTCACCGAATGACTGCGGAGAGGTGGGCGTGGGGTGTAGTGCCTATGCATTTTTAGTGGTGTTTAGCCCCTTGACTCGCCACCTGGGCCATCAATCACGAGAGCGGGGGCTGGCTTTACACGGCCTGACTCTGATCTTCATCATCACGGCGTGGAGCGGTAAAATCTACATCATCATTACTGTAAGCCTTTACCGTTAAAATCCCTGCCTCATCTGGCCCAGCCTGTGTTTGATCTGCATTTAAAGGAATAGTTTTAAACTATTTCAAAACTTCCCTTATTCTGTAAAAAAAAAGAAGCAATACTGAAAATATCTAATGCCTGGTCTGAATGATTACTTTACGAATGAATTTTTAAAAATATATTATTTTGAATAATGTCATAAACTGTGGGTCTGTTTTCTATAAACTTGGAATAAAAGGTAACATTTTATTTTAGTCCACTTTAGACATTATACCAACTATAAGTAACTTATAAGTAACTCATCAAGATGTCAGCTACCAGTCATTAGAGTATTGTCTGCTTAATATTGGCTAACAATTTATTTTGATGGTTCCCCAAAAGACATTCTACTGACTATAAGTAACTTTGCAAGTACATGTCAACTTATTCTACTAAGTCAAATCTTAACCTGACAGTTTACTATTACTCTAGGGTTGGTTGACATGTAGTTGCAAATTTATCAGAGTTAGTTGACATGTAGTTGCAAATTTATCAGTTAGTTGACATGTAGTTGCAAAGTTACTTATAGTTAGTATAATGTCTAAAGTGGATGATTGAAATAAAGTTCAACCACCGTTATGATACTTGTATGCTGCTTCTGCATCCTTTCCCAATTTATTTAATTGTATGGAAAAGAGCAACCAGCACATTCTTCAGAGAAAGAAGTCATGCAGGTTTAGAACGACATGAGTGTGGGTAAATGATGACAAAAATATCAATTTTGGGTGGACTGTCCCTTTAAGAATGAGATAAAAGTATGTGAAATTTTGCCGCTGCAGTTCTTGCATCAGTTGTAGATCGAAAGACCTGGTTTAATGGTGCTTCAAAGAAATAATCTATTAAAGTGTCAGTTTAAACAGTTTTTCAATTACCAGGTAGTGTGGAACTGATTATCTGTAGTTTCATCTGATTATTTAAAAGAAATACATTTAAGTTTAAAATGAGCTTTCCAATCAACCTGCTCGGAACCGTGGAGTCAGAAGGACTTCCCAAATGATACAGTAACGTGTTTTTGCAAACCGATGTGAATTTAATTAAAAGATAATGTTGTCTTTATTTTTGTGAGATACTGGACCTCCTACTTCTTTCCCCTTTGAAATCACTTTGTGTAATTATACTGTGTGGGAAGCGGTAATAGGCTGTCAAGGGCTAAATATTTGGCAACCAGAAGGACCGCGGTTGAGCACTGTTGCACAGGTCTGTGCGTTGCATTTACAGTGTCATTTGTGATGTGTTTTACTGTATGTAAAAAAAACTTGAACTCTTAGGACTGTCACGTGTATGTTCTGTTTTAGTCCCTGTACCGGTTTCCTTTGTTCCCTTTTCCCACCGGCCACAACTAGTTTGTTTCTATGGTTTCTGATTAGTTGTGCACCTGTTTCTGACCCCAATCTAAATGTATTTATTAAATAAAAATATATGAAAAATGCCCCACAAAGACTTTTGTGAACATTTTTGTGAGTCAGAAAAGCCACTGAATGCTTTTATATTTTAATCAAGACAAGGAGGGATCCCAAAACCATGACATGGTCTATAGGAAACTTAAGGGGTGAAAAAAGGTCAGATTAAAATGGTAATATTCACAATGTTTCTTAAAGGGGTCATATAATGGTACATGCACTTTTACAAGTTGATTGTACTGAAATGTGTGTTGGCAGTGCCTGTACACAACCATCATAAAATGATAAAAATCCATCCAGTGTTTTTGTTTTAATCTCCTTATGTTTTCCCCTGCCTCAAATTGAGCCGTTCGATTTTGTGACGTCACACGCTCGGAAGCCCCTCCCACGATTGTTGATTGACAGCATCGTTTCAACACAGAACCGCCCTCGCTCGTGAGGGAGCTGTCAATCATAGTCCGCACGGACCGGCGTGGTCATTGTTGATATGCTGGAGCACTGTCTATGAGCAGAATGGCGTCTAAGCAATTGTGGTGTCTTGGGTGAACACAGCAGTCATTTTAATGTTCCTAAATCCGAACCGCTGAAGACGCAGTGGCTGAGTTTGTTTTCGAAGGGAATATTCCCCACGATCAACGTCAATGCTTTCATGTTTGCGCGAATCATTTCTCACCAGACTGCTTTATAAACGAGGGTCAGTATGAGCTGGTTTTGCTAAGAAGCTGCTCATGAAAAAAGAATCGGTACCAGATATTCGTGTTCCTGCTGAACCTCTAGAACAACTGAAGTGAGTGTAACGTTTTATTAAACTTTATATTAATATTTATATTAATCTTTGCAAATCGCTAGCTGCACGCTTCACAATGAATGCGTCTAAGGTTTACACTCACGGTACATTACGGCATGTTTTCTATGTATGATGTTCTCAATATAATTCATAATCCCACGTTTATACTGAACAACGCGTTATGGTTATTGTGTTATTGAGTTACAAATGATGTACGCACAGAACAGAGAGGCGGAGTCAGCAAAGCTCATTATCATTTAAAGTCGCACTGAAACGGCGTGCTGAAAACAGAGCTGTTTTTGACCAAGTAAAATAAGTTTTTTCTTACAATACTAATGAGAATTTTTAATTAAAGTATATTACAAACTTTTAATTTAGACCCTAAAGAATCATACTAGCTTGTACAAAAATGGCATTATATGACCCCTTTAATGTTATACTGCCAGGCCAGCACAATCATCATTTTATATATAAATAAGCATAAATATATCATGAATATTCAATCTGTCACACAGCCTTATGTTAACAGTAATGGTCTGAACGTACCTTACTCTGGGAATCTTGAACCCTTTTAATGAATATGTTTTTAGCATAGAAAATATTGTTGGATTTAATAGAATTCCATGACGGCACACCGGTTATCTGCTTCACAGCAGATGTAGCAACACCCGGACACTTGATGAACACTTGAAAGGGAAGCCGGCCTCAGAAGTGGGTTCTGCTAGCAACACTGACGGGCGACTTCAAAGACACCTCCACGCAACATGACAGGCCTCGGACGCCTAGCCCTTTGAGACCAATTCCAGTTTAGAGAGAAATTTACTGTCTATTCCCAAATTATTTTTTTTATCATCTGAGATTTCCTTTTACTGTACATCTGCCGTTGCCTGGAACGGCTGATGTGTTTATACCGAGGCTGATTTTGATGCCATTTTGGCAGCTGTGGATATCAGGCGCTTTGATTTCGGGGGAGTTCTAAAGGAATACCGACCATAAGCCCTGAAGGTAGAAGTTGTTTATTTGCTCAGATATATATTAATTTAATAAACTTGCCTCCTGTGCAGCCAGCGCAGAATTTAGATTGGCTGCATAGACGGAGAGACTGCATTTTCTTTAAAATAAAATTAAATAAATCAGATGGCTACCAGCTGAGCTATTTAAATCAACAGCAGTATTTATGTCTGAGGCAGAGATGAGTTTGATCATGCATTGTCGGGTTTATAAAGACTTTTCAAGGACAACGGAAGACAGATCATGTATGTCAAATAAAACTATTCCTTGGAAAATATTGGTGCAGAATTGTAGGTGCCTTTTCGTTTTTGCTAAAGTTTATGAAAAGACTACAGTGCAAATATCTATCTATCTATCTATCTATCTATCTATCTATCTATCTATCTATCTATCTATCTATCTATCTATCTATCTATCTATCTATCTATCTATCTATCTATCTATCTATCTATCTATCTATCTATCTATCTGTCTATCTGTCTGTCTGTCTGTCTGTCTGTCTCTCTCTCTCCTTGTCTGAAACTCTTTCTGTTAAGTCTTGACACTTTTTTTCTGTCATACAACTTTTACAGGGGAAGTCAGTCAGAGAATTCTTTGTTTTTGCATTAGTGTGGATGGGATACATTGATACACGTGTACATATCTGTGTGTATTTGTAGTGTCATCTTTCCGTCAAATATGACTTATTAAAATGAAATTACTCAGCTCTCTGACCCATGGCAAATAGCACAAGCTGCAATTTGTCTAACAGTTGAGCTGTGAACAAAATCTGATTGGCAATAATTTAGCTTTACAGTTGCTATACCCTGTGCCGCCCCATCCCCCATCGCCTGTGCCATCCAAGTGTGTGTGTGTGTGTGTGAGAGTGTGTGTGTTTGCACTCACATGGAGGAGGAACATGGCAGATAGGAGCTGGGGGTCACTGAGCCAAGCTGTGTGATGATGGCAAGTCTCCGGGGGCTGATGGGAAATGTAAATGCTGACGGCTCTTCTCTGATGAAGGGGGGAGAAGAGGAAGGTGGTGATGAAGGGTGTTTGTGTGTGGTGGTGGTGGTGGGGTGTGTGTGTGTGTGTGTGTGTGTGTGTTTGGGGGGGGGGGGGGGGGGGGGTAGTGTTCACTGAGGCACAACAATTCCGCAGGGCTGTGTTTTCACTGTGTCGACAGCCACCTGCCATCCTATCTCTATTTCTATTACACACACACACACACACACACACACACACACACACTACTCTTAAATTGCTGTGTTAAAGGACTGTGGTTTGGAAGACATTGCTGATGGATGTTGTTGCTTAGTTTGAAACAAACGTTTGAATATTTAAATGAGTATTTAAATGAGTTGAATGGTTTTAGACAAAGAGACAAAACACGGATGGGACTACTGTAGTTTGTCCTGAATATTTCACATAAATGTTCCAAAATGTTTTTTTTTTTTGCAGCAGCAGCAATAACCATTTTTGATTCACCAAAGAACCTCTCAGTGATCAGTTCTTAAAAGAACCATTTTTTTCTTAGTGTGAAGAACCTTTTAATAATTCCAAAGTGTCTTTTTTCCACTATAAAGAACCTTTTGTGGAATGGAAAGGTTTCATGAATGTTCCTTGTAATGCACACACACACACACACACACACACACACACACACACACACACACACACACACACACACACACACACACACACACACACACACACACACACACACACACACACACACACACACACACACACACACACACACATATTTTCAGAGCATGAAGTGTTCAATGAAAGAGGCAGAGGAACAGAGGTGGATATGGGCAAGAGAATGGGAGTGATGAAAGAGAGGGAGAGAAGGAGGCGATGGGCTTGCAGTGCAGTAGCTCTAGACAGGTTGATGTAGCTTCTGCAATGAACATCTCATAAAAAGTGCTATCCTTGGGCCTTAAGAAGATATTCTATCTCCTCCTGCTAACGGCAAGGCCTGAAATCACCCTCTCCATCAACGTCAGGCCCCTCTTGGTACATACAGTGCTGCACCCAAACAAAAGGAAAAAAAACTCATTGTGGCTCTCAACACAGAAATGTTGATGTAAAGTCAACGTGAAATTAAAACTGTCCCTGTTTACTTTCCTAATGCACATGGTCTTATTTTTTAATAATTCACTGAGTTATTCCAAAGAAAAATGTGTCTCTGTACCCTTTAATGAAATTTGATAAATCGCTCTGAAACTTCTGTAACTACTTACCTTTTCCGCTGACATCATGTAAGCCTACAGGCTATTAGATAACATTAAAGGGTTAGTTCACCCAAAAATGAAAATTCTGTCAGTAATTACTCACCCTCATGTTGTTCCAACCCCGTAAGACTTTCGTTCATCTTCGGAACACAAAGTAAGATATTTTTGATTAAATCTGAGAGCTCTCTCACTCCTCCATAGGCTTCTATGTTATTGAAACTTGCCGGCCCAAAAGTTAGTAAAACATCGTTAAAATAATCCAAGTGACTACAGTGGCTCAATCTTAAGTTGTATCAAGCGACGAGAATACTTTTTGTGCGCAAAAAACCCCCAAAATAACGACTTTATTCAACTATTCATTTCCTTCTGTGTGGGCTTCAGGATCAGTGCAGCGCTTCTGGGTTGTACGTCAGAACGTAGGCTCACTATTGGCCAGCATCACACACATGCGTCGGCCAATAGTGAGCCTATGTTCTGACGTACAACCCAGAAGCGCTGCGCTGTTACACTACGTGAACTCACTCAGAGGCCCACACAGAAGAAAATTAATAGTTGAATAAAGTTGTTATTTTTGTTTGTTTTTTTGCGCAACATGAGGGTAATTACTGACAGAATTTTCATTTTTGGGTGAACTATACCAATTGCTAACTAAGGCATTGTTTTAGCTAACTCAGAATAGTTTTGGATTCATTCTGATATAATGCCCATTTTTCACTGTCCAATCAATTCCCAATGGATAACATTTAAATCCCTGTGCTACTATATCCCCCCCCCCCTGCCCCCCCTCCCTGTTGAATATCAAGTTTTACACGGAAATGTTAGATTACAAAAATAAAATGGGTTGCTAATGCCAGTTCACATTGACTTTCATGTTAGTGCATAATTATCTTCAAAGATTCGCCTAGTTTAGTCTTGTAAACTGATCCTTAAACTGAATGTCACAAAAAATGATCTGTTATCTCAGTTAGTTATTTGAATTGTCTTGTAACACTTACCAGTCCAACAACACATCAGTTTCTGCATTGCTAACATGCTTTATATATGTCACATCACGTGAGACTTGCAGTGAGGAAAATGTGATATCAAACTTGAGTTCTCTGATGTTATAGCATCCTTTTTCACAGTGTGTGAGGGATTTGCAAAGGCATTTTATTACCTTGGTTAAAGCCGTAGGGTGTTCTGGAGGCTGTGCTAATGCATGCGTGCTGATGTCCAAGGGAATAACAGTGGTAGCTCACCCCTGGAGGAGCGATGAAAGCTGGATCTGATGAAAACAGCTCCTTCAACAGCTGCCCACAGATGTGCAGACTTCCATTTTTACTAGTGAAACACAGCCATGTGTCCGAGGTTGTTTTGTTCCAAAGGCATACTCAGTAATACAGAACAAGTTTATTGTACAGGAAAGGATGGTTTACATTACAATGGTAATTTTTTTCACCATTATGGTTCCTTCTTTGGAACTAGGTTTGCACACATCCATCATGATCTTAGATGACACTGAATGCCAAAATCTCTCATCGCAGAAAACTTACATTTCTTCCTCGGCTAATGGAAATTTAAGTCGCCACATAACTCCATAAAGTTTTAAATCTTCACAGCATGGCAAAAACCCCAGGAAATGCTTCAGATGTCATTTATTTTACAGTTCTCGTTTTCATCATGTCTCCTTTCTGTACTTTTCCCTCTCTCCATATCTTTTCATGATGTTTGCTGTCATTGGCACTAGATGGAGTGGTCATGTTTTGAATTCTCTTTTCTGTATGGCTTCTTTACAGCAGCTTCCTCCTTCCAAATCCACCTCAAACAAGCATGTGGACGTTTGTATTTCTGTCAAAGAAAGGACTTTCTTTTTTGTGTTTTAATGTTTTATGGGGACTTTCTATAGACGTGAATTTTATACGGCACAAACTGTATGTTCTATCCCCTTACACTATCCATCACAGAAAACTTTCTGATATATGTAAAGCTAATGATATATGGCAAAACAAACTGTCTGGATTGTCTGAATATAAAAAGGATTAAATTCCGCCATTTTAATATAAATATTTACAGAGCCTTTATTTTGTTCTTCTGCCTGAGGCGTCACAGAAATTGTAGAATGTCAAATGTCTAAAGTGGCAGATAAAAGATGCAGCCTGAATAGCATTAACACATTAAAATAAGTTATGTTTGCCTGAATAACATTCTGACGTTCTTTCTGTCTTTGAATCGTAGAGGAAAGTTAATGCGCGCAAACACACACACACACACACACACACACGCACGCACACACACACACACACACACACAATGTTTTTTTTATGTAAAAATGCAGAAAGTTGTCTGTGATGGGTAGGGTTAAATAATATAATATTAATATAGGCTACAGTCTGTACAGCATAAAAATCAATATGTCTATGGGAAGTCCCCATAAAACATGAAAACCCAACATTTATGTGTGTGTGTGTGTGACTTCCTAGGTCAGTGTTTTGTGACCTTTTAGTACAAAACAAGCCTATCACCAAAGCCACCTGTATCATCTCCCTGGTCTGTCTCTTTAACCATGTAGACAGCAGACTTGCTTGTATGCAGGATACCTGTGTAAGGTAATTAAATCCATTAGAGTGTGATTAAGGCCTGTCAGGTGCAGCACAGATGATAAGAGTGGCAGTGTTAATAGACTAAAGCTCGGGGGAGGAGGCCCAGATAGCAGCCCGATCCGTCTTTATATACACCCGATGTCTTTTCCAATTACTCTCCAACTTCTGTTTGCTTGTGTCCTCACGCTCATCTGCACAGAACGGCGCACGACTTTCACCCAAATAAAAGCCCACGCACGGATACTCTTGTACAAACAAACAAACATTTTCTTTTCCCCGTTAAACAAGAGAATGCCACTCAAACAATACACCCAACAAAATTCTTCAAATTCAGTATTATTGCAGAATTTGGACTTTGTTTTGATACTTACGCCTCTCCTTTCTTCTTTTTCGGGCACTGTTTCCACACTAAAAGGACAAGAATGATTACTCAAATCGTTCTGCTTGTCAAGATAAGAAATTTCTTTTTAAGAATGTTCCTAAGTGCAGTTCTTGAAAAAATCTTAAGGAGTTCTAAAATATTTTCTAAAGAACATCTTTTTTTTCTTAAAGGGACAATGTGTACTTTTTAAGGTATTTTATTATCTAAAATCAATATTTTTATTCATAAATATGTCCTCAATGGTGTACAAATACCTCTGCCAATTATCTGACTTATCCTCGTAAACAAACAATTTATTATCTTTATATACATGGGACGGGTAGGTCCACGGAGGCTTCCATGTAGCTCCGCCATCTTGAAAAACTATAATGGCAGAGAGGGACAAAATGTACTAGGCCAACACGTTTCCACAACGCGTTTTCGTTCAGAGCCAGCATGACGTAACTGAAAGCAGCAGAAACGGAGGAGCAGAGCAGTGAGGGGCGCTTGTCACTGCCCCGGCAAGTTTCACAGTCATCTGTAACATTCGTTTGTTCGTTGTGTCAAGTTGCAGTTTGTTTGAAATAACAAACCTGTTCACCCGAAAGAAGACTCGACGAGGTGCTATTAGAAGACATCCTGTCATAGCTTTTTTTAACATACCGGCTACCGTAGATACAACACGCATTTGAAAAAGCTAGGCGCTGGAGAGCACAATTCGTTTGAATGCAAAATACAATTTCACTGCTAGATGGGAGAAATTCCTACACATTGTCCCTTTAAGAAGAAAATTATCTAAGATGGACCTAATTTTAAACTATAAGACAGACACAACTTCAAGATGTTATTTATTATGATATGTTGAAGAAGATTATTTTCAAGAATTTTGATTCTTCTTAAGATTTGTCTCAAGAACAGTTCCAAGAAAAAAAGCATTTCTGGGAATACAAAATATTCTTAAGTAAGAAAATAAGAAGAAAATAGCAGTTAATAATTTATTCTTAAGATTGTTTTATGCTGGGGTTTTCAATATTTTAGACCCCCAAATATGATCACCCTGGTGCGTACATTATTTTTTTTTACTTTTCTAAACTTCCATCTATTTCAACTTATTTAGGTTCAGTTGGTGACTTAAATTTTTAAGTATCAAGTAATCAACTTGGTTGTTCAAGTCATTTCAACTTAAATAAGATTAAACTGACTTAAAAGAGTATATGACATTGAAAATTTGAAATTTCCTAAATTATTTTGATTAGTTAAAGTAATGTAAAAACTTAAGTTGCCATGACTTACTGATCATTATTTTTTACAGTGCAGCCCCAGTCTTCTCATTTGCATGATAATATTTATATCCCTTATATTTGTATTGACATAGGGATCCAAGCGACTAGAAAATCTGGTCTCAGGATGGCCTCTCAGCAAGCAACCACGTGGGAACCACCCAGAATCCCCTAGCAACCACATAGCAACACTCAAAAAGCCAACACCTTAGCAGCTGCAAAGCAAAATCCCGGCAACCACACCGAGTTTAAATGTAGGTAGGCCTACTTGTTTAATATTTTTGTCCATAATAGAAATGCATTGGAAGGATGTGCCTCCAATTTCTAGTACCACCACAGATGTGCACAATATATATATATATATAGCCATGAGACGTGGCCTTTTATCAGCTAAATAAAGATTGTGATAGCACAGATAGGCCTAGAGGAGAGCTGCTCTCCAGGGGAGAGGCCAGGCCAGAGAGGAGAAAACAGATGAGTGCTTTATAACCCCCCCCCCCCCCCCCCCCCCTGCCAGACCTCAAAAGGAGAAGGCAGGGAGAAAGAAAGGTGTGTGGGGGGTGGGGGGTGGATGGGGGGCTTATTATCTTGATCAGCTGCTTCTTAGCTGACACATAGGAACACTTTACTCAAGATAAGGTCTAATCTGGCTTCCTGAAAAAATGCACTTGTTTATTTATTTATATATTTAGCTATCTGCTCCTTCAAGGTTATGCTGCTGAGGTGGGTCAGGGAGACAGGGACTTTCTCTCCCACCTCTGTTTTTCAGTGCTTCGCTTGCTTGTTTCTTTAGCCTTTTTTACAAAAAAATATTAGTTAAAAAAAAGAAAGAAAGTAAATTGCATTTTTCTGCCATGATTCTGCTATTTGACATGTCCTTATTCTACAAGACAAAATAATAAAGAAAGAATGAGAAAGAAGAAACAAGTTTATCTCTATCTATCCATCCATCCATCCATCCATCCAGTTTGCAGGTTGTATGATTTTTCTTTTTTCAAATCAACGTATGAAAGATGGGCATGTAAACTTATAAGCATAACTTTATATGCATAAGGATGCTTAAGAGAGATAGAAATCTTTAAGTACATTATGTAAAGGTTTGCACGAGCTATGACAGAAAGTAAACACAATTTCAGTTTTGCTCTTTTGACGCTCCCCCTGAGTGCCTTAGCGGAAACGAGACAGTGATACTTGGTTAAGGACAGAGAATATTCTGGCTTTTGACCCACGATGCATTACAAAAAAGGTCAAGCTGACAGACGTTGTTTCGTCAAGTGGGCGGCTCCGTTTCTGCCAATCTGTAGGACGGTCCCCAGAGCGGTTGCGAGCGGGCCGGGAGGTCCATTCCTCAGCGCGCCCGTTCCTGACCTTCACGGTCGCCTTATCAGTGAGAAAGGTTAGAGCAGGGCTCCAGAATCCGGAATCGATCCGTAGGCCCTGCGTGCTGCTTTTTCTCCTTTATTTATCTTGGTGGACATGTTGTTTGTGGTGTTTTTCAGGGCAATGGTGAGAGTCAGATAAGAATCTATTGTTGTTGCAGATCTTTCCCTCCTTACGTCCTGTCTTCCTTGCCCTCACAGGGGAGCCTGACTTTGGGCCAGATACTCTCACTCTCTTTCTCTGTCTTTCTTTTCCTCAAGGGATGCTGGAGGAGAAATGGAAGAGAATCTACGATTCCGGTATGGCCTCACTTCAAAGTTTTTCCAGTGACAACTGCATTTAAACCACATTAGGAGGACAAAGTTCAGAGGTCATGCTCTGATACAGCTAGATTCACAGTGAGCTAATGAAAATGGACAATTTAGGTGAATCACACTCTTTTTGTGGCTTTTCCAAGGTTCTTTTTGCTGTGCTAATGGCCTTGTTTTATCGCCATTCATCATTTGAACGGCTGTACAGACCGTGGGATAAAACAATTACAAGACAGGAACGTCCATGTGGTCCAGGGCAAGCTTGTAACAAATCTATTTACACCACAACAGGAGACTTTGAAAGTTGTGTAAGAGACTATTAAAAGTATTTTCATAAACCACAAAACACAGAAACATTCTCTCGCTTTTTGGCCCGAGGGTTGAAACTAAATGAAGGTTGGTGTATACACAAGCTCATATATATTCACTATCATGCCTGTCAGAATCACATATGTGGACATACGTACACGTTTATGTGTCCCACTCACCAAAATCCCACAATCAAATATTTCACTATTACATAGCCATCATGGACAATTAGCCCGACACTTTTCTAGCTTTTATCTCCTAAACCAGAGTCCTCATCTGTTATTTATGTTTTATAGGCCTTGCTATGAATTATTCAACGCAAGAGGAAAATTTACTGCTCCCGTCTTTCTACACACTGGCTGTAAATCCACAGACGAAAGGAAGGGGGAGAGAGAGAAAGTTGTAAGAAGGGTAAGGAGGAGAAGGGCTGGAGGCAAGTGGCCCCCGGAGGGTCATAGACTCACACAGGCAACATCATAAAGTTACCATTAGAATGCTGTATTTATAACAGTCAGCTGGCTCTTGCTGTGCAGCAGAGGAGAATGGGAAACCCAAACCGCTTCCTTCCACTCTTAAAAATGTAGGTTCTTCAAAGCATTTTAGGTTCAGCATCTCTGTCAAAGGAACTTTCGCACCGGAGGAATGTTTTCATAGTTCCTATAACTATTGGTGGAAATATACCTGCTTTTTGGCGTATTCAAACTGCAGGAACTGGGAACGATTTTAGTTGAAGCAACCCCTTTTCGGGGGACTAAATTTGTAGGATCTAACCCAGCACAATAGGCACTACCAGTGACACAAGTGTAAGATGATTGGACAAACACATGCCATACGAAACACCGGTACACGCCATTTTTAAAAAGTTTACATACATGACTTACTCCAGGAATGAACTCCTCGAAGATGGAACACAGCGATAGATGTTGTCTGTGGTGTTGTGTTCTTTTCTTAGCCACAATGAAATGTAGCACTGGAAGTCGTTGTAGGAAATTGTTTCGCTTAGTCCTTCTTTTTGCTCTTTCAATCACATAACTTATACATCTACATTCCATCTCCGTTACCACAAAACCCACAACAAATACACAGCTCTGATCACGCCGTCCTCCATCCTCCAGTTGTTGAATGCCGTGCTTAATGGCATCACTGTCGCCCAGCTTACGTCACTTCAGACTCTGCGTCCCAATTCAAAGGCTGCATCCTTCGAAAGCCACAATCGGCCAATTGAGTCAATTGTGCAGCGATGAAGGCTGTCCCAATACGAAGGCTCCTTCAAATGCGGCCTCGAAATACGTTATGTGTTTCCCAGGCAATTAATTCAACAGACGGATCCTTCGCAGCCTACCCTACCCTAGAATTCATTGTGCACCGGTGACAAAAGGATTTTTTGAGAGAAATTGCCGGATTACACTTTTAAATGTAAGTGTTGGGTTTCAACTTACTCAAATATCGTCCTGGTTGCGTATGCAACCCACCGTTCCCTGAAGGAGGGAACGGAGGACATAGTCAATGTCGACTGAATGGGGATCACGCCAGGGAGCCAATCATCTTCGAGTACTATTGAACGAGCCAATGGGAATTGGTGTGCGTGATGACATCACACATTCCGCCCCTGCGGCCGCAATACGGAAGTGGATGCACGCACTAGTTGCTTTTTCGCTGAGGAGCCGAGTGTAACTCGGAGTCAGCGGTGGTCCAGCGGTAGTGGCAAGGGGACTACGTCCTCCGTTCCCTCGAAAAGGGGACGGTGGGTTGCATACGCAACCAGGACGTTCCCTTTCAGTCGAGAACATCAGACGTAGTCGACGTCGACTGAATGGAGATAACCGTTAAACACGCCACTAAAGCTGCCACCTTCCAGTACCTAGACAAAAGCCTCCAGATCCCCCCGCAATTAAGGCGGGAAGGGACAGGGCTTAGGCCAGAGAAGTCACTGCTGTTCCTACAGGACCAGTGGGAAAGCGTTCCCTGTACAAGAAAGGAAGGGACACTGCGGAAGCCACATCCTGCCCGAAGTGAGGAAACATGTGGAGAATACATATATGAATTGGGCGGATGACCGGGCAGTATAACATATGGAATGTCACTGGGGTGGCTCCAGCCTAAGACAGGGGGAGATTCAACCGGACAGTGATGGCAGAGCAGGCTCTGCCAAGGGAAGACACGGGCTCACCACAGGGAGCCGTACCATGGAAGAAAACACATATGGGATTGCCATAGGGATCACAGCATATGGACCCAGCCTAACACAGGTTCCACCAGTGCATACGAGTGATAGGCCTGGCTTTGGACGTTCCGCCACGTCCGTTGCCGAAGGGTATGGAGGAACTCGACAGGGTTCAGCTAAAAGGAGAACTCAACTGGAGCAAGAATTGCGCACGTATCCAGTCCATAGGAGGGGAATGGCGCAGCAAGCCGACATAACGAACTGGGCCTACAGTGAAACTGGCTTCATGTGAAGGGAGCCCACGGGAAGCAGCGATTCGACTAAGGTGTCGCCCAGCCCCCAAATCTAGAATATCTGTCAGCGAAGTACTCTCTGTCAATGCCTAAGAGGGAGCACACACTCATTTAACCTGTTAAGCTGCAACCCCATTTTTGAAAAATCCCCAGATATGGCATTCCCAAACTGAAACAGATACAGTTCATGAACCCTTTGTACTAAAAGCACAAGTAAGATCTCATTTGAAAGCTGACACCTGGAAGTTTATTGTAAATGTAGAATTAATTATTGTCATAATGAAAAAAAATAGTTATAAATAGCTTCAAAGTTTTGTAAAGTTATTATACATTTATTTTTATGAAACATCTTCATGAAAATAAAATTGAAGTTGGCCTTGTAGCAATCTAGAAATGCACTGCAGCTAAAGCCACATGTCTGGCCATGTTATATTTAAAATCTGAAGATGATAAGTCTAAAACTCTGTATTTAGTTCAATGTTTTTCAAGATCATGTCTTATGACTTTATTTTGATTAGACTGGTGTTTATTGTCATCTTATAAGCATCTATTCAGTCTATTGCCTCTATTGTTTTGTGACGCAAAAACGAGCCCCATTCAGTCTCAGTCTCCCCTGCACATATTCACACCTCTCCAGCCTGTTTATTGCTCTAAATATGCTTTTCTTTTGTCTGCATTATAATCACTAACGACTAGCAATTCACACTGTTTCAATCCCTCATTTATTTTATAAAAGTTCTCACTTCACAGTGAAACTGTATCAAATGCCCTTTTTGAAAAACGAAACATTTCAGTAAGCATTCTTATTTAGAAAAAAATCATAAAAATTACACTAAAGTTAGGTAGCAGGTGCTCAGTACTAGCTAGCATGTTAGCTTAGCACACCATCAATACACGACAATTTATGAGAATAAAACTATGTTTGTGCTCCAAACTTACTTTATAGCGCAAGTCGAGTGTTTTAAATAACTTTCTGTAATCTGATTTGGCTTCAGATAAAAAAATCAGATAGAAACTATATTATTTTATTGTATTCTGCACAATTTGAAAGTCTATCTCGATTAGCATTACATTCATACCTGTCAAGTATCCCGTTTTGGCCGGGAAAGTCCCGTATTTAACCCTTCTTTCCCGCCGTCCTCCCGTATTAGGATTTTCCCGTAAATCTCCCGTATTTTAACCTGCGTTATTGAAAAATAATAATACCGCGGGCGGAGTAAAAAAACAAACAAAACATTCCCAATCTGAGCTCTGTCACTAGCCTCGCGATAACTACAGGTACTGTAGGTGGCAGTTGTCGCGAGGTTAGTGTGTGAGGTCAGATGATGAGTGACAACGCGGGGGAAACAAAAAACAAACAAAAACAGAGACGGATGATGGACGCTATGACAGAGCAAGGTACTCCTGCCAAAAAACCAAAACTCTCATGTACTAAATACGGCAATCAATGGGATAGCGAATTTACTTTTCTGAAGAGGAGCAGGGTGGGGGACAGTCACGCGTTTTGTAAGTTTTGTAACTGCGACTTTAGCATCTCACACGGGGAAGGAATGATGTATCTTAAATCAGCACGAGAAAGGGTGTTTTAGCATGGTACGAAAGATTGTTACAGAGAATAGGATGACGTTAGACAACACAGAACTGTTTGCTCTACTCTCATGTAAAATTAACCACTCTGGCCCAGTCCACAAATACACTCCTTCCAAAACAGGTAATACAAAGTCTGCAACAATTTTTTTCAATAACTCACTAAAAGAGTAAAGAAAAGTTATGTGAAATGAAAAGAAAAACTGCAAATGAAAAAAAAAAAACTGTAAAAGAAAAGCAATATGAAATGAAAATGTGTGGAATGAAAATAAAATGTAAATGTAAAGACAAGCAATGTTAAATGAACAGAAAATATGCAAATAAGCCTTTAAATAAATGCTCTTAATACCCTATAACGTTACCATACATAGGCCTATTAAGACCGGTGTTATAGCCTAAATGAAAAAACACACACACACACATGTTTTCATTTAGGCTATAACACCTGTCTTAAAATGTAAGGGATACTGGAGCTTGGTTGGGGTGGTGGGACTGCTCGCGGTGGGCGCCGGAAAATTTCCCTTATTTTCAAATCCAAAACTTGACAGGTATGATTACATTATACATATAATCTATTATTATGAAAATACCTGACATGACTCGAAGAACACAGGTAAATCAAATATCATTGCAATCATGTTTATTGTCTTCAAAACATCTTTATCTGCACTTTACAGCGATCTCGGATAGCTTTGTTGTGTCAGGACTTCCTGAATGTCACATGATTATGGCTCTTCTTCATGTGATCCATATATGGACTTTACTGTGCAAACAGCGCCCTCAGACTTTCAGTATGAATTGAAAACACAGTACATCAGAGTATACAGCGCTCAAAATGATTACATTGACGCATTTGGGTATAAATTCAATAAATATTATTCCTGTCTATAGAAATCTGATGTAAACCTATGAGAATCTATCAATATTTCTCCTGCACATGTTTTGAGCTAAAAGCCCTGATGGACGTTGTTTTGTCAAGCACTGTCATGACGATCGCACGGGAGTTTTTTTCTGAATGAGACCGGCTGACGCTCATAATTCATATTAAAGGTAACGACTCATTTTTTAATTTCATAACTCCTGACACAAATTAAGACATAACTGTCACTATAAGTTTCTCAGAATACAATAGTGGTCAAATACTGAAACTTGAGTCTTATATCATTTTAATGATGTATAGTTTGTCAAGTTAATAACATTAAATATGATAGTAACTTTGAACTATTTAAAAAAATAAAAAAACGCTTCAGAGCGCCCACGCACTGGTGAAGCTTAACAGGTTAAGAGGAGCTCACCACCTAAGTGGACGTGCATCTCGGGAATTTCACCAAGATGAAGGCAGCCACATCTCAGTGGGCCAACCTCGCTTGGAAACAGCCTTCCTTCTCTGCTGATTTCCTTAACAGATAAGAGCTGGTCTGAGGTCCCAAGGCTTGCATTCTGTGCATGTAAAACCGCAATGAAGCGGACAGACAAAGAAAGCCAGGGCTGGGTCTGCCTCCTCCAGGCAGCGCTTGCAGGCTCACCACCTGGTCCCAGTTTAAGGGAGAGGTAGGAACCTTGGGCACATATCCAGGCCGGGGTCTCAGCTAGCCGGCCCGAATTCCAGGCACAAGTCATTGACCGAAAGCGAGCAAGTCCCTACCCTCTAGTAGAGACCATGCGAGCAGGAGAACTGTTTAAAAACAGAATTTTTAACTCACTGCCTGCAGTGGCTCAGGGGCGGTCTCTGCAGTGCAGTAGGACCAGAGATAGGCCCAAGAGGATAAAGAGGGGCGCAGGGATGACCCTTGCTCCATCAGGAACCTGACGATCAGGACGTGCATCCCATGCTTCTGCATATGATGTTTGTAAACATATTGAGGGTGAAGGAACACCCGACTCCAACCCAACTTGCAGGAAAGAGAGCACTGAAATGACCGAACGCTCTCAGGATCTCTTCACGGAGAGAAGACTCATTCAACGAATAGGTTCCACTTCTAACTTAGCGAAGCACAACTGCCTTATCTTAAGGGGTTGCTTGCAGAAGTGATGATCACTACCACATATCCTTGTGGTAGCCACCTGAACCTCCCCGTCCAGTTTTTTGAACGCGGGTGCCATCATGCCTCGTCCCTGAAATGTATTCAGGGGAAGTCAGGAAGGCTGTCGAGGGAACTAGATCTGGTTGGGCCAATAAGGGGCAACTATCAAGATCTGTTCCACTCCTGACTTAGCACAGTAGGTGCAAGCGACATGTGCACACAAGACAGGAGCACTGCTCAACACTAGATGTGAAGATCACTGAGCTTCAGGAGCATCTCTGCTCAACACCTAAGTGTGATAATTCACTGAGCTCAGGAGCAACTCTGCTCAACACCTAAGTGTGATAATTCACTGAGCTTCAGGAGCATTTCTGCTCAACACCTGAGTGTGATGAAATTCATTGAGTTTCAGGAGCATTTCTGCTTAACACCTGAGTGTGAGGAAAATCACTGAACTTGAGCAGTGCCAAGCGATAATGAATCGCACAGCCGCATTCTTAGAAGGCTCACTGGAGAACACATTTCTGCCAGTGTCTGTCCAAGGGATGTCCGCTCAGAAAGAAACACAACTGGCAGAGGGACGAGTCCGGAGAGGCAACAGATGTAACTGTGCGGAAGTGATCCCTGCCCAGCTGGACCGCCAGGGGATGGAGTCTCCACTCTCCCTGGCCATAGCTGTCGTGAGGCTCATTGGCAGCACGATTGAGCAGGCCAGAAGAATTTTATAGTGGAATGAAGCGACCTCAGAAGCTTCTGACTCCAAGGAGGAGGTGACGGGCGAGTTGTGACATGCGAGGGAAGCTTAGCGCAACAGTCGCGATGTTGTCTTTTCAGACCAGTACCAGCTCGCTGAGCAGCCGTGGCTCAAAGAGAGGGGAACTGCCAACTCGAGGTAATGAATACCAATGCAGTCGGAGGTCGCCCAGGCCTCCGTTAAAGCATGCCCTTTATACATGGCCCCCTCAGTCAGTGTTAGTGGACCTGAAGGTCTGAACACCCTCTGCGACGAGCAGGCGGAGGAACTGCCACCGGCGGCGGGTGGAGGCAGCTGCTGGCCGCCGGGGCAGGATGTGCCGAATGGCCTCTGTCTGCGCTTGGGCGGCAGAGAACTGTTGGACGCAGTTCTCCGCTGCATCGCCGACCAGCCCAACCTAGGAAATTGGGGAGGCCAGGAACCAAACCTTGTCCGCATCCGCCATATCAACCAGGCTAAGCCAACGATGGCGCTCCTGGACCACTAAGGCGGACATCGCCAGACCGATCGCGCACACCACGACACTCGTGCCCCGGAGGGCGAGGTCGGAAGCACTGTGGTGCTCACCTATGAGTGCACGGTCTGGGCTACCCTCGTGCATGTTCATGGGGGGCCCTGGGCTGACAGACCTGTAGCAGCACCATGTCACGCAAGAGGAGGCGGCTTGCCCACAGGCTTTGTAAGCTCTGCCCATCGGAATGGACGAGAACTCACAGGCCTAAGAGGGGAGACGAGGATCCCCCCAAAAGGCAGCGGCCGCCGGACTCAGGTGCACCTGTGTGGAGACAGACCGCCCCACTAGAGGGATAGTCTCGCAACCCTTCACCGCTCCTCCATCAAGGGTAGTGAGTGAAAAAAGCTATTCAGGCAGTTTCTGGCAGAGAAAGGTGCCGTCCACAACCTGGTAAATTCTCCATGCACTTCGGGAAAGAAAAGCACTAGGGCGGCGAGCTGAGAACCAGCGCGGCCCGTCCCGAGATACCAATCCTCCAACCGAGACTGAACGGGACGCGGTGGAGGGTTCCACTCGAGCACGGCAGCCTGGGCGACTCGTTTCAGCATAGCTGACATTTCTGGATCTGGCTCGGGCAACGTTACACTCCCAGAGGGAGATAACACAGCTGAGTCGTCATTTACAGAGGCCAGCTCACCCTCCGATGCTGCTGTCGACGGACGAAGGCGAGTCTCGATCTCAACACCCCCGACAGTCATATTCCCGCAATGGGAACATGAACCGTCCACAAAAGCTGCTTCAGCGTGCTGTAAGTCCAAACACGTGATCCAACAATTGTGACCGTCAGAGAGGAAAAGGGAACGACAGCATCCAGAAACGCACAGGTGGAATGACATCTTGAAAAAGATGCAAACGCACCCGTGTTGCTCTTTCAGGAAATAGGACCCATCACCAGTGCCGGAGCACACAGGGGAATGACCACAACACTGAACAGTGAACTGAAACAGTGAAGCACTCACTTTTCCGCCCTCTAACCAGCCGTCAACACACACACCTTTAGAAATTTGTTGCTGTTAAAACAGCAGTTGAGAGCTCAAAGCTCGCGATCACCGCTACTCTCGCGCTGTAGAAACCACCAGCACTGGGAGAGTCTTCCAGAAGAACACTGACACACTCGCTCGTTGTAAACAACAGCACTCTTCAGAGACATCAAACGATCGGCTCCGAAGCGAAAGGCAACTATTGCGTGCATCCACTTCCGTATTTATACCCGCGCCGCGGGGGCGGAGTGTGTAATGTCATCATGTACACCAATTCCCATTGCCTCTTTCAATAGTACTTGAAGATGATTGGCTCCCTGGCGTGATCCCCATTCAGTAAACGTCGACTACGTCTGACGTTCTTGACTAAAAGGGAACTAATAATACAAATGTAAAAATAAGAATATGTATGTATAAGGCGGTTCAAATGTTGACTTATATCTTACTAAGATGCGATTTAATATAGTTTATACTCTATATTATGTACAGAAATGGACCAAGATGAACGTACAGTATTTAGACAGGTTGTGAACCCTGTTTTGTTTTCAGAAAGCTGAATATAACTTAAAGGTCCCCTGACATGGGATTATTTTATTATTGTATAATGATTCCTGGGTTGCCCTTATAATGTTAGTATGTTTTTTAGATCAAAAATAGTAATAATTTAGAAATAAAAGGCATTTTTCCTAGCCTGATTTTAGCCTCTGATTTGAACGCTCTGTTTGAAGGGGCGTGTCTGCTGTGGGATTCAGTGTAACGGCCACTGCTGTGATTGGCTAACATGCTTGCATGAAATAGCTATTACATGTGAAACTCTCTCGAATACTTTTACTACAGCTATTATACGTTTTTACTATTACAGCTATCGAGATTAACGAATCGTGAGAAGTTTTTAAAGTATTTAGATCTATTCCCATCACATAAAATGTTGCCGTGATGAGCATTGAGCAAGCAGATGACAGTCTGTTGATCGCGAAACTGAAGATCTTATCATTGCAACGCAGTTTCTGCACTCTCTCTAATGCTTTCACCAATGCAAACACGATGATGTACATACAGTAAGAGCTTCTTTGTGCAGTGTAACGTGCGTCATTGATTTCATAACGAGTTGTCCAGATAAACTCGCGCTGTGTGGAAAGATTGTTCTTTGATCGCTTTCTGTATAATTTGTTCACAATTTAAATAAGATTATTTTCATCCTACTAAAAGAAACGATGTGAAGTTGATATTTTAGTCACTGGCTTGACTTATGCATAAACAGTTTTGAACGATTTTGAGAGAAAGATTAACTTACCTGTCTGAACTTGAACAATTAGGCTACACATCAGAAATTGTTGCTTGGCAGCTAGATCGATTTATTTTCAGACGTTCATCGAGGCCAGCTCTGTATTGGCCCAAGTTGAGGAATCGTCGGTGAAATGTTCGGACCATACAAAACTTTGAGAAGTTGTGTCGGCGCATTTCTAGAGAAAATAAAATGAACCCATTGTTTCTTCAGAGGCTCGGATGAAGGAACTAAAAAATACTTTTGTGTTCATTTGTACATCTGAACACTGATCAACTGCCATGCTTCACTCGTTTGCAAGCCATGATATCTCTCGAGGAAAAACTCAAATTGCGCATTCATACTTCCTAGCTCACTTTCTCATGGGCGAGCCAAATTCTCTGGGCGGGCAAAGCAGAGAAAAGGGAGGTTACCTTTCCTCCGTATGATGTCATACGGAGGAGATTCAAGGTCAGCTCGTCTGAGCTTTCATTTTCTCAAAGGCAGAGAAAGATAGCCAAAGCTCGGTTTACACCGATTGAAATTTCTAGCCACTGGGGGACCATATACAGGCTAGGGGGACTCATATCAATGTTAAAAAACCTCAGAAAGTGAAAATTTCATGTCAGGGGACCTTTAAAAAAAGTCCATTGCAAAAGTTACTGCCGGTCAATTAGCAGCTGTCACAGTTGCTAGGCGACAAGAATAATCTTCTAGGCTAGATCATCCCATTTAACAAAGCTGGATCAGAACCTTGCGGCCTACGAAGGCGTGGACTTAGAAGTCTGCTCCTTCGAAGCATGCATCCTCTGAATTAGGACACAGTTAGAGTTCCAACTGGTGGTGCGAATGCAACAAGGAAAATGGCCCTAGGGGAACATTTAGTTCTCATTTAGTGGCTAGTTCCGATAACTGTGTTCCTATAACCCGGTGTGAAAGCCCCTAATAAGAAAAGTTGCATATATTGTTCTTTGGTTACTGGTTACATTATGCCGATCTGCATATAGGTTTCTTTAAAGTTCCAGTACATTCATAGTTTTTCTAAACAACTACAGATTAAAAAGTTGTTTGTGGCTTAAAAAAAAAAATTAAGCCTGCAAAACGACAGTTGCCGGAAGTCAGTTATCATAGTTCATAAAGTTCAAAATATTTTTTTCTTACAAAAATCCATTGCTGCGCTTCAGAAGGCCTTTATTCATCGCCCGGAGCGGTGTGGATTACTTTTATGATAAATGCATGCACTTTTTTGGGCTTCAAAATATTGGGTCTCATTCACTACCATTATAAAGCTTGGAGGAGCCAGGATATTTTTTTTTATATATATATCTTCGATTTTGTTTGTCTGAAAGAAGGTAGTCATATTCACCTAGGATGGCTTGAGGGTGAGTAAATCATGGGATAATTTTCATTTTTGGGTGAACTATCCCTTTAAGAAAACATCGGATCATAGCAATGTGGATATGTTTGCACCAGCTCTGCAATTTACAGGCATCATGTCGACAGATGAGGTAATTAAAATTACACTGTTATGATAGTTTAATTATAAAAAATATTTTAGGCAATAAACAATATAGGGCTATATGAGACTAAAGTTTGAATTAATCCCTTTTCTTTGCATGACACATTAACATTATAGAATATCTGCATTATCCTGAACATTGTATAAGCATTACTTTCATGTGTCTTTGAACGGAGTCAGTCTGGGCTTTCATAGTAAGGGAAGATATTGGGATTATTACATTAAAATGATTAGATATAGCCCCTTCATAGCCCCTCTAAAGACTAGAATTAAAAGCCTTTTTAATTTTTTCTATCAGTCTTCTACTGATTTACACAGAGAAAAAAAAAACATGTTGTTGTGCTAGCTGGGTGCATATCAAATATCCATCAGATACTGGTTATATTAAACCTGTTTACAACCAGCTGCAACATCATGCTAACATTCTGTGTTCATTGTCTATGAGCTGTGTCTGATGACCAAGCCTTTAATGAGGTGGCACGCAGGCTTTCAGACCACCATCCAAGAGTGAGTCAGTCTTATACAGTACCAGTCATCTTCTGCCCGGGCAGCTGAAGAGAAACTTGAGGCTCTTTATGTTGTTCCTGTCTGAGTGAAGCATTCAGCATGAGACCATGGTCAGAGAATATCAATGGAGTAATGAGCCAGTCAGTCTTCCCGAGGCACTGCTGCATCGACTTTTCTCAAGAAAACGCAAGAATTGATATGGCGCCGTTTACAGCGAGCCAAACACTGCTGCCTTGCCTCCGCTTCCTCTGTTCCTGTGGGTGATGCAAAGAACTCCTGGAAGAGTGACTGTAATCAAACACTCCTGCAGCTTCAAACAAACGCCATATTCCACAGCATCTGGTCATTTCTATGTGACAAATGAATTCAGTTTAATTCAGTTCATTCAATTGATTTTAATTAGGACGCATGCAGTTTTGCTGAGCCCTGGTAATTGACAGGGATGCTGTTAATTATGGTCAAGTGTCTGTAATTTTCATTTCAGAGATTTGGATCATCAGATGGTGGGGAATATGGGCAGTCGAACTAGTATTAACATCACCGGGGTTGGGGGGATATGAAGAATGAATTCTGCACATTTATTTTCATGCACTCTGATTCCTTTAGTGATTCACTAAAGCAATTATGCAAATCAGTTAATTTAGCTATCAATCTATCCTATAAACTATAAACCTATAAACTTTGAAACTTTTTACATTATTTTCACTTTATTTTTATTTTTAAGCAAGGCTTTGTTAAACCTATATTTAATGTTTGTTTTAAAAAAGAATTTCTCTGCATTTCAATTAGTTTGAATTCTTCTCCCATTGGAATTTGAATTGCAGTTCTACATCCTACATCTACTACATCTACTTCTACATCCAACTTGATTAATGTACATGGCACAGTAACAGTTCTATTGTAGTGCAGATATACAGAATAGCAGTTGGTTAATAAATAAGATTTAGGTTTCTACGTTGAAATATTGCTAGCAAAAGTGTGAATATTTGGAAAAGTTAGTATTTTTGTACTTTGTTCATCGAGTCCTCTCAGCTTTATAGGTCCATACATCCTTATGATTTAAGTTTGTATGCAGTTCTTTTAAACCTGGTTTGCAATTATACAAAAGCTCTTAGTGCACAATGTCGTCTGTCAGCATGCAGTTAGCTATCATTAGCAAGCAACCCAGGGGATCTGCAGAAAAATACAAATACAAATTAGCACTCAAATGTCCACTTGACAAAAGTAAAAAAAAGTCTGTTTATACATTCTCAAACCCATGTGAGTTGGGCACATTTAGTGTATCATGCATGCTAAAGCTAAATGCATTACTTATGCAACACTTATTACCCGAAATCCTCTCTTTTACCCATAGACTCATAGTTTGTGTTACACATAGTTTACTTTATGAAGACTAAGGTGACATTACATTTGCCCATTAGTTATAATTAATTAACTAACTAACTTAACTAAGTAACTTAAATCCACTGTTTTATGCAGACAAATATTTTTTTTCTTACTTGTTCACCTATTCTTGAGCTTCTGGAAACAGTTCAACATCTTGTCTTTAAGTGAGGTGTCCCAGCCTTTGTCACTCCATTTTTGCACATCATATTCCAGTCTAAAGTATAAATTGGGCAAAGTACGGAATATTAAAAGCCTTTAAACCACACACAAAGACCTTTTTTGGGCTAAAACAAAGTTTCAAAGGAGAAATCACCATTTGTTCACCAAGGAAGGGTAAAATAATATATCTTCCGACCTTTTTGATGAGATGAAAGCAGCTAGTGCTTTAAGATTCAATGGCAGTGATATGAAGCAATCTATGACTGATTTGGGCCGACCTTGAGCTGATGGCAGGAGCACTAGGTATTTGAACACTCTCTTGCGCAGCTGGAGAATCCCAGCCTCATCTATTATCATTCATAGAGCTCTTCTTCTACACACCGAAGATATATGACTTATAGACTTCATATCTATGTGTGCGTTTCTACATAACGTTTGAGTATGCCAACGTGCAATGCATTTGAACTCAGACTGTAGATTTCTCCTAGGCAGCTGCTTTGATACTGTTTTGTAAGCACACTTCTGAAATATGACTGAAATCTTTTATTTTCTTATTTATAGGTCTCTGATCCACTTCAGTAGGTAAACTGTGCCATGGGATCAATCCGTGTGTCGGTTGGAGAAAGTTTGTACTGTTATATTGTGTTTGAATTCTGGTCCTCGTGGTCTCTGTATCACCTGACTGCTGAACTCATCGCTGTGGAGTGCGCTGGGGCCTTTCATCCCACGGTGACAACAACAATGACAAAATCAATGACGACTAATAAATGAAGCCTGTTGTATGTGATTGCTAAATGATTGCAATGCCAATACTGTTGAACCATGTATCTGGGTAGTTTTATGTGTAACATATTGTGATCTCATGGTGTAAGTAGAGTTGACTCCGCCCACTAGGTTCATGCATACACCTGATATTAACATCATTTCAAGAAATCTCATCACAAGTAGTTAATGCTAAGTATACAGGAGTGAATGGGGTCCAAAACATTTTGTGAGGAGGAACATTTTTGCTAGGAAGTAGAAACGCAAAACACAATTTTGCATGTGTAGTGTAAACACTAACCTGACACATCCTGGACAATATCAAATCACCACCGACTCACCTGTCAATTGTTGCTTTGTGATTGTTAAAATTTACTCAGATAAAAATGTAAATTCTGTCATGGAACTCTAGATGGCACAGGCTGATAGATCCTTAAGGGGCTGTTCACATCTGTCAAATTCCTCTGCGCTACTTTTTCCATAGTTTTTCAATATAAATACGCACTAGACAGGCGTCTTAAACTGTTGCGCTCGGGTCTCGCGTCTTTTGCAGTGTCTTGCAAAACGACACAGCGTTCTAAAAACGCGGCGTTCAAGTTAAAAGAAGTTCTATTTGCCCTGAGGCAGCAGGAATAATAGCAGCAGCGTAGCAGATCTATTCCACCAGGAATTTTCTTTACTTTTTCACTAGTGAAACCAATCACAAGGGGTCACAGGAAATGCATTTTACCAGCCATAAACGGCGATGTTTCACCTGACCACTTGTCAGATCATCCGAGATCAATCTTAATACGAAGTGTAAACACTGCCTACAAATATCAAAGATCTTAACAAAGAGATCTGTCCCATAGAATACTGTCCCTGAAACAGTAGCGAGATTATTATTCGTAATTTCCCCTTTTTGTAAGGTTATCACATTTCAGCAGAGAAATGCATGTAACAGCTCATGTGCGTGCGTGTTTGACAGAAATATGATAATATCAGCTTTTGTGGATTTGTTATCTTCTCTCGAGCAAACAGCATTTTCCTCTGCAAATGTCGAAGGCATTAGTTTAACATATTACCTACTATTAAAGGCAATTAAAATGCATTATTATTATTTAAACAGTTTACTTTGTGTTAGAGCTATACTCGAGAGCCATGTAAATCGAGGACACATTCAAAATGACTAGTCCCCATTAATGTTGCAGAAATGACATTAAAAATTTAATTTATGTGGTAGTGATGTCCAGTTGAGCATCAGGGGTGATTTTTTTCCTCTTAAAGATTGCAGTTTATAAGGCCAGTGCTTGCATAATGTGGTTTTCACATAGAACATATCAATAAGGTTTGATATCAGTTTAAAAGCTGCAAACTATAGATAAAGCTGTATGAGAATCCACATGGACAAAGATTGTTTTCTTATATATAAATATTTTGGGTGTGCTCACAGTCCATAGTTGTGATGCTACAGGGTGAATGAAATGATTTACAAGTTCTGAAAATAAATTAGATGTATTTATTCCCCTTGTTAGAGATAAAAACCAACATGGATACGATCATGTACAGATTGTTACTTAACATCTCCTTTAATTTAGAATAACTGGATAGTGTGTTTGGACAGTGTGTTATTCATTACAAAATAAATGTAATAGGGGTGATATACTTCGAGAAATATATATATATGTGTGTGTGTGTGTGTGTGTCTCTCTGTAAATAAACAGTAAAAATATGTAATGTATCATAAACATTGAAGAAGTAAATCAATTTCAGCTTCTCATCTTCACCCTAACCCCCTTTGAAGTCTAGATGATCAATAATTTACATGCATCAGTACAGGTCTAGGAATGCACAATGGCTCTTTGCTCCAATGTAGGTTCAGTGAAGTGGTCTTTTGCAATGACAGCTTATCTTGCCACTTATTAAAGTGTTTTTATGATTGCTATGTAATAATAGCTATGTGTCATGGGCTGTTGTGTCCTTTGATGGGTAATGTCCTTATTCAGGTACACACGGTTTTATACATACCAATGTTTTCATATATATACTGATGTATACTGTAGGTGCAGTATTTTTAAAATTGCATCAACATGTCTGTGTCAAAAGGTTCTTCGAGGCATTCGTGTTTTTGCAGACGCTGACATGTTGCATGACTTCAGATTTGCTTAGCTAGCATACAGATGTGCATTGCTGTTTCTGGCCTGTAAAAGCATTTTATTTGATTCCCATTTCGCTCTTTGAGGGATTTGATGATTTGTTCTGATAGACTGGATTACCAGACCACCACTCCATTAGCCAACTAAATTGATTCAGAGCTCTTAGGTCATGATTCTAGCTCCATTTTTCACTTCCATATTTTTCGGAATAACCCGGCAGCAAGGGCATTATATGTACACTCTTAAAAAAAAATAAAGGTTCTTTATTGGCACCGATGGTCCCAAGAACCTTTAACATCCATGGAAACTTTCCATCCCATAAAATATTCTTTATATAGTCTATATATTTATTTTATATAGGCTATATGTAGTGTCATATATATATATACAGTATACATATATACTACAGTATTCTAAGGAATAATTTTCTTTGCAAACTGCATTCAAAATCCACTTAGCTCAAAAATAGGAGGGGGCACGTGACCCTCGTTTTGAATGTCCATGGTGACGTTTTTTTTTTGGGTGGGGTCCCTGCAAATGTGTAAGAACTCAAAGAGATTTCTTCCAGACAGTACTGCACCTTCGTTTGAGGGGTGCAAAACATTTGCCGAAGGAAATTGAAAGCTGTCATGGATGGATTAGTCCTGTAATAGTGGGACACATATCTTGAGTCTGCGAGCTTCACTCAGAGACTGTGGGCAAATGAGGGGAAGGGATAGAAAAAGGAATTGAAATTCATTTCATAGCTCCTCAAGCACACTTGCCCTCACCCGTAGAAACCCTCTCTAAAGCCTCCGCACAGACTCTCCACCAATGACTGACTGAAACCTTTGAGCGTTTCCCTTGCTGGGTCTTCAACACCCAAATGCATTCTCTTCCAGAGGGAGACTGAGCAACTTGAAGGGCTCTCTGTATGCAGCGCTGGGAGCGGTCTGCTCAATTATGAGATTCATGAGTTTCAAGCAATTTTCTGGAATTGTGGCTGTTTTTGCAAATGCTCAGAGATTGAGATTTTTGTTGAACCATGAAATGTCCTGAAAATTACCAAGACTTTTGAGATCCATTTAATAGGCTATGGATAAAAGATCACTCTTTTGTAACTTAAAATCTTCTTTGATTAAAAAAAGAAAAAAAAGAAAAGAAAAAGAAATTCCCCCAAAGCCAAGAAAAAAGCCACATTTATGATACTTGTATTGCTGATTAAAATTTTGACAAACAGTTTTTGGACATTTTGGTCCTAGTTAAGAAGACGGGAGCTGTATTGTATTCCTATTAGAGAAAACAACTGTTAACAAGAAGGCTGCCAAGTGAACGGATTTGCCTTAAAGGGATTTAATTAAATGCGTAATTAAATACGTAGGCTAAATAGTAATACCTATAAGCTTTTATTGTACACAACTGTCATAGTCTGTCTGGCAGTAATGGTATTGAAATTATTTTTTTGAATACTTTAGAATTTAGCAACTTTGTTAAAAGCATTTTAGCATGCTCACAGTCTCACATTGTGTCTACACTGCAACAAACATCATGTGTTGTGTGACATGCTACTCACTTCCAGTGTAAACATGATGTAACAGTTACTGTTGGACTATTAGCATGCTACAAGCTAAAACCTTTTCCAAGAAGCATACATGTCTTTAAATTCAACTGTTTTAAAGCATCACTTTCAAGATGATCTCTCTAATCTCATTAATTCACAATCCTGACCCATCACTAGTGGCAAACTGGAGTTGAACTCACTTCACCCACATGAACATAATGGCTTGAACATGAACATAACCACTAACCGCTAGGCCACAACATCACTGTACTTATTAGTATTTGGCCTAAGCACATTCACCAGTGCTTCATGTATTAACAATATTTTGTATCTTTCTATGTTTGTATCATTCTATGAAGTAAAATTATCACTGTGTGCGTGGAATGAAATCTGTTAATGCACTCTTATTTCCAGTTTCTGAGGAAATTGTGACATTATAATGTGTGTGTGTACACATATGTATGTGTGGGTATAAATATATAGATATTTATTACATGGCTCTGTGGAATACTTGATTCTGATTGGTCAAACACTCCATCCAACAGTATGTTATCCCCCGATAACAACCGGTAAAAAACTGTTAACACAGGCTCATCCGGGTAACTGTCACTGAAGTCGGCACTTTACGCTTGCTAGGAACAATTTTTCCTCATGGAAGTTTTGCGATTGGGGAGCTAATAAAATATTAAAACTTAAATCAACATTTTGTGTACAGTTATTTAATTATGTCATCTGATATGGTGGACTCGCTCTCTCTTGTTTCATACAAATGCAGCTGCTGCCATTTTGCGACAGTTGTTGTATACACTGTAGTGGATTATAAGGTAACAAATAGGAACGATTTTAAAACAGTTTCATCTCAAATCATTATCTGTTATCCCCATAATCATTTATGTGGTGAAATAATAAGTGGTATGACCGTATCCCTTAAATGTACGTCTAGATTGAACTTGCAGCTTGATAGCAACTGCTCTCTCCGCAAAAGCTTTGCATTTAAAGAGCTAATAAAATATTCAGACTCAGATCAAAATCTATTTACTTAATTATTTACTTGGCAAGTAGCCGTGTAATATGCGGGATAATGTACATCCCTTACATAATATACTACAATATGACTTTGTTTCTCACAGTTCATTTCTTATTTCTTCAACTGTATCTCACAATTATGTGCTTGATGTGCAAGATTTGTGCTTGATTTTTGACACTTTTTAATTTGAACTCTCTTGGCCTCTTGTCAATTAAACAAGAATAAGCTCAAGAATAATGAGTGCATACGTTTAAAATCAGGCATGAACTCTTTCTCTACCAACAGATATAGCCAGCACCCATCCAGCGCTTTGAAGAGTTGAAGAGTCAGACCCTCGCTTGGAGAGAGAGAGAGAGAGAGAGAGAGGGAGAGAGGGAACAAACTCCCTCAGATGAATTATACAGCATATGTCAGCTTTCTGTGGACCGGCTACTTGAAGTGCCCAAAGGTCTTGGATCATTAAAATTTCATCCCTATACTCCTAATCAATCATTGATCTATGGTATTATTAGATGTAATTCTTTCACCCTGTGTGCCCATGTCACAATGTCTCACAAGTCATTTGGACTCTGCGTGTCACCTTTGTCTTTCCCATATTTTTAAACTTTTCCCCATCTTTTTAATTGCGTGAGGTAGAGGTCTGAACTGCGACTTGCAGCTCGGCTGTGCCCAGAGAAGACAAACTGCCACTGTATGGATACTTTTGGTATGACATGAGCCACAGGTTTGTGTCTAGATGGCTTCCTTCCCATCTAATTCATTTAGTGGGTCTGGCACTCTGGTGGCACTGGGAGATAAGTGTTAATCTAGGACAAGTGAAGTGTGCAGCATGGGTCTGCTGCAGAGCTGAATCTTCCAACTCGCACGATAACAGGAGACTAGCCCGAACAGGCCAGGAAATGGGGAGACTTTATCACACACAATCCATTGCCGAATGCAGGTGGGATTGTGGATTGTGTGTGCATGTGTATGAGCTCTCCATGTCAGTTTGTGCTGAATACCAATGCAATGGGATGTATGCTTGTACATTGATTATGCGAGACACGGGCATTGAGGTGCATATGTCCTAGGTGTACATAGGGAAGCTATTCATCCATTACAGAATTGCAAGGCCTGTGGGAACTCACTGAGACAACAGGCCATCAGGATGTCACTGGTTTCAAAAGGTGGCCCAGGATGAGATGATTTAAAGGTATTCAAATATAGCACATCAAAACACATCCCAATAGGTTTGTCATCAGATATATTTAATTTATGACTGTTTCTCACAAAAGCTGCTGTATGGATACTAAAAAGTCAAATGGACCACTTGTATGATGCATGTATGGTGCTTTTTGACATTTTTACGAAAACAAGCTCATTAAAGTTTAGGGCCATTTTTAAAAATGTTTTTGAATGCTCACCAAGACCTAAATTTCCTTGCAATTTTTTGTTTAAAATAACAGCATTTATTTGAAATAGAAAACTTCTGTAACATAAAAACACACTTTTGACCATTTTAAAGTATCCTTGCTGAATAAAGCTATTAATCATTCAAAAACAAAAACAAAAATGACTGACCCCAAACTTAAGATCTTGTGCTTGACTTTCATGCCAAAACTTTGTATTTGATTTGAACAGGCCTTTATACCTCACTGAACTGAACCCCCCCCCCCCCTTAGGTATCACAAAACAGTTTCATAATAATATCATAAAAAGGCAAATGAAGAAAATGACCAGTGGCAAATAGGCCTCTTTATTGTAGGCAGCATTTTTGTCATTTAGTACCGCAAATGAAATCTCAAGGCAGAGATGACTGCTGCTCATGTTTATATTAAATGCCAAATTCGTCTTTGTTGCTCGAAGGTAAACACTAAAGTTGAAAATGTAATGGAAACTGTATTGCTAAAATATTAAACAATTTAAACCACCAAGCGTAACAGTGTGTCGTTCATTGAGGAATATTTCAGCACAGAGCGTCTCTCATGGCCACATATCAAGTCATGTTTGCATGTCCTGATTTTGCAGAGTAGCGTTAATAAGTCATCATATTTTGTTGATCCTGGAAAAACATTCCTGTCTGAAAATTTTATCATAACCATATCCCTACTCCTAAACTTAACCCTACCCATAACTTACCCCTACAATCAGAGGGAAATGATGAATAACAGTGATGTAGAACTGGTTGTAAGACTAAACTTGACATAAACTGTTAACTTGTCTCTCAAATCTGAATGGTTGAGTGGAATGATGTTCCAGGATCAACAAAGTGATAAAACTATTCCGTCATAAATGAATAACTACAGAGGAACAAATTAATACTGCAATATTAAAACTCTAGTAACTACTATTAACTAACAAGAAACTCTGATTAACGAATTAGCGCTTAGTCGAATGTGATAGTTCACTATTAGCTTTTCATACCTCCCAGAGGACTATTAAGAACTACTATATTTAGGTTCATAATTAACATGAATAATGCATAATATATAATTAATTCTAACGTGAAGGTCATTGTAACCCACAAGTAATGACCAAATCCTTCAGAAGGAATTACTAATTATTTGGGTCAGTATTCTAAAGTGAAAAACATGATAACTATCTAGTAATAACTGCAGTCATTGTAAGATTTTTAGGTTTTTGTACGTTTTTGTAAGTTTTTGGATAGTAATTTGGAAAAACTTTGAGTCATTAGTTGGCTACCATGATCTTCACTTTAGAGGGGGAGGGTGGGGGGATGGGTACTTGTTAGTTAATAGTAGTTACTAGAATGTTAATAGTGCGTTCCTCAATTGTTCCTGTGTAGTTATTCATTAATGACAGAACAGTATTCTAAAAAATTACCAACAAAGCTATTGATCCAGGAACACGTTGCACTTGGTGAAATCAGGTTCTGCCATGGCTTGTGGACACTTTTGGATTATAGAGAATCTTTAAACCTAATTGATGAAATGATGGACTAAAACTAAGAAATGCAAGAGTTGTTCTATTAACAGTTACATTTATTATTAATAATTATCGGAATGAACAATAATACAGATTGTTCGGTCATCTGTGCGTTTATAGTAACGGCTCAGCCAGAGTCAGTACCATCCACTTTATAAAATGTAATGCATACACTGTCTAATTTCCTCCAAACTCTCTCCAGGAACAACATGAAAGTAAGGCTGATTTGACACTCAGCACACCTGCATCATATTCCACACCTCAGCCCCTCAAGTTTCCAGCCCTCCATATCTACCCATTGTTTCATTGTCTCATTAATTCTATCCCCAGTACTCAATCTAGACCCATCCCCTCTTTTCATCTCTAGTCTCCAGCTCTGGTTTTATCTCTCTCTCACTTTCCCTCAGCTGCCAGTGATGGGTTTCATTACTGTACTCCATCTCAGGACACGGACAGCCTCTCCCTTGCGCCGTGCGCCTTCATATAATCCTTTTAATTAAAGGCCCTGCTCCTCACCCGCGCTGCCCCGAGCTTTGCTTCCGCCACACGCTCCCGCGCCCTCCCCTTTTGTTCTCCTGAAGCTCACCCGCTCATTTTGTCAAGCCATGCTCTTCCCATTTGAAAGAAGGTGGCGTCACCTTTGTCTCCCCTCTTTTATATGGCTTTAATCTCCACACCAATATTGCCAGGGAGCGTGTGGGTGCATACAGCCGCCTTTTGTGTGAACGCGCGTCTGTGTGTGTTTGCAACTGGCTGGCCATTGATCCGGCTCGAGGCTCATCAGGGTTAAACGCAATCAGGGATTTAAAACACTCGCGATAGGGACGTCGGATAAGAGAGCGCAGGAAGCGGGAGCCATTTGTAGCGAAGCACATCGATTTTGCTTTATATGTTGAACAAAATCCCGCAGTGAATGGTGCTCTGGCGCCACGTCTAAAAGTGAAAAGAAAACTCTAAAATTAGAACGAAAGAACGGAGCAATGGAATCGAATGCCCAAGCGCATTTATTTTCCATTTTCTTTTCCCGCCCTCCATTCCTCTTTCTCTCACACCAGCATCCATTCTCGATTCTTCACGTGAAACCTCCGCCGTATGTGCGGGCCCCTCCGTCCCGCTGGGAGTCGACGGCTTGTCCAAACAAATTCTCCATGCCGGCTGATTGATAAAAGACTCTTTAACCTGTGCCTCCGTGCCCTTGACCCAGCCCATCCACTTTTCACTCGGGTTTTAAAGTCACATTGGGCTGTCTGGAGTATCTGTCTCTGGATCTACAGGTTATTAATCTCCCTCTGGAGCCCTTTGTTTTATGCATGCGCTCCCCTGTGTCAGTGTGAGGGGCCCGGCACGGACAGAGTATTTATTCACCTGACCACGTAGGGCCCCACACTGCAGGACAAACTTCATCCCACATTTGCAAGGCAACACTATATTGATATTTTTTAAAATATTCTGGTTGGAGGTTTGTTCAAATGCTGTGTTTAGGTCTTTATGTAAGGCTTTTAGCTAGTAAAAACTGTTAATGTCTTCAAGAAACTGAATTTAATGACCGCTTCAGGTTTTTTTCACGGTTGTAAATTAAAAGTGGGTAGGTGATTTTCGGAGAGGCTAGCGATAGCGAGCTAGCTTTGAAAGCATAAGATCCCACCCTCCCTTCAGTGCGCTCTCAGCAGGGAGCAAACAAAAGCATCATGAGAGACGCCATTAAACTACCTCATGTCTCAAAGCACATAACATTACAATAATAATGATCATAAACAACTTAAAGAGCACTGACCTGTACCACCTGACTGCTGCAGATTCATTTCGGCATCGATAGTTTTGCCATTGAAACGCATAAATTCTAGTCAGGCAGGTAGGACATTGAATCGTTGCCCTCAGGATGTGAAGAGACTTTCAACCAGGATAACAAAAAATGTTTTAATAACCGCCTTTAATATCAAGAGGGAAGTTCCTTTTCTGTTTGATAGGCCTATGTTATTTTATTATAGCTAGTGTTACTTGCTGCACTTTCTTTTCCTAAACATTTTCCAGAGCATATAGAAGCATATTAATGTAATGATTAAACATGACAATTGTCATCAACAATAAAGGTACAAATGGCACCATTATGAGCATTTCATACCGAAATTTTGATATGACGTAAACCCTAATTATTAACTTTTGCAGTGAATTCATTTTGAGTTTTGAAAGGTTTCTATTTCATGTTATTCAGACCATGATGAGTTAAACTATATTTTACTTGGTTGCACTTTTACACTTGGCTGTGTTTTGTGATTGACGTGCCATTTTCATGTTTGATCTGAACAGAGCAATTGCTTTCTTGCTTGAAATGTATGTATTTGCACTTGGTTAAGACATGTTATCTATTTTTGATGTTTGTAAACCATTTTCTCATTTCTCATTGTGATCAGAATAAAGATAGATGTCAAATTTGCCATCACTCCGCACAGACGTATTAGAAAAACTCACAATGCAGCGTTAGTAGTTTTCTTAAAAATTTAAATATAAAAACCTTTGCTAGATTTATGATGTTAATACCTGTGGTAGTTACTAACTTCTGTGAAAAGGGTCCATAGTTTTTTTTTTTTAAATGTTATATTTATTTATTTAACACACATATATCTAAATCTCCCATCCACTATTCTTTAAATGTTTTACATCTATATTTTACAGAAGCAGAAGAACCTGGGTTTGAAAGCGGAGAGAAGCTCGCCTTTGCATGCAATGCATGATCCCTGACTAATCTTTAGCGGTACTGGATGGACAGGAGTAGATGGAGGGTTTCTAGAGGTGTGTGTGTGTGTTGGGCAGGATGATTTGGGTTGGATGGAGGGCTGACCTTCAACAGCATTCACAAATCATTGGTGCGACATTGTCACGCATTGTGTTCTGATCGATCGATGAGACAATAGGTTATTCAACACTGCCCGACAGGTCACCGATGTCTCCTGCACCCTTCACAATGAGAGACCTCTCATAACACCAGATGGGACCACGTCTACCCATTTAGGGTCATCGAAAATGACCAATTAATGTCATGTTTTCACTACACCAGCACTAAATTGCGAGAAAAGAGACACAATGAGCACCCATTCCACTTGAGATATCCAATGACTTTTTAGGAGCCGTCTGAGGTGTCGGTAGACAAGGGGTTAAGTTCCCACCCAGCATTTTTCATTTCCTTTTATCTGCAGTTCATATATTGTAGATGTAGCTCTCTTTTGCAGTTTAATACATTGGAGATGACAGGTCTGCCTTTTTGACCCCTTCGGCTGTGTTTGAATAAGGAAGTGATCCAAAACCACTACCCTCTTCTTGGACCGCAGACATATAGGTAGACGACTGCCGGAATAAAAACTAATCAAATACAACATGTGAGCTTTCTGCAAGTAGCGAAGAAGGAGAGAAATAGAGATGGAGAGAGACAGAGCGAAAAGGACTGAGGGTGGAGGATATGAGATAGAGAGAGATTTGGAAAGAGATGAAATGGTCCTCCCACATAAATTTTCTTTTCTCTTTCTTTTCTGTCTCTCTCTTTCTCAATGAAATGCAAATGTAAACGGTCCGAGCTTCAAAGGGGCCCTTAAAATTCCATATCGACCAATAGGCATTTGGCTACGTATATATTACAGCCCAACGTCTATTCTAAGTGAAGGGTGTTTGTATCTAGCCACTATAAATCAAAGACCTTCGGGTTGTTTGCATTCATGTATGTGAGGTAGTGTTTGACCTTATTCAACTGAGGAGATGGATGGATCCCTGCTGTGTGGAACATTCAGTATATTGCAATTTGGGAGCCTTGAAGAGGATGTGCATTTAGTTGGAGTGAATGTAAGCTTCACATGTTTAAAATATAAATAAAATACAAATTATATATAAATAATATCAAGCATCAAGCCTGTAGTTATACCATAAACAAGTTTAATCATATTTTAAAAATGTCTTTTAATGATTTACTTGTCTGCCATTATAATGCAGGCTTTGAATAATTGTTATTTTGCTGTTCTCAGCAAATATAGATAAATGTGTTTAATTGTGAATAATTACGATTAATTCATCTGCATATCACGACAGCCCTATATTTCAAAGACGAATGCTGATATTTGGAGCAGAATGCTGGAAGGAGATGAACTTTTATCATCCATCCTTGGCCTTTACAGCTCCGATTCTAATAGCGCAGGACATTGATCTTAATAATGGCCGGTTTATGACCAATATGCACCACTAATTGATTCAATTTGGCCATTTTTATTGTAGCACTGAATTTCCGAGAAGCACATTGTGTATATGTTTGAAACATGGGGGACAGGTGCTTTCTAATTTATAGAAATTTCATGAATATTTCAGCATTTGGAAAATGTCTCAGACAGACCATGCATTATTCAAGACACATGGTGCATGTGCTTGCATTCAATTATAGATGTGACAAATAAGCCCTGTGGGCAAATGTATGCAGTTATTTATATGTGTGCTTAACACTAGTTTGATATGAGTTATAAAAGTTTCATGCATTTATTCTGCTGTGTAATGAAAAGACGTTGTAATGTACATTGTGCAGATGATTGCAGGAATCTGAGCAGCATGTGTCTTTATCAAGTATTAAATTGGGCTGTCAGTTAAATGTGTTAATTTAATGCAATTAATTATGAAAAAAAAAAAAAAAATGCATGTAAAGCTTAAATGTACATACCATTGGAGCAATTCAAGCTTGATGTAGTCAAGTCCTCATAGTCAGTGCAGCCCTAGCATCTACTACAGGCAACGTGCCTCACCAAATTACCCTTATTGTAGTGTTGTGATAGTCGAAACCAATAGTGGTCTTGAGACCGTTTGGTTTCGAGATTTTTTATGAAGGTCTAGGGCTGGCCTAGGTCTCGACCGCATTTGTACTGCCTTGTCTGGTCTTGGTCTTGACTCAGTCTCAAACCCTCAAAGTCTTGGTCTTGGTCTCAACTTACTGTGCACACTGGTCTTGGTCTTGACTTGGTCTAGGTTTAGGGGGTTCTTGACTATAACACTACCTTATCCAAAGCAGGTGGCACAGAATGAGTATATTTAAGAGTAAATATAATTCAAACATTTAAACATCAGCCTTAAAAGGAAAGGTCATTAAAAAAAATTAAATTCTGTCATCATTTACTCACCCTCTGTTTATTTCATCTGCAGAACACCATAGAACATTGGAGCCTATTGACTTTTATTGTATGGACAAAAAACTTAAATTTCTCAAAATATCTTCTTTTATGTTCCACAGATTTGGGATAACATAGTAAGTAAATGTATTTAAGTTTTTGTGAGTTAACTACAGTATCCCTTTAGGATCAGAATGTTTTTGAGAGGAGAAACATCTAGTCGAGTGTGTTTACTGGTAGCGTTCGTGCTGTAAACATGCAGTAACTGCTGTGACAGTAAAGAAAGAACTGGTACCTTTTTCACCTCATAGCTCATGTCGAATTAATTGTGTAGATTTACTCAGTTCTTGTTGGTTAAGGCCTTTCAAATAAGAAAAAACTTTGGAAACAGCTGGGGGTGGAATTCAATTTTAGTGCCAGAGCTCCACTAGACTCCCTACTGATGTTCCCTACTGTTCCCAGATCCTCACAAAAACGCACCCCCATCCACAGGATTCCGCTTGTAAATCTAGATGTTTTGCAGGCACATGCCGTTTGCATGGCAAATGTGCGTGTTAGCGTCGTGTTAGCATGTCAAACTTTGCAGCTATGACGATGAAGTGCAAAACAATTAGAATGCAAAACCGAAAATATCTCTGAATATGGACTAGCAGAGAATGATAACAACTGTCTGCATAATCGTGCAGTAAGTTAGCGTCTGCAGAAGAATGTAGCGTAGAGGCATTGTTGTGGAACATGGGGCCGCATCGCATTAGGAGAGGCTGTGTTGATGAAGCCGGTGGTAAGGGAGCGTGTGGCGCTGAACGCTCAAATTAGACCACTGTGGATAGCACTGTACTATTGTGTGCCTTCACAAATGAGACAAATGAAAACCTGATGAGTCCCTATGGCCTGGTGAGAGACAGCCAACACAAACAGCGCTCCTGGTCGTCCCCTAATTGGACCCAGCTGGGACTTATTTTCCCAACCATGGGTGTTTCAAGGACTTGGTATGTACCAGGCTCCCACAAAGATGGAATAACTGGTCTGAAAGCGAGAATTATGGAAATATGATTAATTCAACTCAAACTTTTTATTTTTAATTGTTTATATAGAACACTGATTTAGAGGTGAAATGAAATTCTAGTTGTAGGCTTGAGCAATGGATTAGTGTAGAAGCATTGTTGTGGAACGTGGGGCCGCATCGCATTAAAACATTAAACAAAAAACCTGTCATTATTTTCTCACCTTCATCTTGCTCTAAATAGAGTGCTGTAGGCATTTTTTGCACTTTTTTAGCATGAGTATTTGAGCATTTCTGAATGGGTTTTTGGTTTAATGCCTGAAATAAGGTCTGTGGTTAACACAAGCTCTTATTCTACAACATAAAATACATCAGTAAAACCCCCTTGTGACATTTTTTAAAGCTTTTACTTGTCTTGAAAAAGGCAGTTGCAAACAAGTGATTGATGGGACTACAGACGTAGTCGGGGACATTTAACATCATCACACCGAGTTTACATTATTCATTAAATGAATTCTAGGGCTAGCCTCATTAAATTAAGTTATACTCCACCACCTGCGTGACATCATTAACCAACGTGGTTGAACGATAAATTTGCAACAATACGGTTTCGGGAAACAGTTGTGAGTAGCTATTTGATAACAATGCATCATACTATGGTAGATAAGCTTTGAGTTACGTCATTGTTCGGGAAACGCACCCCAGGCTGGTTGGGTTAATCGACTAAACTTGGTGACTGTACAGATTCGCTATATAACCAGGACTTTACATATTTTCAGGTTTTTTCTTGAAAATTCCACCCTGCTATGTTGACTTTTTTTTCTCATCCACACTGTCTGAGGTAAATATTTGCTGATAGGAGGAGGAAAAAAAAAAAGTCATGCAAAGTACGTTACCCCAGAGTGCTGAGACGCAAAAAAAGAAAAAAAAAATCATGAGAACAAATATTGAAGAAAAATATGCAGCCAGGCAGCTTTAGCTAATTAATGTTGAACACCAGGATTATGACTTGTAAAAAAAAAAAAAGCATTAGGAACCAGTGAATAATTACTGATGTGAGAGAATATGCAATGCAACTTTAGGACCTTCCTTGTGGGACACGGTTTTAAATAAATGAAATTCATGTTTGCATAAATTATTGTTTTAAACAGGGGCCACGTCCATTGCAAATTACGATTAGCATTAAAACACTGGCTGGTACAACAGAAAGCGGTCATTAGCAAGTTTTTCTCACAGCTGTCAGAAACCTTCTGTCACCTTGTGCCAAGACAGCATTCCGCCCACTGCTATTCCACGCCAGGGACCGACAGGGAGAGAAGGAGAGCGCATGCAACGGGCCCCAGAAGCGGCATCAACAAACAGGTAATTGAATAAACCTGCAAGCCTATAGCTTGAAGTTGCTGGCCTGAGGAGATCAATATATTGTCACTTGGCCTTTATAGGAAACTGCTGCATTGCTAAGTTGCTAAGTGCATGAGAGAGAGAGTGTGATCCAAGGCCAGATGGAAAGCCCCCTGCTGTCAGTCGGCAAGTGACAGGCCTGGTAATTCGGCCGGCCTGCCGCTCCTGTCCTCCCCTTCAGAAATATATATTTAGATATGGACGGATCGACAGCCTGTCATCGCCACACAGACTGTGATAAAAAAAAAAAACTGCAAGATGAAGCCAGTGATGGAGATGACCTTGTGTCGCAATTCAAACTTTCGATTTTTGCATCATGGACCTGAATGTGTGTGCAATTTACCGAGCCGATGTTTTCATCAAGAGCGTGCATTTCACCGTGTAAGCTGTGGTCCAGGGTTTGTGTGCATTTGTGAGCATCAACAATGAATGCAATCTTCTCATACACGTAGTATGTACACAGCAAATGATTCTTATATCAAGTAAATTGTGCGGTAAAATACCCTTTTTTTCAGCTTTACTTAATATTCTGAAGTTCTGACAACTTTCAAAGAACATTTCTGTTCTAAAATAATCTGTAATTTAAGTCAAACTAACAAGCATACTGTATGGTACATTTGAATTTGAACTTCATTCAGGACCGTTGTTCTATATAGTATAAATATGGTATGAATGAAATCCAGACATACTACATCCGTCATGTTGTTACTGTCATGTGACCTACCAGCGTCAGGTGCATCACTTCACTGCCATTCATAAATCCTCTCCTGTGGCATCATGGGATAGTAAAGTGTCCATCGAATGCGCACTTCAGATCTGGGTAATTTCCGCATACTGTTTTTCGAGTACTTTACGTATTCGGACATTCTAATCTTTTAGCATACTGGTTTTTGTTTTGTTTTGTGCATACTTTATATAGGGACGTATTCAATTTTGAACCCAGCGAATAAGTTTCCATTGTTTGATTGTTTACTAGTTTTCCTAACATTGTTGTTGTTGATTTTTTCACATTTAGTTACTTATAATCAGTATCACATCATAATATTATAGATATTAGAGATTTTTACTTTATTTATTGATAGTATAATATTTTAGGCCTAAAATAAATTTCTTGCTAATTTTCTCTATTTTTACACTTTGTCATCATCTAATTCCCACTTACCTTTAAAAACAGTAATAATTTAAAAACACTGTTAAATGAAATTTAAAGCTCCAGTCCGTAACTTTTTTGGGTTAGAAATTATTAAGTACATAACCAGCCAGTGTTCGAAACGATCTGCTTGCCTTAGCTCGATTCAAAACGGTAAGCTTGTAATAATGTTTTTAATTACAGTAGTACTGGTGGATTTCTGCGGGAAATTCGAGCATGTCTTTGCGTCATTACGTCACACCTGTACAAAAAAGGTGTCTCGGCTAGTAGGCTATATTAGGCCCGTTGTAAAATGACTTTGGATTGAGAGTTTGGAAAAAGAGACTGCAACCGTCCCATGCGAAAACAAGGATAAGGATCTGAAAGGCTTTAAATGTAGTCACGCAATGCTGATGTTGTTAACATTAACAATTTGAGAACAAAGTATAATTTGCACGGTTTGACGTGATATGATAAACGATTGTTAGATTTAATCAGCGCGATTTACTGCAATGCTTTTTTTTTGTAGTTGGTCAGAAGAACAAAAGTGGATGTTACTTGTTCAGATGACATTTTAGGGTCAAAATTCTTATGTTGGTCATACTTTCAAAAAGTAGAATCTGTGATTCCGAATGACAGTATCCACACCGGTGCGGTGACAGCTGCACATTCTCCTCAAAACATTGGATTCATCTGCGCTGTGCCGTGCCGAGGTACAACTCACGTAAAGTTGATAATTCCGCGAATGACTGCAATTGCAGATTTCGAACAGAGATGGCGACAAAGAGGAAAAACTGCGAACTGCAAATTTAAGCAAATCTTAAAATGAATATCCATTTTTTCATATTGTCCATCATAGTGACATATACAGCATTTATATTGCACAGAATTTTTAATATTGGTGTGTCCCTAGTATAGCTTCAATCACTTTGCTCTCCATGAAATACATTTCTCATAAAAAAAAACATTTAAAATGTGTAAATAAAGTTGAGACAACAACAAAAAAATATATACTTTAAGTGGTTAATTGCTACAAAGATGGCAGATTAAACCATGTCAACTTTACTCTTTATAAACTGAGACTAGATACTATAAGTTGCATAAATTAATTAAAATCCATTTGCATTTACATTTATGCATTTAGTAGACACTTTTATCCAAAGCAACTTACAAAACAGGAACAAAAGCAATTTGTCAGTTTGCTCTCATTTCCTTCATTTTTTAATGTGCATAAGCATGCAGTTGTTGTAGGCATAGACTAATTCCTAAGGGGTTTGTAACTTCATTGCTACATTGTGGAATGCTCTCTGTACACAATTCAGACGAAGAGAAAGCAAGGAATGAGAAATCGAAAAACAGCATTGTAGCGACTAGTCAGCCCTGCCTCTGTCGACTGGATATACGACAACAAAGGGCAGAGAAACAGCTGGCGCTTCTTTCTCACATGGCATCCTGTAGTTTATGTGGTGGAGGCGTCTTGATTTATTGACTGTAATGATGCATTTGGGCTGACGAGGGTGAGGGGGTGGATTAGAGAGAGGGGTGCGGGTTGCCGATACCAGGCGAACGGGCTGAGTCGAAAGAGATTCAGCCTTCCTATTGTGGGAAGCACGGTGGACCGCTACTCGTGGCTTCGAGCTTTTGTTTTCCATCAGCATGCCAAAAAAACAGCTGTGCCGTCTGCGGTAAAGCAAAGTGCAACCTGCTTAAGGAAATCACAGTAATCCGCTCCCCACATCCTGACAGAAGCTGACGCAACTCTAGAGGTAGAATTATCCTGTCAAGTGGCCCCTTTCGGAACCCGTATGTAAATATGGCGACAGAAAGAAAGATTCCATCGGAGAGGGAGAGGAAAATAGCTCTAGAAATGGGTAAAATGGTACACTTGAGCAAAAGACAGGCTCTTTGGGTGTGCCAAGATAATGATCAATTTACTCCAAGCCCACTCCGCTGATATCATTGTGACAGAAGTGGCTTTGTTTGTGGCTGGATGGCTGTTTTTGACTGAAATTTAGATGGGGATCATTAGATCTGCAGAGATATTCGGTGGTGGTGGTGGTGGTTGTTTGTTTGCTTGTCATTCTATGACAGGAAGGAATAAGTAGCAAAGAGCTTTGTTCTTGTTGATTACACAGTGGCTGAAAAGATTAATTGCATGCTTAATATAAATCACATGAGCAGCAAATATTTGATTTATGTGTACAAATAGTAGCAATTTTAAAATGGGCTTAAAATTTCCCCATTTTATTACTATTATATGTTTTCCTTTGTGAATTTTCTACAGGTTATCAATACTTAAATGCAAAGTTTTTCGAGATGCTAAAATGGGCTTGGGGTCTTTCAGATCTCAGGAAAAACGTGAGGGTTAAAGGTTTACAGTTAACTAGTTAACATTGAATCCTTTTAGTAAACTTTTCTTCAACAAGATCAAGATCTTCAGGCTGTAAAATGGCATTTGAGAAGGGAAATCAGACCATCATTAAGGTCATTTCAACGTCATACATCATGGTGACGACGACAACGTGACACAACATGCATTGTTTCCTGTTTAATTATAGAGGAATTAGCTTGAGATGACTGGTTGTGAAATATGTCTTGATGTTATTTTTGGGATGTTTATTTCCTCTATTTATTCTCATTTCAAAACTGTTCATGGTTAATTTAGAACAAGAGTCTCAAAATCTCCCTCCTTGCTGGCATTCATCAGTCTTTCTAAATGAATGCTATTAAGCCGTCTGTTGCGTTTGGCTGTTTTAAAACTGCTGCAAAATAGTAACTGATCAGCAGCAAAATAGAATATCTTGTTCATTTTGAAACATTATTTTGCCAGAATTCTACGCTAATCCTGCAGCCTGTGACTTGTTTATTAATAAACACCACCATCATTGACATTCGCATTGTTTGTTTGTGGTTATACACAGACCTAATCTGTAAATTAGTTTTAAAGCCTCAATAAAGTAACTGTAATTTAGTTCTTAAGCCTCAATAAAGGCTTATCACACCATGAACCAAATCTTAACAGATGTATCCTGTAGTTTAATCACTTTGTATATAAAAAAAAAAGACTGTCAGTCTGTGCATTACTGAGTGGAGTTTGCAGTGTCACCGCAATGTATGGCAACAAGAGGCTGTATTTATGAGTGAGTCATTGATTCATTTATTCAACTGATTCGTTCAAATCTTTGTTGATCCTGGAACAAGATTCCACTTAGATTTGAGGGACAAGTTTACAGTTTATGTCAAGTTTAGGCTTAAAACCGGGTTACGTGCATCTACATCATTGTTATTGACCTATCATTTCCCACTTATTTTAGGGATAAGTTATGGGTAGGAGTAGGTTTAGAGGTAGGAATAGGGTTTAAACTAAATTTTCAGACAGGAATGTTGTTCCAGAATCAACCAAATATGACCATCACATTGACTTGACTACATCTAATGTGACAGAAAACACACAACAATCATTTGTTCAAACTTGTCACAATCTCTAATGTACAGTACACATCATGCAAGCTGTGATAGCACTGACCCCATGACCCTCTCCAGGATTACAGTGAATCCTCTGTGGAAAATGCCCATTGTGGCCAGTCTTAGAATAAGGAGGCTCGATTCATTCGTCTCTGCAGGCGCTCTAATGCTGCAATCTGGACGACTCCCTCTGTGCGGCTTTGTGTCCGACTCGTCTGTGAACACAGTGATCTAACACGGGCTGCTGGGACACAGCTGGGGGACGGAGAAGCAATAAAAGACATCAGGCTCGAAACACGGCAATCTGTTGACTTTTCATAAAATATGCATGCACTCCTTGTGAGGGGAAGTCTTTGTACAACATGTCTTTGTGCATATCCCCAGTGTATGTGTGTGAATGCTTGGTTTTAGTTATTTCTCTGTCTCTGTGTGTGTGTGTGTAGTAGGTAAATGCTAATACATATATGCACTTATTCTAATTATGAGCAATAGTATCAGTGATTCATTTACTTAAATAAGTGTGTGCAAGGAAATATATATATATATATATACAGTATATATACAGTATATAAAATTATAATACTTGATGTTATTGTACTTTATTTTATAAATGACATCTGTAAAAAATAGATTTTTTTGTTTTATGTACAAAAATAGAAGAAAACAGAAACTGGAGTAAATAAGAAAGAATGGGAATGAGTGTTGTAGGGTCTTTGGGGACAAGAGGTCCATATTAACAGGGGACGAAAGTGCTAATAAAACGGGAGAGCAGCAAAGGTCACAAGGTCATGTGCTTGTGTAATGAATGGAGAAATTTAACTCATCCAATTATAGGAAAGTAAGACGAAAATCCATAGCGTTACTCCGGGCACTGAGCCCAAATGCAAAACTAATAATGTCAAGCAAAGCTCTGGCTTTCCCCTTTACTTTGTGTGTGTGTGTTGAGAGAGAGAGAGAGAGAGAGAGAGAGAGAGAGAGAGAGAGAGAGAGAGAGAGAGAGAGAGAGAGAGAGAGAGAGAGAGAGAGAGAGAGAGAGAGAGAGAGAGAAGTGAGATAAAGAAAAGACAGAGAGAGAAGTGAGATAAAGAAAAGACAGAGAAAATGTATATTCATTGGCTGTGCGACCCTTCCTGGAAAAGTTTGGATGCATTTTTGATGTTCAGAGTGCTTGTTTGTCTAGTCTCTCTGCTATAGCATGTTTGTGTGTATGCCGCCGTCTTCAGCCGCAATATAATGGGCTTCTTTAGCGGACTGCCATTCACTGGGCCATTTAGAAAGTCTAGCCTCTTTCTTTGCGGCTTGCTGCATACTAAAATAAAAAGGTCGATAACACTGAACAATAATAACAGGTTATAGTCCCAGCGAAGCCAATTTTGCCCCATTTTGAAGGAGTTTGCTCATGAAATGTGGCCTTAATGGACAAGTTTATGTTAAGCCAGGCATTTGTCGACCAATATATGCAGGAGTGTGTGCTTTCAAAAAGTGATGAGGAGAAAACGAGCACTCTGGCCTTGTACTGCATGGTCTCTCCGAACATCAGAAAATATAGATTCGTTCTGATTTAAATACAGCAATTCAGGCGTCTAAACCAGAGGCGGAGCGCGGACCTGCTCGGCTATAACTCATATTTTACAAATAACCATGGCTCTCTCTCTGCGCTGTGCCAGCAGACAGTCGCAAATACACATGCATACGAAAAGACGACACTTCTATCAATCACTTCCCTCATCTCCAAAAGGAAACTCATAAAACGGACGATTATTTGCAAAAGCAAGCTGCCGAAGGAAAGCTTTAATTAAACCCCTTTATTTATATGTCAAGTGAAAATGGGGGGAAATCTAAATCAAATTCTTTTTCTTTTTTCGCTCTTTTTTTTTCCGTGTGAGCTGTAACCCTTGGAGGCAAGTCATTAGGGCTTATACATAACCATCACGCCACATTAAAATCACATTACACAACAACGATAATCATCACGTTCAATTACATGTGGTAATAAATGCCCATGCAATCTTTGCTAAATCTATTAGTGTGCCATCGCAGGAGAGAGAAAAAGAGACAAGCAAATAAAGAAAGAAGGGAATCTAGGTTCAATACATTAGTCTTAGTTCGTTCGTCAGTTCGGAGTGAGACCACCTGAAGTATAAAGAAAAAAAATGTCCCCAATTATTCACCTTTTCATCTTGCCTTAATTGAAGAAAGAATTGATTTATTCAGCAGGTTAATTAGCTAAAACACATTGTAATATCCAACACTACTTTTTGTCGAGAAGGCTGTATTAGTGTTACTCTAAAATGAAATATCAAGTGTATAGACTATTTTAAATATATTGCAAATGAGAATAGTCATAAAAATGTAACTGGCAAGTAGTGATGTTCGATTTTTGAACGAATCGTTCTTTTAAGCTGGTAACTGGCAGGGGTGGTTCGCAGAATTTTGCTTTAGCACCAGGACGAACACCAAATGAGCATTTCCAGACAAGTTATTGAACCAAAGAACCAGTTCAATATGAACAAATCAAATCTACAGAAAGAGTTGAAAGTCAGCTTTTCTGTCAAGTCCGACTCAAAAAGAACCAAGTGTGGTAGAGTAGCACTGTTGGGTTATTTTTGAGTCACGTCATTTCAAACCAGTTATCAATAAGTTACCAGTTTAAAAAAAACCTAATTCATTCAAGAATCATAACTACTGGCAAGCCTGCACTACACATTTGAGACTACACATCTCAACAATGGTAGCACACAAACACAACAAAAGACATTACAGTGAAATGTAAACCTACAAACAAATCTAAAAAAAACACAAAAAAAACAGTGACCAATGAAAAAACCAATGACTAACAAGATATAGTTCTAAAAATGATTTTAAATATAAAATCATAGCAGAGTCCACATCACAACTATAATGATAAAGGCACAGAGAAACAATAATGTGGAATCACTTTCAGAACTATTTGTCCAGTTGATTAACGATAAAAACATTGACAGCCAATCAGAATCCTGCTTTAAAGAGCTTGAACATTTAACGAGGCAGACAACAAAACTAGCTGCCCACGCTTATAATAAACAGAACAATATTGTCTGCTGGTATGGATGCTAATATATTGTACTTGGTGTGAACTCTAATGCTACGTTCACACCGGACGCGAATAGCGCGTCAGGCGCGAGTGATATCAATGTTAAGTCAATGCAAAGACGCGTTACGCGCGTAAAAAATTCCTGCGGCGCGAATGAGGCGTAGAGCGCGGCGCGGTAGACGCGAATACGCCTCATTCGCGCGTCAAGTTCGCGCGAATGGCGCGAATTGAAGCGTCTGGCGCGGAAGCGCGTTACGCGCAAATGATTTAGTTAGTGCTATTTGTGCATTCACGCATTTGACGCGAATTCGCTTCTGCCGCCCGAGTTGAAAAATTTTAACTTCTGCGTCAATTCGCGCCGCGTTAACCAATCAGGAGCCTGCTTGCTGCTGTCACGTGGTGAAGTGAAAGTTTGTTATTTTAATAAATTATTTTGTAATATTACTAAAATGTCTGATGTGGTTCTAATGCACAACAAAGCAAATCTTTCACATAAAAACTCGATTTCAATATATGAGAGATAGTACTCATTTTGTATTGAATGCTATTTATTCCATATCTATTTTAGATTATATGAAACATTATTATTTTAAAAAACAACAAACACATAGTGTATAATAAATAAAAAAAATCACAGGACAGGTTTCACTTTTGGAGGCTGGCTCTATTTATTATCAAATAAATTACACGGCCTACGGTGTCCTCGTCAGCGTCCTCACCGTTAGGTCCACCAAACCTAGCTCCTGGAACAAATGGTGAAACTCCTGAAACCCTCCGATGTCCCCTACGCAGCTGTTTCTGCTCTCCAGAGCATATACGAGCGGTGACTCTCTCGAATAATGCTAATGCTAATGCTCGATAAACATCTAAAAAGATGGCCGCCGACGGGTTTCGAAACTTTCGCCTCTGACGCGCGTAAATTTCGCTTCAAACTTTTGTTTTTACGCGCGTCAATTTCGCCATTGACACGCGAATTAACACAAAGTGGTCAAGCGTCAAACTAGACGCGGTAGACGCGAATTTGACGCGCTATTCGCGTCCGGTGTGAACGTAGCATAACCTCAGCCACAAAGCGTGCTGGGTCAGTCCAACAGTGATAATGCCACTTACATTGGCAAAAACACAGACATTAATTCACAGGTGAACTTGAACTAAGTTACAGTGCATGCTAGTCAGATTATGTAGCATTGTGAATGTGAATTAATAAATGTTTATCATTTTTTTTCTAGATGTTTAAAAATGTGGAAATTACTAAAATGGATTAAAATAAGTGAATGTGACATAATCAATTACATTGATTAATCATGGAAGACATTTTCGTCAAAAACAAACAAAAAAACTGTAAAAATGACCACATCTCAGTCCTGCGTGTCTCAGGTTTGACTGTTGTACAGGTGGGGAGTCAGTGTGGAGCCAGGTTAGGGTTAGGGTTAGGGTTAGGGTTAGGGTTAGGGTTAGAGAGCACTTCAGGTCACATTCACACTCACTCAACATCCACACAGTGGGATATGGCTGAACCTTAAGTGGGGCACTTACCCCTACTTGCCTCAGTAAATATGCAGCTGTATAAACTCTTTAAATTAATGATATGTAACCAGAAAAAGAAGAGCTTTGCACTTTCTGGAAACATAAACGCTATTAGGCTGCCATCAGCGGAGGAGTCTGAAATGCTTGTGCTATGAAACGGACAGTTTGCTCTGCGCCCTCGAGCCGAAAGTGTATATATCATGGGCAGATGATAACATTCAAACATCTGACACGCTATTAAGTTAATGCTAAGCCATTTCTGAGAAATACCTCTTGTGTTACCTAAAGACTTCACAAATATTTTATCTCGGTACATCTCCTTGAGTAGTTGGCTGCAGTTTCTAAAGTGTCCCAGAGTTTGGAGAGAGTCTTCTTTTTTTTTTTTACAGTATAGTTGCTAGCAATATATTGTCCCACTGTAAGTATTTTACATGCTTAAATATATCAATTCCAGGCCATAAATTTGATAAGAGGGACAGCAGCAGACATTTTGGTTTTGATTTGAAATGTTTCGCATGTTATATTCCATATTATAAATTGCTGATAGAGTTTAGAATAATACATTGTTTTATTCATTTATTGAATGTTTAATGGTTTATGTAAGTATAGTGCTATGAATGTTTGTATACATTGTTATACGTCATAGTTTAGATTACTTGTTTTATATACAGTATGGTAATATATGAAATAGCATGGTAAAATGTTTATTTTATACTGCTAATTTTAAATGGCCGTCAAAGGAGAAACATGGTACACCCACAGAACGGTGTAAAGCATTTACCAGGGTCTAACTGCTAAAGCTAACTAACTAAACTCTGAGCCCTTAGTTGCTTGATAGATGTGCCTTCATTTTTAAAGCGTTCAGATGTTTAGTACTCCGGGGTTAATGGAGGGATAGCCTTGTAATGCATTTTTCATCAACTTTTCAAACTGTTTATCTTCATTTTCTCTGTTCAGCACCTTTCCAGCTTTATATTTGCCTTGAGTCTTTCTCTCTCTTATTTCCACCAGTCTTTTCTCAAAATGGACGTGAGCTGTAATTAACTGTTATTTGGGATTGATTGCAGACAGCTTACCATTGACTAGCTGCATTATGGAGTCCCTTCAAAGAAGGATTCCAGCCCTGCCAATACACTGAGTTTATTTCAGCACAGGATCAATAGTGAACGTATTAAAAGCTTTATTTGGACTTTGTTGGCAGTAGACTGCCGTTGTTCCTCAGAGCCAGTGGCTGGGTCTCTGCCTGTGTGCCTTGATTTCACCTCTAGACTCGGTGAAGAGGTGATTATATGGCCTGAATTTCGCTTGCATTTAAGTTCATTCAGATATATAGTGCTGTTGAATGTATCATTAAACCAAATTCAAATCAGAGTTTAGTTGCAACATTTGTGCCAATGGTTGAAAATGAAATCTGGCAGCGTTTTCACACTAGTGTTGACAGAAGTGGTTTTTGATGTCAGAGTTTGGCTCATTGGTTTCTGATCTGGAAACTGCACTTTAAAATGGCTCAGGGACAAAAATAGTGAACCCGTACAAAATTGTGCATTTGATGTAAATCTGTGGTCTTGTGGCCTTTGTCTATGAGGTCCGCAAGACCACAATGGGTGCCTCATTTGTGATTGTTGTGATTCAGATGGTTGCTCATGGTAATGGCGCAAATGTACAGTACTGTTGTTCGGAGTTAAATCGTTTTTTGAAAAGAGTTTAGTGGGGCCAGAATGAATATGTGATTTGGACCAAGCAGAAAGAAAATGTGTACATTAATCGTTAACAAAAACAATTCTTTCTTAAATCGTTGCATTCAATTTATTAATTTGCGCCCATAATACTTTTAATTTCGTCAAAATTTTGAAATGTGACCCCAGTTTGAGCTTATTTTCTGCTCAACATTTGGAATCAGCTGTCCTCTTGGCGAGTACGAAAAAAAACAAGCATTTAGTCCTTCGACCTGCAAACCTCTCCAAACTGAATCAATGCTTTTGAATGAGCTACTTCTGTCAGGTATACACAGCTGAAGTAGGTTCTTGTCTACCAAGCCAAGTAGTTGGCAAATTACATTCACTTCTCAAGCCTCTTCACACTTTTCATATCAGTGTTCTCTAAAGTTTCTTGCTGCCCTTGAGTGTTTGGTTGATGGCCATCATAATCTCATGCTGTCAAAAACCAGAATGTCATTCTTTCAAGCTGAGATCTGTGCTGTTCCTGTGAGTCTACAGTATGTGTGAGCTCTTAGGCCTTTAAAGTCAACATGAAATGGTGTTTTTAACTCTGTGAAATTTGATTTTTATTTTAGTAGCTACTATGTTGTGAATTCTTAAATGTATGTGATGTATTTAAGAGTAAAGCAGCATTTTAAGCAATTAACAATGAAGGGTGGCACTTTATCCATCAGGAATAGACTGGATTGGGAAAGGTGGACTCTATGTGACAAGTGGATGTAGAAAGAATATGGCTTGATGATGTCAACCGAAAAAGAAAGTCGTTTCAGAGGCAAAACTAGTTGTTACATTTTGATGGAATTTTACAAAGATTTTGTGTGTGTGTGTGAATTTTTATGTTGACTCTAAAATTGCCACTGTTATGCTATTTTAAAAGGTCCTAATTCTGTTTTGGGGGGTCACCAAAAGCAAGTTTATATGCATCCAAGGTCAAAAAACACAAATTGTCTTATAATATACTTTGCACATCACCTCATTTCTCAAAGTGTCAGTAAATAGTTTGCTTGAAGATTCAATCTCTCTAAACCCCTCCTTTCCACGAGCCTATTCTGCTCTGATTGGTCTGATGGCCCAGTCTGTTGTGATTGGTCTAAAGCTTACAGCACGTATCTAAATGCCTATTGCCATATCTGAATTTCAGCTCCAGAGGTTTCCTCAACACTTGATACACAGTGATATCTACAGTACATATCAATTCCAGCGCAAGTCCTCCTCATCCTTTTGAAGTGCATGCAAAGTGGATTCGCAGTGCTGAATACGGCGTCTTCTCGACATGTTGATAACACGAACCAAACTCTTCTAGTGTCAGTACAAATACAGTATTTTCTTCTATTTATATTTTTCTCCCCTAAAGTAGGTTATTTTCATTTTGACTTTCAAGTGCCTCTTACACTTCAGTAGTGAAATCATGAGCCAAAATAGTATTGACATGGATTTACACAATTTAGGAATAAGTAACTGCCTACTTTAATTTATATTAGATATATAAGTGAATATTAGATCAAAATTTGAGACCCATAGCGGTTTGAGAATTTTAGATAACTTTTGTACAGACTTTGAAACAAAATTGCTACACTCCCTGGTCTTTTCTATCATACTTTTGATGAATCAAACTTTTGGCTATGACTAAAACATATAGAAAAAAAAATTAGCCATATCTTTCAGCCAGACAAAAACATCCAGCTGTGATTCTGTGAAACATGACGAAAGTATAATGAGACTGGCTTCTCATCAACAAACTGACTTTCTGTTCTTTTTTTCCTCGCTCTCACACACACACACACACACAGTCACACACGGGTTGTCTCTCTGATGAGATATCATTTTGTCATTTACCATGCTGCGCAACAAGATGTATCTCCTCCACTAATGCATCAGCGACAGCAGCAGTTTTGTCCTTGTCTGTGCTCTCCCTCAAGGCTAGCAGCCTCAGTGCTGTTTGGCTCTGCTCGGCAGTGGAGGACGCCAACATGGCCGTTACGCTAAATGACTAGACTCTTCCACACTGTCAGACCCCCATACTCACGTTTGTACCCGTAATACCGCAAACGTTCATCCCACTCTCTCTCTCTACGGCATCTCACCACTGCCCGTAGTTCTCACCCGTCTGGTCTCGAGAGCGAGCGAGCGTTCGTACGACGGAGCGTCGCTCAAAAGGAAATACTGTAGTGTATATGCGTCACATTTAATAAGGCGTAATCACTCAAACAAGCAGTGATTAGAGAACGATTTAGACGTTTCTGCAGTTGCCTGTCACTGAACAACGCTCGACTTAAAAGCTTCTTTTTATCTTCAATTTTACGAGTGCTAATTTATTTGGATAGCCTACTTGTTCCAAACTTTTTTTTCCCTTTTGCAACAGAATAAATTTTGTTGCATCAGAAAACGAAATATTAAACCATGGTATCTGCAAATCAATGCTTCACAAGCTGTCCCCATACTAACTTTTAAGTTTCAGTTAATCTAATATTTTAAGGTAACTATTTTGGTTACTATTGGTAACCATGGTTAATATTTTGGACCTTTTTTTTTATCCAAATGGTGTCAAGATGTATGAAGTTCTCCTCTAGTGATAAGTATGATTAAAAATATTTGAATATAGGCCTATTTTTAAATCATAAACACATACTTTATGTTTTATAGTTTATTTTATTTAACTGTGCAGATGTGCTTGTGCTGTGTTTCTTTAAAAAAATAATCTGACATTTTGTTATATGCTATATGACATTCATTCATTTTTAAGTGTGGCTGAAGCGTCCACATACTTTTCTGCTGTACCCTGAGGTAGCCTGAAGGACTTTATATCTGCAAACTCAGCTGGAAAAAAATTACCTGCAACACACACACACACACACGCGCGCGCGATTTTGCTAATACCAGCCATCTTGATATTTAATGATTTGGCGGGGTTTTTCCACCCCCCTGACTTCGGAGGGTCAGGTCAGCTCGTTAATGAGCGTGGAAGGAAGGGTCCCACGCAAACGCTTAATTTCTATAGACCTGCGCTCCAAAGCAACCCAATTATTTCACTTAGAGCATTGCTATATTTGTGAAAAATACCCCAAACTCTTTTAAAAGCATTCAAGAGATCCCATTAGTTCTCAGAGCTTCTCCTACTTTTCACAAAAAGGTGCAGATTTGTTTTACTTGTCCTCACTGTCAGAGGAAAATAAATGTTTTTGGCAGCCGTTACTGAACATGGATCAAGGGTCAAACTAAGAAATATGAACACCTCTGATGTACATCTCTTGAATGCTGAACTTTTTGAGCAAGAGCCATATTTCCTCAAAAGACAGAGAGCATACATTATCCAGCATACATGGTCTGCATCTAGCAACAGAATGACAATCCAAATGTCCCAAGATGCAGATCCCGTATGACAGTATGAGCTATCTCAGTGTCCATACATCACAAAAATCATGAAGATAAATGCCTTATTAGGCGTGGCTCACATCTGCAGTCATTTTTAAGGATGCCATAGCCACTGCAAGGTAAAGGAATGCAATAGAAGAGAAAGAAAAGACAGAAATTTGTCAGAGCACCAAGACAGTGGGGATAGAAGGTTCTTTGAAAAGCATGTTAATTTAAAAAAAATTATGCAAGCGTGTTACTCAGAAATCTTCTCTCGTACTGTCTGAATTTTCAAAGAGTAGCTGTCAAAATGTTCAAGCATTCAGTTCTGACGTTTCATTAATGAATCATTATCTATTAATGCATAAATATTAACAGATAAAATGAATTAGTTAAATCATTGGTGTGGATCGGAATCAACTGGGAGGTTACATAATTTCGAACAGCACGAGCTTTCAGGAGAAACCTGAGTTACTGGCTCTCAATGTATCTATTTTGTTTCATTTCAAGCTGAGGAAAATGTTATTGCTTTTTCATGCTCAGTAGTTCTCAGTTAGATGTCGTTTAGGTGCCGACGATGTTTATGCACAGAGCAGTTTTGCAACTTTGCTTAATTTGTTTGTCTTTGGAAGAATTGCATGTGAAACGTTTAACTTCATATTGAACTGTGTGCTTTCTAAATAGTTACTTATAGTTAGTAGACTGTCTAAAGTGGACCGTAGAAATAAGATGTAACTCAAAATCTTCTAATAAATACACGCAAATGATAAAATTATGTTCTCTTACATTCTCTGGTATCAAAAGTTGAACAGTTTTCAGTACTAGCTAGCGTAGCTAATCATTATGCTTGACATTGGCTGTCCGAGTCATACGTTATATTGTACGTAACATAGCCAGCATGCCAAATGAGAAGCCCACAAAAATAACACTAATAAGGAAATCATTAAATACTACTCCATTGACCTTTTAAAATGCTGGCGTCTCAACTTCTTTTCCTAAATCCCCAGGTTATTGACTCGGCAGCTTCCTAAACGTTACTTGTAAAAGTGCGGCGGGATAGGTTTTATGGCACCCGCCTTCCCCTAACCTTGCCAGAAGGGCCTGACAGGCGCTTGGCATTATAATGATCCTGAGAAAAGGATCCAGAGACGTTGTGCTTCTTGTCATCCCAGCTTGTGGGCCAGTCACATGTCCCTGAGCTCGTCTAGCCCATATACTGCTGTCTTCCTCTTTCGCTTTCCCTCCTTTTTCCTGCTGGGACCTCAACCGTAACAGTCCATAGCATCAATATGCATAGACTATGACAGCATATGACCCACATGTCATAGTCAATCAGTAACTAACCACTCTAAGATGATGAAGGATAGAAAAGAGCACAGTGCAGTTTGAGTCATCATGTGTAACTGTCGCAGCTGATAGACGCTGTTATTTAAGGGGTTAAACGGGTTTGATTTTGAAAGAGGAAGCTGGCTGTTGACCCTAATTGCACGCATCGGCTTGATGCTGCCTTCCTACGTTCTCAGCACCGGAGTCTCATATATCAGACAGATCTCAGCGTATGCTCCTCTGAGAAGGAGGTTATTAGCCCTGTATAAATCACTACAGCTATCATCACTGTATTATGCTGCAGATGAGAACATCAGCTGTTTCCCTAGATCATCCAACTCTGTGGGTAACTGCTATGACAGTGATGTTGGTAAATGTCTGCTGGTTTTTTGCTGTGACCTAATTTTGCAGTTATTTTGATGTCACTGATAATAACAATATTTGTTTATCTATTTGGAAAATGTGAGTATAGTGCTTGCTATTATGTTGAAGTTGGCCTGATAACTCGATGGTATTAGTGTGTTCTAGGTGATTACTAAGGTATTTCTATGCAGTTGTTTAGGTGTTGTGAGGGGTTGCTAGGGTGTTGCTAGGGTGCCCGTTAGACAGAAAAGCCCAACCTCAAGTCTCTATGCTGATCCCTATATGTGATGACGCCTTTCCCTGGATTTTCCCCCCTGGATTTTTTAGCATCTGCTGATTAAAATCTGTCTAGTGGTTTGGAAAAATATCCTTTTTAATCTGCACTATTTTAAGGCATCATTCACATGCAAAATCGTTTCGAGTAATCAGTATTTTTGTCTTGTTTTCCGGTAAAAATATCTTTAACACAAAATCGGTTTACCCGAAAAGCAAAATTGCATAAGGTATTAACATGTTTTGTTAGTATATAGTACGAAAACTTACATTTTGTGCTTTAAAAAAATTGCCAACGAGGAGGTAAATAAACTCATACTGTATATTCTGAAACACAAAAGTATTTTATCTTACTAAATTTAATTACATTTTCTCAATTATATATATATATAAAACCACAGTTATTAATCCTTATGGCCACTTGCAGACAGACAATATCAGTTGGTGAAAGGTCTTTAATAATACAGCACATTGTAAACTGAAAATCAAAGAACCTAAAATTGCACCTTTAGAGGACGCCATGGTGATATCGGCGTCACATTTGGTTTATATTATATTATATATTATGTTATAGTATATTACATTACATTACATTATTATATTATATTATATTAATTATATTACTAAACTAACAGTGTGAAATTTGGTCCAAATGTGACTCCGATATCACCATAGCGTCCTCTAAATGTGCAATTTTAGGTTCTTTAATTTTCAGTCCACAATGTGCTGTATTATTAAACAAAGCCATTAGACCTTTCACCAACTGATATTGTCTGTCTGCAAGTGGCCATAAGGGTTAATAACCATGGTGTAATGTGAAACTGGGGATCAGAGCAGAAGCTGACCAGCTTTGATTCTCTTTCGTCTTAAATGGCTGTTTAGCTAATTAAAGGTCTGGGTGTTCTCCTTTCCCCTGATTTTGGCGTTACTCTTCACGATTTCCATCTGGATGTCAGGTCGACTATTTTGCTAATGATGCCAATTAAAAGAAAATATAGCAAATCTCAAGGATTAGCATTCTACAGCAAGAGAAGGTGTGTGTGTGTGTGTGTGTGTGTGTGTGTGTAGGGGGGGGGGGGGTGTCTTGACTTTGGTGTCATCCCGTCTGTCGTATCAAAGCACAAACAGAGGCTCGCTGTCATCAGGAATGCCACATGCTAATTAAGAGCAGATACATTCACAGGTTAAGTACTGAGGGGACTTGGAAACATAATCAACTGGAATACATTATAAACTCGCAGTGATCAAACACCTCTAATGTTGTTCCCCAAGCGAACGTGTCCAACAAAGGAGCTTTTCCAGGCTCTAGCCCGATTCCCTGGAGTTCTAACATTGCCATAGAGACCAAATGTTCAGAGATTGCCATAGCGACCTACTTCCCACTGGTTGAGGGGAGTACTCAGGCCATCATCAGCGTGGCTGCTATAATCATCTCCGCTGCAGTCATATCCTTGTGATGGTCGTGTTCGCAATTACCCAGCAGAATGTCATCAGCGCAGCCCAGGGCTTGGCCCGAGGACAACCCAAGTTCAATGGCACGCATTTAACGGCCATCAGCATTGCAGCACACTTTGAGCTCGTCATGCTTCGGGAAAAAAAAAACCCTGCGTACTGATGGAGCGAGGATCTTAGGGGCTGCTCTGTGTGTGAGCTGTATACAGGGAAGAAGACATGGTTGCACATTGTCAGAAATGTTCCACATTGTTAGATTCCCTTACAAACGGGGCAAGTGCAGTAGTCGGTTTTCTTCCACTAGGGGGCACAATCTCACTCTGGGGAAAATCTCCCAGCAATCCCATTTGATTACTTTGTACACTGGTTAAAAACATACTTGATGGATCTTCCATTTATATGACTTCCATCTGTCAAATCAGTTCAAAAATTGGCACTAATGGAGCAAACAATATTTTGTTGTTGTTGTTGTTGTTGTTTTTACCAAAGGCAAAGCAAAGAGCTTGATTTTATCATGTAATACTGCTCCAAGCAACTGATTTTATTTGGGTTTTTGCTTGCATTCAACCAGCATAAACACTTACTCTGCCACCATCATTGCAAGCCTGATATCCAGAAATAAAACCCAAGCAATGCCTTTTGTAAGATTTGTAAGAACCTAAATCCAAAACATAAATAACATAATGAATAATAACAGAACATAATAAAATGTCATGTGTCATTATTTAATCATTAGTTTTATCAGTCTTTACATTTATTTTTGAATCATAAACCACACTAGAATCAATTAGAGTGAATATTTTATTTTTACTCCAGAACTAGCCTGAAAAAATAAATTATTATATTATATTATAGAGTGAATCTTTTATTTTTACTCCTGAACTAGCCTAAAAAAAAAGATTATATTATATTATATTATATTATATTATATTATATTACATTACATTACATTACATTACATTACATTACATTATATTATATTATATTATATTATTGGTTAGGGGGTAACATTATATTATATTATATTATATTATATTATATTATATTATATTATATTATATTATATTATAAAACGGTTAGTTCCAATCCTTGATTCTGATTGGTCAATAGCTGTGCTTTATTCACGATAAAACACGGCTATGACCGCTTCACCCAACGGTTCTATGTAAGCAATAAGGTACGAGAGGCTGTGCTGTATCGTGAATAAGTAACGGCTGGAGGGCGTTGTTAGGCACGACGCGAAGCGGAGTGCCTGCAACCCCTTCAGCCGTTACTTATTCACGATACAGCACTTGCCTCGAGTACCTTATTGCTTTTATAAAACGGTTGCCACACAATAAAAATATTAAAGCCGAAAAATATGTATCTATGCAACTTTCATGAAGTAAAATCACTAAAAGCCTGCCTTCCGCTGGAAAAAATAGTCCCGGAACGTGAACAGCAACAGAAGTTACATATATTATTTCGCCAATAGATGGCGGCAAAGACTGTCTTTATGAGTGAGTGAGTGAGTGAGTCTGTAGAGAAGGCTTTTGAAAGGACTCGAACTTGTGATCACGGAGAAGACAGACGCAACTGACAGATGACTAACGTTATGCACGGAAAACCCCATGACTGTTAAAAGGACAAAATATGCAGCGGACATTCAAACGCATTTTTTTATTATGAATATAGGACTGACCTGAAGGAAAATGCTACGTCTACTGTAAATGCAGGTACACTCGCTTACTCGATCTCTCACAATGCTCTGCTCTAGCTTTAAATGAACAATATCAATGAGATGAAACATCTGTTTAAGTTGCTAAGAGTGGTTGCTAGGGGTGTTGTGTAGTGATACATAGAACCGTTGGGTGAAGCGGTCATAGCCGTGTTTTATCGTGAATAAAGCACAGCTATTGACCAATCAGAATCAAGGATTGGAACTAACCGTTTTATAAGTATCACTACACAACACCCCTAGCAACCACTCTTAGCAACTTAAACAGATGTTTCATCTCATTGATATTGTTCATTTAAAGCTAGAGCAGAGCATTGTGAGAGATCGAGTAAGCGAGTGTACCTGCATTTACAGTAGACGTAGCATTTTCCTTCAGGTCAGTCCTATATTCATAATAAAAAAATGCGTTTGAATGTCCGCTGCATATTTTGTCCTTTTAACAGTCATGGGGTTTTCCGTGCATAACGTTAGTCATCTGTCAGTTGCGTCTGTCTTCTCCGTGATCACAAGTTCGAGTCCTTTCAAAAGCCTTCTCTACAGACTCACTCACTCACTCACTCATAAAGACAGTCTTTGCCGCCATCTATTGGCGAAATAATATATGTAACTTCTGTTGCTGTTCACGTTCCGGGACTATTTTTTCCAGCGGAAGGCAGGCTTTTAGTGATTTTACTTCATGAAAGTTGCATAGATACATATTTTTCGGCTTTAATATTTTTATTGTGTGGCAACCGTTTTATAAAAGCAATAAGGTACTCGAGGCAAGTGCTGTATCGTGAATAAGTAACGGCTGAAGGGGTTGCAGGCACTCCGCTTCGCGTCGTGCCTAACAACGCCCTCCAGCCGTTACTTATTCACGATACAGCACAGCCTCTCGTACCTTATTGCTTACTTATATTATATTATATTATATTAAATTATATTATATTATATTATATTATATTATATTATATTATATTATATTATATTATATTATTCACATTTCAGCAGAGACGGTACAAGGAGGAGACGAACAACTTGTAGACTTGTAACAACTAACATTGAGAGAAACTGTAACAGCCTTTTTTTTATCTGTAGAACTGGACCAGCCTGGGAAAAAATAATACAAATATTAATAATAATTATATTATATTATATACACTATATTATTGATGCAGATTTGCAGAATGATAATAACAATAATTATATAATAATATTATTAATAAATTATCTCTCTAACATTAATATATAATTATTGATATTATCATTCTGCATCAATAATAGTGTATATAATATTACAATTTTTTTTTTTTTTTTTTTTTTTTACAGGCTGGTCCAGTTCTACAAAAAAAAAAAAAAAAGAAAGAAAAGAAAAGAAAAACAAAGGCTGTTGCAGTTTCTCTCATTAATGTTTCTACAAGTGGTCCGTCTCCTTCTTATACCGTCTCTGCTGAAATGTGAGTCATGTCCCGACTCTAGCACTCATTTTAGCCTATGATATTAGCATACGGCAAGAGCGAGCTTTTTGTGGTTATTGGACTGACATTATAGCTGATCAGGAGAGATCTGAGCAGTGACTAGCAGAGATGACAGGTGAGACAGCGCCGGCTGCCAAGCTCAGGGCACTGGGGACCACGACGAATGAAAGTCATCTAATCCAGGAGAAGACTATAGGAAAGCATGGAACAGCCTGAGGGCCTGACAGCCACTCTATCTGTCTGTTTCTGTCCCATTCTCTAATTTCCTTACTTTCTCAAGGTTTCTGTTTCTCAAACTCATTTTTATTCGCTCTCATATTTGCTATCTTTCTTTTTATGAGTCTAACACTGTGTCTGGCTTCTGACTACACCATGCTTCTTTGTTCCTCACGTCCTGAATGTCACTGTAGTTTCAGCTCTCGGCCTGATGGCACCCATCTCTATTGGCCCCCTGACCCAGTGAAATTAGGGGCACTGAGGGAGATGAGTTTGGTTTGAGCAGAAGAGCAGGGTTAGGGGACACCAAAGCTACCTGACAGGTTACTGTCTCATGGAGGCAAATCCTCTGCCTTGATATTTACCTTGACTTTAAAAGGCAGATTAAAATTGCGGATACTGCCTTATGATGGCTGAGTTGAATTGTGTTATGCCAAGCAAGCAGACAGCAGTGTCAAAGGGGCAAAAAACCCCCCCAAAAAAACAGGTTCTGTGTGTGCTGCCTTTGCAGTAAATTAAAAACAAGTAGCATTTGTTTTAAAGAAATAATGTGCATTTTAAATAGTTTAAAAAAATAGTATATATTCCAACGCAGCCTCATTGAAAATCTGTTCCGGAAAAAACTAAATGCTTTTAGCGCCACTCACTGGACATTTCACTTTGAAACTGTCACGAAACGTGCAAGACGCAACGTGTTTTGAATTTTGCACAAATTCCGCCACAGGTACGTTTTTCTAATAAATCTGGGCTGTTATATTCATATAATTTTTTATAATCAAATTTTATTATATTATTAATATTAAATATTTATGTATTTTACTCTAGAACTGGACAATAACCTGGAGAATAAATAATAATATTAATACATATTATATTATATTATATATGAAATGATGTATTAAAATACTATTTACTATTATATTAAAGGGGTCATATAATGCCATTTTTGTACAAGTTAATATGAATGTTTAGGGTCTAAATCCAAACTTTTTAATATACTTTTATTAAAAATTCTCATTAGTATTTTAAGAAAACACTCATTTTACCTGGTCAAAAACAGCTCTGTTTTCAGCACGCCGTTTCAGTGCATATGACTTTAAATGATAATGAGCTTCGCTGACTCCACCCCTCCGTTCTCCGTTTTGATACAACGCACGTGGAGTGTTGCCTTGACAACAGTTGAGGGTATATTTTGGAGAAAGAATGGCATGCGGGAGTCTCTAAGGACACATCTGTGCAACCGTATCAGTTTGAACCGGAGTCGGACCCGGAACAAGATGACGGCCGCAAAGAAGTTCGACAATTAAGGCTCGAGCAGGACGTTTCTGAATGGTTGGTTAACGTAATGTCACTTTGATCTATCTTTGTATGCACTGGCAGGGTAGATAGTGAGATACGAACGATATGTGTTTACTGATGTATACGTTAGTTCATTGACAGATTGACGTTACAACTAATGGTCATGAAAAACTTTTTTTCGCGATTTGCAAAGATTAATATAAAGGTTAATAAAACTTTACACTCACTTCTTCTGGAGGTTCAGCAGGGGCATGAATAGTTGCTACCGATTCTTTTTTCAGGAGCAGCTTCTTAGCAAAACCAGCTCATACTGACCCTCTTTTATAAAGCAGTCTGGTGAGAAATGATTCGCGCAAACATGAAAGCATTGACGTTGATCGTGGGGAATATTCCCTTCAAAAACAAAACTCAGCCACTGCGTCTTCAGCGTTTCGGATTTAGGAACATCAAAATGACTGCTGTGTTCGTTATTACTCCCAAGAACAGAACACCACAATCGCTTAGACGCCATTCTGCTCCAGCGAATCAACAATGATGGACTATGATTACAGCTCGCTCAGGGCGGGTCTGTTGAAACACTGCTGTCAATCAACAATAGTGGGAGGGGCGTCCGACCTTGTGACGTCACACGGTCGAACGGCTCGATTTGAGACAGGGGAAAACATAATATAAGGAGATCAAAACAAAAACACTGGATGGATTTCTATGATGGTTGTGTACAGGCACTGCCAACACACATTACAGTACAATCAACTTGAAAAAGTGCATGTACCATTATATGACCCCTTTAATACATCACTTCATTAAAAATAGTATTTATTTAAAGAAACAGTACATTTTTATTTTTAATAATATTTTAAGAAATGAATGGACATTTATGTGTGAACAAAAGTGTCCAAATGAACAAGTGTCCAAATACACACACACACACGCAGGCACGCACACACACACACACACACACACACACACACACACACACACACACTCCAAGAGAGTGGAGACTCACTGAATCGGATGTTGAGAGGGATATAAGGATAGGAATGGAGAGGGCCCGCAGCCGATCTGTGTGACAGGATCACGGAAACTGCTGGGTCAATGATCCAAAACTTTTTGAGTGTGAAAAGTAGTCCAGGAAATAATCCAAGAATTTCGATTCCCAGAAAAAACATATCCAAAAACAAACAACAACAGCAGACAGACAGGTACCAGCGTGAAGCGGCAGCACAAGCGCGCCTATAGCGTTCTCACACCGGAAGACACAACCACAACCTTTCCAGAAAGATATAGGCATAGATCTTGATATACACATTGTTATATTGATATATAATGTGAGAACAAAAGAGCATGTGGTGAATCTCTCAGTGGGAGTGAGAGTGAAAATCTGAGCCTGTGTAAAGCCTTTACAGGCTTTCAGTGCAGCAGGAAAGCGACTGGCCAGATGATGTTATGGCAGATTGAAGTGGCAGCAGCCTTCACCCAGGGCTTTTTATCACGCCATCAAATCTCAGATCCGACACCCTGTGGCCACCCCAGTCCACACACAGACACAGATAGGCCTCCACTCGGCACTTTTGCCCGCAGCAAGTCTCATAATGTCACCCTGCCATTGTCAGAGTACACAGCTTGTTTCATTGTGGCAAGACATATAGAGAAATATTTACTCCTTTTTTTCCCAGATCACATTTCCTGGATACACTGTTACAAGGATATTTTTGAGCCCGTCACACTAGGTGTTAGGGCAGATAGTGGAAACTAAACCATATTGTGCATATGATGTACAATGTTAAAAATATAAACTGCAATGCCTCATCTTATGCATTTCACATTTGCAATCTTCTTGTATTTCAACCTAAAACCGACATTCACAACCCATTTTACTTTCATAATGTGACATTTCAGAGTGAAACAGGGTAAAGAACAACAACAACAAGCCTTAGATGAGATTTTATGCATTGGGAATTGAGCACACAAATCTATATTATGGCTTCAGAAGACGACTTATGGCCAGAGGAGAACTGACGTTTTGGTTCCTTGCCATTGTTGCCTTTGGCTTGCTTATTTGGGGTTTAAGAGACACTTCATTTTCATTATTACTGATTTGACTACACTGACACTACACTGCAACTGACACTATCGGATGAGAACAAAACTTGAACTGAATTGAGCTGGATGACACCACCGTTTTCTGCAGAGCTGCTTTATAACTGAATCAAATTAGTTAATTGACAAATGTTTGCAACATCGGCACTTATTGTCTTCCGTAGAGCTGCTTGTGCCGAACTAAACTTGTTTCATAACTGATGAACTTTACACAGTTATTGAACTCATCTGAACCAACATTGAACTGACTCAAAGAGCTGAATAAAGACACTATTGCCTTTTTGAGAGCTGCTTTACCTCATAATTTGAATTTGTCTCATATATGATGTTGTTTTCCTGTCTATCTTGTATAAATCACTATAGTGACTTGAAGGGATAATCCACGGCTAGCCATGCGTTAAAGGATTTTAATGCACGACGTAGAGGCGAAGAACCACCAGACGCGAAGCGAAATAAAACCGGCGTCTCTAACCACGATTACTATATAAAGACACATTACATTTATTGAAATGCATTAAAGAGGCATAAAACTCCCGCAATGTCTCATTTAAAAGAGAAGCAGAGTAGGTCTCGAAATCACAATTGTTCTGTCTTTGGTGCATTAAGTCACTGAAAGTGTTAACTGCCCATTTAGTTGTCTTTTTCGTATTGACCTCATCTTTGTCGTCTTCGATCTTATCTAGCTCTGTCGGTGTTAACTCTTTGTGCCGCTTTTTGTCATTCAACGTCTTCTCCAAGTCTTCTATTTCGTCTTGTGCCTTGGCCCATTTCTCCAAATTGCCATATTCACCATACAAATTAAACGATATGCAAAAATCATCCATTTAGCCTACCTAAATAAACGTTTTCATATGTGTCTCTCACTCTGTTTGCAAGTGTAACTGTGTTACTATGGTTACCAATGTTTATAGTAGCGGATTAATTTCGAACTGTAATCAAACTGACTGGAACTACCTGTGCATTAAACGGTTTTACTGCACACCTTCCAGCCAATCAGAATCGAGTATTTAAACAGCCTGTGGTATGAATGCATCAAATGCAAGCCATATGCATTACTTTTATGGCACATTTGTGTCCTTTTTGGTGTGTTTTTTTGTACTTTTGTGTCCTTCTTGAAAGCCTTATCCCCATGATTGTGAATAAATGATGATATTTTAACAAAATTACCATTTTGGGATGTACTACCCCTTTAAATATCCACGTGTATCAAGGATGTAGGATGTGGGTGGGTGGTGCTCGACTCGGCTGTGGGGCAATAGTGTCCATATTGAGGTGTGTGTGTAGTGAAAATAGAAGTGTGTGTGAAAGTGTGTGGAGATCTCCACCTTCCTCTGATGGGGGATGTGACAGAGTGGGGCAAAGAGGCTACTGACAGGGACACCCTCAGGGCATTTCATTACGGAAAGTGTCTGTCCAGATGATGGGAAAAGGATTATCCTCTAAACAGGATTTACTTGAGAGGATAATTCATTGGCTGAACTCACAGAGGGGAAGTGCTGTATAGGTTAAGGTTACAATATAGCTTCATTCACAGCTCTGCCGTCTCAAGAGTGTGTTTGTGTGTGAGTGAGTGTGTGAGACTGAGAATCCGTGCATGGGTGCTGGCTGGGTGCACAACTTGGAGACAGTGTGTACTCGTGCACCATTTTAAGAAAGCTTTATAGTATCTGTGGAAAACAGTGCCACTGGGAGCATTCTCTTATGTGAAACCTCAAAAGAAAATCATTTGAGAAACATCCTGTTAGACTTGAAAAAGGCAGAGAGAGAGAGAGAAAGGGGGAAGTGTGAAAAAGACAATGTTTAGAACATGCATAAAAGGAGAAACAGCTGTGGTATGAAAGGAAAAAAAAAAATCAAAATGTGAGCTCATTTGCTTTGTTAAGGCCTACAGGCGCTTGATAAATCAGTGATGGATATACAAGCAGTGTCAGGGCGATTTGCATTTAACAAACTGATGCTTCTCAGCCTGTCATGTAATATTTATGACCTAGTAGATTGTGGTGTTCTCCTGGTTTTAACGCTTTAATATGACATCAGGTTGCTGTTGGAAGAGCGACAGGGATGGATCAAGGAGGTCTGTAATATCTGAGAAAGCTATCCAATAGCGTTCCCTTTCATCTGGATAAGGACGCCCTGGCAGTATGTGATTTGAAGCATGCCATCTTTGTTAATGTAAATGGGAGTAATCACTCTGTAACCGCAGGAAAATAATGCTGTGCCAATGCTGTTTGGATGATGGCACCACCAGAATGCACATAGTTCCAAAACCCTTACAGAGCTTTTAGGGAAGCGCAAGATATCGTACCATAGTGGTTATTGGCCAATATTAGAGTGTTTTTTTTTTTATACCAGTGTCAGTCCAGCCCGATCTCACGGCAATTCGTACGAATTTTACAAGGTGGCTAATTCGTTCTAATTCATACGACCTCACTCATACAAATTCGTACGATTTTTGCTAATTCGTACATATTTTACGAGTTACCAAATTCGTATGAATTCGTACGAATGACTTACCCCTGACCCCGCCCCTAAACCTACCCATCACGTGGGTTTAGACAAATCATACAAATTCGTACGAGTGAGGTCGTATGAATTAGTACGAATTAGCCACCTTTTAATCACTCGTACGAATTCGTACGAATTGGTCGTGAGATAGCGTTGATCAGTCAGAATTGGATATTTAATAGTGCATGCTAATTTCCCACCAATTTTACCTTTGTCATCACTTACCGCTCAGTTAATGTTGATTTTGTAAAAGCCCAAATTACTCTTTGTTAAATATAATCTTTAACAAATCTCAAAATGATTACGGTATCCATTTTTTTATACTGATCCACTTTACTTTTATTTTTTAATGTTTTTAGACAGAACGGTATTTAATTTTAATATTGTATATTTATTCATTATTGGTTATAAATTATTGTTGGCTTATCTTTTCAGTTAGAACTTCAACATGGAATCAGAATTAATCCTTTTGACTTTTTAAAATACACATTCCTGATTCCAGTTCACCAGCTCTCATATCGATTCTGATTTTGTTTTCATTCCATTTCATTTGGCTGTAATTTTAAAATTGGTGCAACCCTATGAGCTGTGGCATCAACCCATTTGTGAAAGTCCATTTTCTGATTTCATCTTCTATAATATAAGATATATATATATATATATACTGTATGTTGCTTGCAAAATGTTTCACTGCTAATTTCGAATGGCTGTCAGTTGGAAAAGATGCTTTTTTGGGTCAGATGGTGTAGTTAGCAAGGGCTAATCAGCCAAACCTTGACCCTTGGGATTGATGATGATACCAAAATCCTGGGCTAGACGCTTCACGCCTTTGTAATGCTCCATTTCGCCATTGAGCTTCAGTCTGCGGTCCGTGCCAGTATCAAAAGCCTCTGCCACCCCTGCTTCAACATTTCAGACCACCGGCCAAACCCTTTCTAATCACCACCATCGTGAATAACAAATCCCATGCTTGATGGCAGAACGTTCCTCTCTTTTATTTTCCAACGTGTGCGAAGAATGAGTCGAGAATCTTACGTTAAAAGGCCACTGATTGGGGTGCCGCAGTCTGTAATTTGCAATTAACGAACAGGTCGGGGATTTGATTCGGGTCAAGGTCCTCATTTGCATACGTTTTGTTCCCCCATAGAAATTCCAAGTGTGTGTGTGGCAGCAGCCTCCAATGTCTATTTACCCACAATCTGGCAACATGGCCCCTCCCTCAGCATGGGCCAATCAGCCGCTGCTCGGCATTTCTTTCAATATAGTGGCTCTCATTTGGAACTGGCCCTTAATGAATACAGGAACCTGAGCAGTGATTGAGATTGCTACTTGATGGTAAGCTTGTTAGAGCTGTGAAATTGCAAGCACCACCTCTGGCATTGTAATTGTGGTTGTTTCTCACAGTCGCTTGACGGGTCTGTTATGTTCTGGGCAAATGCTCAGAATGCAAAGTGGGGGACAAGAGGAGAATTACTTAAAGTTTGTGAAGTTTATGAATGGATATTTCTGCAGAAACCGTAAGGACGTTATGGTCGCGTGTTCTTTTAAAGTCAACATGAAATTAGAATTGATCCTGTTTACTTTTTAATACACATCCCTGATTCCAATTCAAAAGCTTTTGATTTGATTCTAATTTTGATATGATTACATTTAAATACATTTGTAGAGTCCATATATTTTTTTCTTTTTACATTTTACATTTTTCATCTCAAAAACAATTGCTCAAATAAACTGTAAAAAGTGGTGATGCAATTATTTACATAAAGAGCTATTTGATTTAGATTTTTTTATTTGATTTTTTTATTTATTTCGAACATGTAAAAGAACATTAACAAAAAAAACTAAGTAACAAAAACAAACAAGTACTTATCAAAACAGAAAACAGAAAAAAAAAATATTAAAAAGAAGAAAACAATATTAACTGTTAATATTAACATTATCTGTTAAAAAATATTTTTTACAATGATAATACAATAATATTTTTATTATTTTATGTAATAACTGACCAGATACAGTAATCAACATTCCAAAAAAGTAAGATTTAAATTGTTCAAACTGTTATTCTAAATGATTTTTTTATGTATTTTATGGAAATATTCTAGCATTGAAAGTAATAACTTGATGATTCAGTAACTGCTCTGATAGATTCAATGAGTTCAGTCAATGAATGATCCATCAGATTCAAACATTAAGTTCATGAGTCTGTTGAATAATTGAGTTCTTCTAATCCTGAATCAGTTAGATGTTCAAAATGGTCTTTTGTGTTTAACAAATACTTGGCACAGATAATCACCTGTTTGCTTAAGAACTACCCAAGAAGAACCCCATCTCACCACCAGAGACCAACTCCTTCCCTCCCTCCTGCAGATGTTAGTCAGGTAGTGTCCACGAAGGCCATAGCTCAGTGGCCCTTTCCCTGTTCGGCTCCATTGTGTGTTGAGGCATGGGTCCCTGCCCTCCGAGTCCCAGCACAGCTCTTGTTTGCTTTGGGCCTTGCTCGGACACAAGGATGCAGATGGCGCAAAGAGCAGCCCTGGAGTGCCTTTCGACACGCTCTCGCAGAGTGCTGGGTCATGTTCTCTCGCTGAGTACAAGACAGGAAATCCATTTAATTACCTGTGAAGCAGAAGAGTGAGTGTGGGGGGTTGACAGGGAAGCACTGTGTTCCAGGGAGGGAGCTCTACCCCACAAGACCCTCCAGTTCTTCTTGCTCTGCTTCTCTTTCTTTTCTCACACCCCCTCTTGCCCTTTTCGTCAGACTTTTCCCTTTGCTGTTAGCACTCGCTGTCCTTCCCTCAGTCCTCTCGGCCCATCTTCCTTTCATTTTCTGCCTTTCTATGCTTACTGCATCTTCTTTCCTGGCCTTCACTGGCCCTCTCTTTGTCCTCCCGTCTCCCGTCTCCCGTCTCCCGTCTCTCTCTCTCACCCTCCACCATCTGTGTCATACTTCCTTTCTTATGTGAAGCTTAATTTTCAGTCAGACCTTGTCTCTCACTTTTTCTCTCTTCTCCCAGAGCCTTACCTGTCTTTTTTTCCAATTCATCTGTCCTTTTTCTTTTTGCTTGGAGCACAGAGGTCAATAGATTAACATGGCAAGCAGCTTCATATTTTTCCTGTTCTGGAAAACACTGGAAATTAATGGTAATAATGTATATTATATAATCTTTTTTTATTAAATTTTTTTATACAATGGTATCAAAGCCTGTGAACTTTTTTGAGATTGGAGAAAAAAACTATAAAAATTGGGGTTTTATTTTATTTTAAAATTGTGACGTAAAATATATAAAATTAGGGCACGGAAATAGCACTTGTTTTGTACACTTCATTCTCAGGTTGACGTCTAACATAATTAATCACAAAAAAGAAAAAGAAAAACATTTGTAATTAGTATATACCGGTATATATTAAAACTGCTGTTACCAATCAAATGTATGCAAATATGTAACATTATGACTATCGTTAAAGTGTAATGTGTGAAGTGTAAGAGCTGTGTGAGTAAACCTCACAAGTAAACCCCTAAGGCGCACTAGCGACTGACATTACAGGCTGCAGTCTTGCCAGACATGCCAGTTCGAATCCCGCTCTGAGCGGTGCGAGTAGAACCAAAGGGGTTACATTGGTGCCGTGACCCGGGTGGGAGTGAGTTTTAGGCGAGTGAGTGTAATGGAGGGCAGCTAGTACGAGCTGTGTGAGTAAACTTCACTTACCTGGCCTTAAAAGGTGCACTAGCGACTGATGTTAGAGGCTGTGATCTTTAGGGTCCTTGTTAGCATGCCCGTCTACCGGAAAGGCTGGTTCGAATCCCACTCAGAGCAGTGCGAGTCGAACCGGAGGGCTTACATTGGTGCCGTGACCCGTATGGGAGTGAGTTTAGGCGGGTGAGTGTAACGGAGGGCTGCTAGTGACAGCTGTGCATGTAAACCTCACTCCCCTGGCCTCAAGAGGCACACTATCGACTGATGCAAGAGGCTGTCTTTAGCATCCTTGTTAACCAGCCTGATCTCATGAAATGCGTCTCTACAGCACGCATTGTATTTATTGTGCAATTTATATGCGAAAATTAGTTTTTACGTGCATATGATACGCACTTAATGGCGTGTAATACCCACGTACCCCACACCACTAATCCTACCCAAACGTATAATCCGCACGTACCCTCCACACCACTAAATAATTTATCCTTGTGGTAGCAAAGCTGAATTTTCAGCAGGTATTTCTCCATTCAGTGTCACATGATCACATATTTACTGTCACTTTTGATCAATTTAATGTGCCCTTGCCGAAGAAAAATATTAATTTCTTTCCACAAAAAAAAGTATTGACCCCAGAGTTGGTTTTGATTGGTATACTCGATCAATTCACTCTTTCTTTCTTCTTTTTTTTTGCTATAATGGAAATATTTGTTTTAAATTATAAAGGAATGCCACATAAAAGCTTTTAATTTCGAACACCACTGTTTCTGGCAGTCAGTGCATACAGATGTTATTTATTTTGTGGATAGCAGGACGTGTTTCCTTTGAGACGGCAAGCATCTATTACTGCTGACTTGGCGTGCATGCATGCTTTGCTTACTTGCGGGCTTAAAAGCAACATGGCAACCAGTGGGCCACAGCACACATGTTTGGCCCCGGTCTGCCGTAAAATGGTTTTCATGTCTTCATCCATGTGTGCAGTGTGACTCTCCTGGTAATAGAAGTGGAATGGCAGCAGCAGGTCTGTCCTCACCAGGGGATGAGCTGTCATGTTTGAGGAAAGTTTGGACTGGAGCCCGGCGTTTGAGTTGCACCACAACAGCTTCCATGCTGCTAGGTATGCCAGGCCTTAAATTCACTAAACTTCCATCAATAGAAATCCAAATGACCAGGATTGAAGAGTTTTAGGTGAGGTAGTGGCTGTGTAATATTGCAAATTTGCCTATAAGAGAAAAATAATTAGTAAAAACAGAATCCATTGGTGTTAAATTCAAGAGCCGCATGATGTATCCATAAACAGATGCTGAATTTTATGCGCAAAACGAATGACTGAAGGCCCTGAGGCATTCGGAATAACAGAAAACTTGGCTGATTTGGGAGGCCAGGTTTTGTTAAGCATGGTTGCACGGCATGAATAGTCGAGAGCTTGGAAGCGCTTCACCGCTCCCTAGCAGCACATTAGCAGGCTGGAGGGTAACATTAGTTCTGTATGGAGGAGGGAAAACACAGAGAAAAGTTTTCTGATAGCCCTAAGAGGTGTGCTCGAAGCAAAACTAGCCTAGCAAATTATATCTAGTGCTTTGAATTGAAACTCTCAGAGTAAAACAGCTAATTGTATTTACTTATTTAGCATAGTATGCTCAGTAAACCAGGCCAAGAGACATCTGTTAGTAATTCATGAATATTTCAAGACCTGTGTTTACTTGAAAAAGCTACTGAAAAACTGTATGGCGTGAGGAAACGAACACTAGAAATGATGCTATGTTTATGGGAGGCAAAGAGAAGTGAATGCTAAAGTAATCTGTATCTGTTAAGATCACAGCCCGGCACACAGTTATTGCTATTATATTTGTGGATGAGCTGATCTGGAAAGCCTCACATTCTATAAAAGCGCCATAAACATCTGATGACGCTACTGAAACATTTGCTAAAACAAGCCTAAAGTGGTTAGCTGGCTAGGCCGGTCTGCTTTGCTTATTTTATAGGGATTTTGGCACTCATGGCTGAACAAAATATTGTGGACAAATCTTTGAGACCAGCAAACAACCTTAGGATAATACGTTTATTTTCAGATGGGAAACCTCTTTAAAAAAGCATATTTGCATAGATTTGACCTCATAATTGACACAAAAAACTTGTCAATATCGCTATTCTGTATTCCACATTTCACCAGTCTGGAATGGCACAGCACGGCCAACTTGGAAAGGTCCTAATTTTAGGTTGCGCACATCAGAAGTAGCCAACCTGTTAATTAAACTGTCAAATATGCTTTTAAAAAATAAAGCCAGATTAGCAAGCACTCAAAAAAAATCTTCCAAATGCTTACACATCCAATAGACATCTGGATGTGCACTATCCTTCAAAAGTTTTGTTTTGGCAAGATTTCTAAAATGTTTTTGAATGTCTCTTGTGTTCAACAAGGTTGGATCTATTTGATTTAAAATAAATAAATAATGAAGTTGTGAAATATTTTAATTTATTTTATATTTTAACATGTTTTAAAATTAAATGTATACTTGTTGTGATGTTAAATCTGTATTTTCAGCCTCATTACTCCAGTCTTAAGTGTCACATGATCCTTCAGAAATCATTCTATTATCCTGATTTGGTTAAACATTTCATATTATGTCAATGTTGAAAACAGTTGTGCTGCTTATTATTGTTGTGGAAATACTTTGACTAATAGAAAGGTCAAAAGAACAACAATTTGAATTAGAAATATTTTGTAACTTAAAAAAAAACTAGAGAGGATTATGGAAGTGCTTACGCACTCTCTATCTGAGAGCTCGCTATCGCTCTTTTCCTCCATTCTGTTCTTTTTCACCCCACGCTGCACCCTGGGTGGGTCAGACAGCTAACGATCCATTGGGCCATGGCCTTCCCACAGGGGGGGTTCAAACACAGTTCAGACCCCAGCTCACAATTGGAAAAGAGGAGGAAAAAGAGCCACGAAACAAGTCCTGCTTAAAGATATTACAATACGAATCACTGCAGAGAGTCTACTGTGTGAGTAGCTTTGATCTGTTAGAACAAACTGACAGCGCCGTCAGCATATACACAGGTGGCTGTTCGGAACCGAATTTAAATAGTACAGTTGTTGTGGTCTCATTGGATTAATGGGAAATCAAAGCATTCGTTTTAAATACTGTATTCCATCAAGGTGGGTTATTGAATCCACATTTCAAAGCTCTGCGATGAAAGCCTTTTAGGTTGCAACCGTAAAGAAGAGTTCTGGAAAATGTGACATCTTCACTGATACGCACTTAGCCATCCAGCTTTGCTTACCGCTTTTTTGTTGCCAACTCATTTCAGACGTTTCTATCAAACACAATAAAAATATGAAAGCTGGCGTTCCCTCCTCAATAAATCCATTAATAAATCCCGGCGTGGGTGACAGGATGATGCCAGCATGCCATTTATAAGGGCATTGTACAGCTATATATTTATTCATTTGGCCATTCATCCTAGTAGACCTATTTTTTATTTATTTATGTCTACATAGGGGAGGATAATTACTTCAAAGTGGCCTGCCAGCACAATTTGTACCCGGTTTATTATTTACAAGGTGTAGTAAACATTCACATTTAGACCTACAACTATATTTTACTGTTGTTACAGATTGGAAAACTCCCTTTTTTGCACACAAATAAGGACATGACAGTAACATTATGCATTGCAGCACTATTTAAATAGATCTGTACATTGGCTCTGGAACTATGTTTCCTATAAGGAGGCAAGAGAAGAATCCCCAAAATTGGATGAGAAAATAAAGTGAGCTGTGGGTTTGGTGAGGAGTTAATTGAGAATGAATTGGGGAAAGTTACGTTAGAGAAGGCAAAGCCTCCATTGCACTATGATTGGCCTATTACTCTGTTCACACAATAAATTCTGCCTCTTGTTTTTGCTGCGCATTTTGTGTCCGCAAATCAGTCTGAATGGTGTTAATGAAAAGACTAATAAAAAAGGAAGTAAACGACTCACCGACCTCTTTGTCATGTCAAATTCAAACTGGAAATGACTATTTTTGTGAGCAATCAGCTTGGTAAAATTAAAGGTATATTAATCTCAGGATCTGTGACACCTGCAGTGTTTACCTAGCTTTGATGACTGGTGATCCTTAAATAAGTTGACTTTTAAAAAGAACAGCTGAACATCAGTTCACAAATAAAATATGGGTGTAATCGCATGAATGTTTTGCCAATCACAATTACATTTTCAGGTGTGTAGCGACACGGTTCTATAGCCTCGGATCTAACAAGGATGGATCTCTACCTGTCACGATTATATAAATCACTCCTAATATTAGAGCAATAATTATAGAAGAATAAAATAAAGCAATTTTTTTTTACCTTTTGGGGGCTTGGAAGGGTTCAGTTTGAGCAGATGTTTTATACCATCATCACGGTCCTTTTCAGAGCTCATTTATTCAGCATCTGGCTCATATTCGCGATCTCAAACATATTCTCAAAACTATTTTCAACATCTTCAAAATCAACATTTTAATCACTGACAGCTTCTTCACCAGATCCACCATCAAGTGACAGTGACAGTATATTTGATTGCGTTCAGTACTTGCTCTGCAGTAAATCTCTGAGCTGTTTCAAGTTTTGCTGATGATACTTCCTATTCTTTTGTTTTCTGCCTGCGGTAACTATGAGTGAAACGTCACTTCATCATTGTGAATCAGACATTGCCTTGTGGAATAGAGCTGAATTGCACTTATTCAGTCATCAAAAATTCAATTATTGTTGTGCAGAAATAAAGTGACCTATACAATTTGTGAAAAGGCATACTTGTACTTTTTATATTGTTTATAATGAATTGATTGAGATACTAAGAAGGTTTATGTCTAACTTTAAAAACTGATTTAGTAAGGAATGAGTAGGGAATGAAGTCCCTGGTCATTAAAGACCAGAGGTATGCGTTTAAGGGTTAAATTTGTTACTGTTATTTTTATTATTATGGAATAAATGTAAAGATGTAAATGTAAAAAAAGCTTGGAAGGCACTAACTTGATGAGAAATAAACTTGGTTTAAAAAAATAGAATATTAATCATTTTGAAAATAGAATAATTGTATTGTTCTTGTTTGATAGTGTAAGTAATGTTGGAAAATGTGTCAACTTTAAATGTAACTGTAACATGGATAGCAACAACAAAAAATTAGGACTTTGCCTCCTCATTTCAGAATTTTCATCACTGCAGTCCATTGCTCTGGAACCATTTCATCCTCATTTGTTTTTCGGATGCGGCGCTACCTTCACGAGCGCAGCAGATAATGGAGGTTCCCTCGGACGTGTTAAATCAACGAGCACATTTCCCCCTCTCATTTTGACTGAGTCAAAAAAATGAATACCGTGTTCATTTGTCTTGAGGCCAACACGTGCCACGCCTAGGCTGAAAGGCAAAGAGGCCAGGCCTCTATAAATCACCAAATGAGACTGGAGATAGTGTGAAAGGTGTTTGCGGGAGATAGAGTTCTGCAGTGCGGGTGCTGGAGCATGAACCCAGACGGGTGGGGGTTACAGGAGGTGGGCGGGAGGAGGGGAGACAGGCTGGGCGGCATGGAGTCGTGACTCCGCTGTCCCCCGCCACCTGTGTGGGGGAACGGGGTGAGTGTTGGCAGGTGGCGGGCCGCCTGTGGCAGGTGAGGAAACTGTCACCTCCAGCTGGCATCCCAGGCCCACAGAGGGCTACAGGGAGCGAAGAGGAGAGGCGGAAGAGGGGGCTTGGGGAGGAAGGCGGGTGTGCGCTGTGGTCCTTCTCTACCGGCTCGCACCTGCGTCCCACTGGGGTGGCATGAAGGGTTATAGCCTTGAGACCCACAGGGAAAGGCTCAGCTGGAAAGCAAGAGTTCCATCACAGATTGTTAGCTTTACAGCGAAGTGAGGTGTCAGGTTTGTCAAGCATAGCCATAAATCACAGACATATTCATAGCCTGCTTGTGTTTTATTAAATAAGGCGAGTTTAATTGTTAGATATTTTTAAAAATAGGATGTAGTTTGGTCATGGCCTCCTTCCATGCGACTTTAGCAACCAGAGAGATTTCAATTCTAGCAAAGCTAGGCAGCCATGTAAATAAAGCAAACGGCACACTACCGCCTTCACCCAGGCCAGAAGGAGCCGTGAAGCTCATCATGTTGAAAATAATTAATAACGCATTTAATAAATAGCTCCTGAGCCGCTGATGTAGTCTCACCATCTGTTACAGTATAACGTTCTCCACTTTATTAATGTGATACAGCCATTAGATGACTATGGAGATGACACTATAATGCATTGCATCATTCAGATGCTATTTGTCTCCTTAAATTTCCAATCTGGTGCGCTGCATTTTTGTTGTTGTTTTTACAATTCTCCTGTCGACTGAATAATCCAGCACACTTTAGGTAAAGATTTCAGCTTGACCTTGATGATCAAACTATTTCGGAGAGTGAGCAATAGAGAGTTTGCCCTCAGGCTCAAAGTTGACACACTTTAAAGATTTGCTGCGTTTGTTCAAGAAAATCTCCCTGTCGAACAGCCCACTGTGATGGGTTAGTTACATCATTGTGCTAGTTGTAGTATGTACTGAAATGTTTTGCTATGTTGTTTAGAAAATTGAGACATTTACCTGAGCTGTAAATGCCATGCTAACCAATCACTCAGTTGCATCCCAATTCGCGTATTTGTGCATTATGCTGTTTTGTCGTATAAATAGTGTGAGTAGTGTGTTCCCTGAAAATTCCAACAATAAAAAGTACACTTTAAATACCTGGAATATGAACGCATTTAAACAATTTATGCACGTAATGACCGCAGCTTTAATTACGTAGCGGAGGGGTAGGAGGAGCTATCAGACTTGCCAGTAGAGTACATATGATGCGTACAAAGTCATAATTATGAGTGGGAAGATGAGAGCATGTCAGAAAAAAAAAATTCAGATGCAATGGATGCAGCGTCTGTACTGGCGGTTAATATTTTTGAAATGTACTTTTTGTTTTTTTCATTTAGCCTACAATAAAAGTATCTATGTTGCATGACTGTTCAAATAGTTTTGTACAATTGCAATAGAATATAAAACAATTCAATTTACAGCACCTTCATTAATTAAATAAGCACATTGCACATTCTTTGTTCATCATTTTTTAAAAGTGGAGTTTAAAAATATTGCTGAATGTTTCATAGAAAAGGCATTTGTGACTTAAAGTGAGAAGTCACAACGCCGCAATTTCGACTTCCCAACTTGTAAATATGAACTTTCCAGGAGGATTTGAATGCACCAATAGTGCGTAGTTTAAGTGCTTATTGTAAAGCATGCCACAACTAGTGTAGTTATAACATCAACAGGGGCTAACTGTTAAAGCTAACTCTATACAGATTCTAACAAACATTGTGATTTCAAATCCTAACACATTTTCCCCTGTTTGAGTAAAGGATTTTGGTCGTTTTCTTCCTGAAATCTCTGTTTGATCTTACATGAATCATTTAATATAGTCTTTTTGGGTTGAATGCAATCATTGATTCACAAGGTGCTTTAAAAGGCCAAAACATGATTGGAAGTGGAACCTTGTAAAATCTGTTTGGCCGATATGCCTTGTTTCCTGCTCACTGCTGCGGTTTCAATGATTTTGTATGCATACTCGGTTTGTCCGATGTCAAAAGGTATTCCTGGGCTTAAAGAACTGGATTGCTGTGCCCTTTCCAAGCTATGCTAATTTCCGTGGACACACAGAAGTGTTTACTCTGTGTAAGGGGAAAGGCATACAGCGTATGGGCCGATATTCACAGCTTGTTTGCATCTTGTTTTTTCAGGCGAATCAGACTGAGGAGGTTAAGGGTGCCAATCCATGACGCTGTGAGTGGAAAGATGGGGCGGAATGCGGAATGGACAAGATACGAGAGTAGACAAACGAGGTACCGCCGTTGAAAGTCATTTTCTTTCTTTCCAGTCGGTGAGTCTGTTGTTCATGACGCACATGCTTTCCCATCTGACCTGAGGTGAATCTATCTCTCTTAACCTGCAGTCGAGATGGACGGTCAGTGTGGAAGATGCTGTATATCCCTCTGAAAGCCTGCATGCGCGGCCGGACTCAAATATCACATTAGGAAATGTCAATCAGTTCATCAGTGGCTTTGTCTCTCCTCTGAGCTTCGCTTTCCCCCACTGACTTAATGGTAAAAGCAGAAAATCTGAAATGTCTGACTCGGTTGGCACAGCATCAGGGGGCAATCAGTCACTTTGTGTTACATCACGGATGGCAGGTCAAGTAGAACATACCCAATAGCTTCACTGACTGCTGGCCAAAGTAGACTTTCAGCCATCCTTCACCTTGCTAGGAACTGCTAAAATAAACAGTCAAACATGCAGTCAGTTAGTCTGAATAATCAGTTGAGAATATCAAACATCTTTATGTAATTCCTTTTATTGCATTTATTTAAGATTCCATTGCAGCAAAGTGTAAAATCTTTAATTGAGTGGCAGTTATAAAAATGCAGGAATATGAAGCTTTTTGAAGTTATTAAGTAACATACTATATGAATTCTTTGATTTGGACAAGTCGGTGAGGGACAGGTCAAAATAATTTTCTTTGGAAATCAAAAGCCTGCCAAGGATTCTGTCCATAGATTTGAAACTGTAAATAGCCTTACATTATTTTAAACGTATAGCTGAATAGGACTCTAAGGACTCTAAGGACTCTCTACATTAATCCGGATACATTTGAAAACGGTGTTTTCGTTTAAAAACTCTCTCCGTCCACACTAGCTTTTTCAGGCGTTTTCCGACGTTTCAGTGTGGATGAGAAACTTTTGGATATATATACCAATACTGGTATACATGGATATCTATTGGTACAAAATGCATCACATGAGTAAACTTATGTCATCGGTTTTAAATACCTCAGTTTTGAGAGCTCACACTACTGTCCACTTTGGAGAGCGTTTTCAAAAAGTTAGTTTTCATTCATAAAAACGCCGTCTCAGTGTGGGCGGAAGGCCAAAACGAAGAGAACGTATTATGGACATGGCCTAAACCTTCTGTTGTTCATACACGGCTAAAAATGCTGCTGTATTCTTTTGTACTTCTTTGTCATGGCAAGTTATGAGGACACCGTTATAGCAGAATGCCATTTTTTTTTCTTTCATTTTTCTAGCTCTCTGTTGACCAAATAACTTGGTCGGAGGATTTTATTGTGAAATGCTTTGATTGAATTGGTCTGTAGTTCATACACTGTAAACCCTGTAAACATCTTTACAGGTCTGCACTGTCAGCATGTGGCCAAAATTAAGTAGTAATACTCTTGCATCAACCCATAACCCATTCTGCTAGAGATTCACTGTAAGGCTGCAAGTTATTAACAATATTCTGTAAAAGTTCTGCCTATAGTTTTTAGTTCGCTATTGGATGCTATAATAGTTTTGTTAATATACATTTTCCATGGCATGGAGTGTTGAAAATATCAGAAGAAAAAAAAAACGAGTTTCTGAGGGTCATTAAATTTTGATAAAAGTCTGTGACTTTCTTTATTTTTTTTTTAAATAATGTTTACTGATCATTAAATATTATTATTATTATATTGAATCATTTTACATTTTTGCAAGCTTTTTTGCTTTATTACTTTTTGGAGTAATTGTTTACACAGCATATATATATAATATTAAAATATATATATTATATATATATCATATTTATATGTCTGTAGGGAATTTTGAGCAGGCTCTTATGTCTTTCATGTCCATGTTCAATATACTGTATGTGCGAGGCTGAACGATGCCATTCTTTAGGAAGACAGCATTTTGCATCTCAATAAGTTGTTCCACATCATCATAAATAGATTTCATCTCGCAGATTTGCATAAGGTCAAGGCTGCAGATGATGAACTGACCAGAATGCATGGCAAACCATCTTGATTGACAGCTAGCTTCTTGTTGAGTTCACCACAAAGACTTGTAATCATCCGACCTCTTACCTCTCCTTTCTTCTGATGTTTTGGATAATGAGAATACATTTTAATATTGGCATCCAACCTTTCAAGCAATAGTTGCAAATACGCTCCATTCTGCATAATGCAGAATTCTCTCCGTTGCCGCCTCCTGATTCTTCTCAGATGGTTCATTGTGGCAGCGGCATCACAATGGTGGAAATATGAGTGTCAAAAATAAATGCTGATGAGTCAAAGCTTGGATTGTCATCTAGCGTGACAAAAGGGTATTATTCTGTTGCAGGGGCTGGGGGAAAAAAGTGGAATTATCTGGACCAGGGAAAGAGCTTCTCTGGCCATAAGACCCACATCCAAGTCTGGTTTTGCAGATAGACTTGTTCCAGCTCACGGCCTGACTGTGCTGAGCATGGAAACAGATGGAGGAAGGGAAGAGGTAGAGATAGAGGCCGCAGGGGAAGAGAGAGCGCAAGAGAGAGGAGATATAACAGGAGCAGTGTGTCCATAACGGAGAAAGAGCAGACCACTTTGGGCAATCGGAAAATGTGCGTCTGCTGATGTGAACCCGTGCTGGAGGGCCGCACTCTTCAAAGCTACATAACATTTAACGTTATTTGGCACCAATCATGTGTAGACTGCATTATTGGGTGCCATTCTCTCTTAGACATTCACGAGGTGAGTAGAAGCTTGTTAAACAGTGAAGAAGCTGGAATTCCAACGGCATTACACTTTAAAGAGCATTTTAAAATCACATATTTGCAACAAAAGCCTCATAGAGCGTTTACAAGCTCTCTGGAAAACACAAAATCATGCTTTTAAAGTTGTTGTCATTGAACCCGGCGGCATCCCTCCAGAGAGCCCTTGGCAATAGTCCTGTCCGTACAGCTTCCCGAACACATCCCAGTACCTGGTTGGAATCTGACTAGACCCTTAGATTGTTATCTGTGTTTTTTGATACAAAGGGAAGACTTAACTGGCTGCTGGCCAGCCTCTAATGGGCATTGGCAACTTGTTCATGCAGATCTGCATTACTCTGATTCTTAGGTTAACTGAAATTTTGTCTAAAGTTGTTTAGACCCTATATATGTTCTTCAAAAATATCTTCTTGTGTGTTCCGCAGAAGAAAGTCAGTCATATATGTTTGGAATGACATGAGAATGGGTTTTTGGTTGAATTGTTCTTTTAACCATTTAACCACTGTTCTTTTAACCAGGCCTTCTTTGGCTAAGCAGGTGTGACTATACTTGAATTGGTTGACCAGCTACGTTTTACAGCCAAATAGCTCTGCTTCTCATCAGTAAATGACTTACATCCACCAGAAAGTTATTTTTGTTATTGTACTTTGTTTGTCATGGGACACAGTAGACCAGGGGTGCGTTTCCCAAAGCCAACCATGGTCGCAAGTTCCGTCGTTACCAATAGAGTTCAATGGAATTTGCGATCATAGTTGGATAACGATGCTTTCGGGAAACGCACTCCAGACTGGAAGTTCATGCTTCTTTTATAGCAGGGGTAAGAAAACATGGTGAACTTGATTTCACCAAGTACAGCATGTTCCTGGATCAACATCTTTGTTGATCCTGGAACAACATTCCAAACAACCAATCAGATTTGAGGGACACATTTACAGTTTATGTCAGGTTTAGTCTTACAACCAGGGTTAGGTGCTTCTACATTAGTGCTATTTACCTATCATTTCCCACCGATTTTAGGGGTATGGGTAGGGTGTAGGGATAAGGTTAGGACAAAATTTTCAGACAGGAATGTTGTTCCAGGATCAACAAAATATGTTGATCCAGGAACATGTCTTAGCAAAATCATGGTGACCATAAAACATACTTAGAATAGACTATTTAATATGTGCCTAATTGAGTTTGTGCATTACTGGGAATCCAAATTCCACCTATGTGACAAAATCTCTGGTATATGCAGTGAAAGTTCTCTCTTGTAAGCTGTCTGTATTCTTTTGAAGGGAGGATGCACTTCACATCTGTGCATCTTATTTTTATCCAGCGAAGCTGAGATCCGCAATTATTTGTATGCACGTAAGCCTGTCACAAACAAGCGAGTAGCCAGGGGAGAGAGCCAAGAGTGATGTGTGTAACAGCAAATTGATCCTATCTGAAAGGGCTCAGAGAACCTTAACAGAGATCAAAGCTGACACTAAGGCGCTCAGACTGCCAACTGGAAAAGGAGGGGTGATGAAAGAGAGAGAGAGGGATGAAAAAAAAACTGGGAGTATCTCATCTTGTCTAATTACACATTTCAGACAGCTCATGACCAATTATCCTCCCCTTAGTAGCATCTGCCCTTCTCAATGACCGCAGAGCTGCAAAAAAAAGATGCTCCTGAGTTCATGTTTTCTTCTGTGCTCATAAAGGAAGTGATAACCATGCTGCGAGGACATCAAGGTTTTTTTTCAACCTAAAGCATGTTTTTTCCACCCCTTTTTTTCCGCTCTTGATCTGAAGTCCGACGGAGAGGTTCTTTTTTTTTTCAATGCAGACTTTCTTTAAGGTGACAGCAGCATTAAATCAGCGTTGGCTTGTTAGCTGTGAGGCAGAATGCAGACCCTTTCCACCATCTCTGTGTTTCAAAGAGCCCTCTAAACCTGAGCTTTTCTCAAAACGATTCTCTCCTCCCTGGGTGGCTTTTTGAAGCCCTGATACACATTGTCTTGGCATCCCATAAAGCTTTTTTTACACAGCAGGTAATGTCACAAGGTCACCTCCAGGGGGGGTCAGAGAGGATGTGTGGCCTGTCCTTGCCTGAGGCCACCTGTGGGCCGCTCTCGGGAAGCACGAAGCTACGGTTCTTCCCGGGTCTCTGCTCTAGCCATCAAGGGTTGGAGCTGAATTTCAAACCATGCAGGTGGCACACTGCTGTTCCATTAAGGTAACCCGTATTTGCTCTGAGCATTTTGAGAGAGCGCCCAGAGCTAAAATATAATTCATGAAATTCCCGACTTTGTTCTCAACCCTCCTGGGACGGTGGGTGGGTGGGTGAATAAAGAGAGTAAACATGGTGAATTATGACTCGCAAACAAATGTTGAGCTGACCGTGTTGTGTTTGTTTCAACTCAAACTGGTGTGAACAGCTTCATTTCAGAGAGGATTCTGTTGCAGAATAATGTTAGTTTTTACAATGTTGGTTTTGAATAGCTTAACAGGCATTTTGTGAAATTGTGGCAGCAGGGGGAGAAAACTTAACCTTGTATGGTACAATGTAGCCATAATGCATTATTGAAACAGAGTAGTGTTAAAGTAGCCAATAATATACTGCTTTGTTTTAAGCCACATGACGTGTGATATTTTTTTCCTGGGCTCCACCGGAGTCCATACAGGGGAAACCCCTCCTGCAGTGCTCAAAAAATTGCTCCATTAACACAATTTGTTATGTTTCTTTATTTTTTATTGATTGTTAACTGATCAACTTCACCTGATGTAGCCTAATAGAGAAAATATAACCATTGCCATATAACAATGTTTTAACACAATGGAAAATGCACTAATGCAGATTTTCATTGAAATAAATAAATGCATTTGATTATGATTTATATTCTTTTCTGGCAAAAATAGCATGTTTTAAAACAGTTCAGTTTAAAACAGTTAAAAGTTTTTTGGAAAGTACAGTTAAAACAGTAAACAAGTTTTTTTTAGATGTTTTTTTTTTATTTATTTAAATTTGTAAGGGTTACAATTATATATAAAACCATCAATGTATTATTTGGAAATAATATTTAGTATCTAATAATAATTTAATTGAATAGTAATATAATTTATATTGGTTAGGATAAAAAAATGTATATTAATTATTATTAATAAAATTATATTTATATTAGAAATAGTAATTTAATTTAACGATATATTAATACTTTTATGAGAAAAAAAAATACTATTTAAGACATTTTACGTTGTGGTATATCGTTCCCTATAAGGGAACTTTATAATATGTATATAATAATACATTTTAAAAAAGTCGCCACCTGGATTTAAATGAGCAAATAGGTAAGAGCCTTTAATTGGATAATTCCTGTAGTGATTAATATGTTTCAGCTGTCAACATGTTATTTAAACTTAACTGGCAGAATGGGAACCTTCTCATTTCTCAAACAATCATGTTGGATTGCTGAAATTACCAAAATTGGACAAAGAACTGTCCAGCGCATTATTAAAACATGGAAGGATAGTGGTGAACCATCACACAAAATGGAAAACGATCTTGAATGGCCGTGATCAGAGATCACTTAAACGTTTGGTGAAGTCAAACCGTAGAAAATCGACTGTAAAACTCACAGCTATGTTTAATAGTGAAAGTAAGAGCATTTACACATGCACTATCTGACAAGAACTCAAGAGATTGGGAATGAAGAGCTGTGTGGCCTTAAGAACGCCACTTAGATTGGAGCAATGGAAAAAGGTCATGTGGTCTGATGAGTCCAGATTTACCCTGTTCCAGAGTGAAAGAAGGGAGGCGCATGAAGCGATGCACCCATAATGCAATCTCCCTACTGTACGGAAGCACTGCTATGATCTGGGGTTGCTTCACTTGGTCAGGCCTATAGGTTTAGCAACATTGTGTGGCTCTAAAATGAGGTCAGCTGAATACCTGAATATACTGAATGACCAGGCTTTCCCATCAATGGATTTTTTCTTCCCTGATGGCACGGGCATATTTCAAGATGACAATGCCTGGATTCACCGGGCTCTAATTATGAAAGAATGGTTCAAGGAGCATGAGAAATAATTTTCACACATGGATCGGCCACCACAGAGTCCCAATCTTAACCCCGTTGAGAATCTTTGGGATGTGCTGGAGAAGACTTTATGCTGCCGTTCACCTCTTCTATACTAAACACAAGATCTCGGTGAAAAATTACAACTCTGGACTGAAATAAAAGTTGAAAAAAGTTTATCGAAACAAAGCCACAGTGAATACATACTGTAATAAAAGTTAAAGGTGGTCCAACAAAATATTAGAGTGCGCAACTTTTTTTTTTGGGCAGTTTATATTATCTATATATATATAATATTTATTAAAGCTATTTGATGTCAGTACCACCACTTTTTGAAAATGTATTTTGCGGCTTCCTCTGTTCTTGCACCCATTGTGTTGACCTCTCTCTCCAACTCTAAAAACTCTAAAACTTGCACTGCATCTAAATTAATTCAGACAAATGTAGTCCATTTCTTTCCTTGGCGTCGACAGAAGCAAGCCAGCAGGCTCAGATTAGAGCTTTAGGCCCAGGCTTAGCCCTGGAGCTGTGGATGGTTTCATAAGTTTAGATAAACTGAGGGCTGGATCTGCTGGCTTCAGGGAGGGAGATCAGCCAGATGCACAAGAGTGTCTGTCCATCAAATAGCAGACCTTTCCCACACAGCGACAGGCTCTAGTGAACCAGACAATTGCAATGTAGCCATGTGAGAACAGGGCAAGATGGAGTCACGTTCAGCCACTGAAGTTGTCCCAGAAGCACCGCTGTAGATGCCTCTGCTTTGAACGTAGAAGATCTCTAACAACCAGCCAGTCAGAAAGAAATGACTTTACATTATGGCATACACCCACTCGAGGCGCCTACCATCACTCAAGGTCGAACAGGGGAGGGAGTCGGGGCGGAAATAACCATCTTTATAGTAGATAGACCCATTCACATCTGAGTGCAAATGATTATTTGCGTCGAGCCATTTTTAGGAGCACTTCAGGATATTTTGACTTACAGCCAGAACTGGTACTACAATGTTTTTCTTCTTTTTCTCCCAGATTAGAAAACTGCTCAAGAAGCATTTTTTCGTAATTCCCCTCTTTTCTTTTCTTTTCTTTTCCATGCCATCCTTTACTTATCTTTACTCACAGATAACGTTACTTATCTTCTCAGGCTCTGTGTCAGCTCTTTGGTCCGTCAGCATCTTTACGTTCATATAATCTGCTGTGCTGTATAGTGGGCATCAGTCCTTTAGCTGTGTTATTAAACCTCTGTCCTTCAGGCTGGAGGGAATGAAGTGCTTGTATGATGGAGCGTTGGAGACTCGGACCCCTCCTTCCGCTTCTTGTAGATGTGCTGAGGGTAAAAGGTTGGCTGACATGGACCTGTGCATGTGATGCATCTCCCGGAGCTCTCGCTGGGTCAGCATATAGCTAAAACCGCCAAGCAAACTTGTGGCACTCGCAGCCCTGCGGTTCTGCCTTACAGTGATTTCTCTAAAGGTTCCTGCTGAACAACAGACTGGAGCTCATCTATAGCCTGTTGTGATGCTAATGGTAACTGACACTATCAACCAACTGATTTTGCTGCCTGTAATAACCAACCAAAACCATCTCTCAGACCTCAGCCAAAACTGTCTTGCTGAAATATTTAACTCTGCCCTCCTTGAGACTTCTGTTTCAGCTCAAACTGTTCTTGTGTAGGCATCACTCACATTGTGGTATATATGAAAGATTAAATATACTGGATGCAGTGTTCTGTCAAATTCTGTCAGTTTCCATCTCGAATATTTTTCATTATTCTCTAAAATCAGCCTGTTCTCACGTAAATGCGTCTCTATAGCACGCATTGTGTATTATCGTGCAATTTATACGCGAAAATGAGTTTTTACGTGATACGCAGTTTTCGCGTGCATTTGATACGCAGTTCATTTGCGTGTAATGCACACGCACCCCACACCACTAATTCTACCCAAACGTATAATACACACGCACCCCACACTACTACTAAACCTACCCTAACCTACTCATGCGTATCCTATGCACGTAAAAACTAATTTCCGCGAATAAATTACACGATAAACACACTGCGTGCTATAGAGACGCATTTAGTGTGATCGGGTTGCTAAAATGCATGTGTAAATTATTTGTGAATAACATGAGTGGTGCATTCAGAATTCAATCGATTTTTTTAAACTAGAAAAGCAACTCCTTTTTCTAAAGTTTAGAGATTCTGAAAACCTTACAATAGAATAGACACAAATTGTGTTGTTATTGACATGATAAGCTCTGAAATCTGCATTCAAATTCAAAATATAGAAGAAAAAGAAGATGTCATGGCAGATTTGATGAATTAAATGTTGTTTTTCAATGAATAGTGACTTAAATTACAGTCTTTTCCTCATTCTAAGCTTTTTTTTTAATACCTTCTGAAGACTTGGAAATACAGTGCACACTTACCGCTCAAAAGTTTGGGTTCGGTAAGTGTTTTAAAATGTTTTGAAATAATTATTTTTTGTTCACTGAGGCTCCATTTATTTGATCAAATAAAACAGGAAAATTATGAAATATTCTTTACTATGTAAATTAACTGTTTTATATTTTAATATATTTTCTAAAGTAATTTATTCCTGTGATGGCAAAGCTACATTTTCAGCATAATAATTAAATTAGCTGATTCGGTGCCCCGGAAACATTTTCCTTATTGTCAATTTTCGAAAATCGTTTGTTCTGATAAATATTATCGTGTAAAATCAGGGCGTTTTTTTGATTAATAGAAACTAAAAAAAACAGCATTATTTAAAATAGAAGTTTTTTTTTACATTATTAATGCCTTCACTATTTAATTAGTGTCCTTAACTGAATAAATCTTACTGACCCCAAACTTTTGAATGGTAGTGTATAAGGTACTTCTATCCTGGTTACCTAATCAATTTGTGAAAGTGAGTCGAACTTTAATCAACATCAATAGTTGTCCCCGTGTTACTCACTTGGGATAAAACATGCGAAGATGTCTTAACTAGAAGATGATCCATATAAAAAACCCACCAGACCATTAGCAAATATTATAGCAGTTAAGACACTTATTTGACAAACTCTGTGATTGACCTAACTTGACATAACTTCTGATAACCTTACTTGGACTTTTCTCCTCGAAGTAAGGTCACCTAACTCTTTTACCTGTGAAGAACACTGAGACATGGGGAAGCTCATAGTTTCACAGTGAGGTGACGTATGGTGGTACTTTTGATGACTGAGTTCACTAGCTCTGACAAGCCTGAAACAGAGAAAAAGCTTCTCTCCGCAGTGGGCCAAGCCCTGCCCTTTAAAGGTCTCGATCGGTTTTTAAAATTTATAAGAGCACTGGGGCATGTGCCTCAGGTTCAGATTTCTGAATGCAGCGCTGCACCTGTTCAATGTTCCCCTCTCCTGCTTGCCGAAGCTTATTAGTGACACTGGTGCAATGTCTAGTGCTTCAAACCTTCCCCCTCATATCTGTCTGAGTAAAAGCCTTTGTGGTCCAACAGTATCTCTACTGTAAACAACCTCTCAAATATGAGCTCAGAGCCATAAATAGGACATGATAGATAAAAGACTGTCATCACTTACACCACTGTACAGAGAGAGCGGTGGAGGAAAAGTTCTTGAGCGAACCAAGGGAGGATTATTTAATATTGCATATTCATTTTGTTCTCGTTTTCGTTTCTCCAGAGTTAAAGGAGCTGTATGTAAGAAATTTATTTCAATTAATCATAAAATGGCCCTGAAATATCACTAGACATTAAGAAATCATGTACATTTCAAATACTTATATCACTGACAACAGTAGTCTGGCCAGGATATTGTCATTTAAAAAGTGCAGTTGCAGCCCTCAACTGATGTTGATGTTGTCATGTTGTGTTTTGGTCTGATGCTCCACCCTCCACCTATCTACCAATCACAAAGTCAGTAGTGTTGCGGCATCCGGGTTGCCAGCTCTGCTCTAGTTACCACAGCTGCAGCTCGTCACGTTCCTGCTGGATCCTGCAGCCGATCTGGCAACCTCGAGTCAGGGAGGAGGGGGAGGGGATACACCACTCTACAGTAATTTGACAGTGATTGCAGTACTAGTTTTGGCCACAATCTTACATACAGCTCCTTTAAGGGACATACAGTACAAGCTATTGTGAGAACTAATACTCTTGTAAATATTCTCAGTTAAAACACTTACAATTACAATATCGAAACACAATGGGTCTGTTCTAGAACTAGTTGCCTATATAGCGTTTTAAGGCATTATGCACTAAGTTTGTCAGTAAGATTGTTGTTTGTTTGTTTGTTTTTTGAAAGATTTATGCATTATGCATGCCAGGCCAGCAGTTGGGGAGGTCACTTTGTAAAGAAAAACTGCGCATAACCTATATAGACTGAATACGCATGTGCATGACGTCACCATTTTAATAAATTTGCGTTGTTGTAGTTTACACAGAGACAATAACGGTATCGTTTTTTCGAAACCTTGCACTTTGAAACCTGTTTTCGAAAGTTTGCGTTTTCAGGCCCCACAAAACGCCGTTGTCATGTAATTGAACGGCCCAAAAAAAGTTTTCGCTTTTTAGTTGAAAACAGTGTCATGTTAACAGCCCCTTAAAAGTAGTCTGCTTGAAAGCAAGGCAGCTCACTGTAGGTTTTGGAACAGAGCCACTGTCTTTAAAAATAAAGCTCACCTACAGACAACAAACAAATTGATTGGCTGTCCCAACACTTTAATGTTTGCATTTAAGGCACCGTCAAATTATTAGCTCTTTTGAATTCGCTAACACCCCTGCATCAGTGCTCGGTCTAATATTTTCACGCTTGTGTGGATTTCCACTGAAAGCTCGTCCTCCCCCCTCTCTCCCTTTCTCTGCCTCTGTATCTCTCTCCATTTTCTCCCTCCAGCAGATAAACGTACTCCTCAGGCTTGCTCCTGCCACAAAGCATTCTGTAATAGTCTAATTGTGGCTAATGGTTTGTGCAGCTAATTAAAGTGTATGAATTACAGTAATCAGTCAGACACGTTGAGGCTCGCATCTCCCTGCTCCTCCAGGCGTGGAGGGGCAGAGGAGAGGGACCAGGGAGAGAGAGAGAGAGAGAGAGAGAGAGAGAGAGAGAGAGAGAGAGAGAGAGAGAGAGAGAGAGAGAGAGAGAGAGAGAGAGAGAGAGAGAGAGAGAGAGAGAGAGAGAGAGAGAGAGAGAGAGAGAGAGAGAGAGAGAGAGAGATGACCAGACAGGAGGATGAGGAATGCTTTGTGCGAAGTTGATGGGTTTATCCGTACAGAACATAATTAAGAACTTTTCCCACATTAAAAACGGTGCCACTGAAACAATATTTACCTTTTGGATGCTCCATGCCGGCAGTCGGTGCCCTGATGAACGGATCAGCAGGCTTGTGTCGCTTATGCCTCCAGCGTTTGAAGCGAATCAATGCAAGCGAAACAAACACACAAGTCACAAATGTAATAACAGCTTGCGGGCAACTAAGATTTGTATAATGTACAGTAATAGGAAGAAATAGAAAATGTATTTGTGTACACACACACACACACACACACACACGCACACACACACACACACACATCCATTTTTAAAATGTTTAAAAAGTTTCTTGTTCACCAAAGCTACATTTATTTGATCAATAATAAAACAGTAATACAGTCAGTTATTATATAAATCTTACTGACCCCAAACATTTGAATATGTATGTTTGTATGTATGAATTTGAATTTTAATGTAAGGTCGCTTACCAAGAATAAAACATCATTCATGTGTCTAAATTTTGTTCCCGGAACATTTCGCTTCCAAGTAAATCATGGTTCACAGCGGTGATGAAAATCAAAGTCTATTGAATTTCTACTCTTTTTTTTTTATTTTAAAGGGACAAGCCCTTCGTCCCACCCTTTCTTCTTTTTTCTGTACTTCTTATATGACTTCACTTATTTTTTAAGGTAACATCTGCACTTTTTTCACATTTTACAGCAAATGAAAAGTTTCAAATGTAGGAAAGGGCATCAGGGATAAGCACTTTTGAAATGTAAAGGTTTAAATCCCATTAAAACGGCCAAAATGAAAAGAAAATGAGTTGATTGATGCGATTACATTTCCATTATGTTGCTCCTTTTGCCTAAAAGGCCATGTAGGATCTGTTTCTGTGAGACAAGGAGCTGAGACTCTGATTAATTAGATATGCTAAGCTTCTCACCATTAGAAATGTTAAGCCCCTTCCAAATAAAGGACATAGACTAAGTCAATTTCTTAACTGCCGATTTACAGGGGTTTCATAGACATGTTATTGCATGTCATCTTCTGATAACATTATTAAATGTCTCAGTAAATCCGCAGTTAAGTTACAATCTCATAAAAGTGTGTATGAATTTGACAGGTAATGCTGTGCACGTGTATTGCATGTGGTAGGTTTTCCCCCACAAAATTCAATGGTTTATTGGCGACCCAACATACTCTGACTGAAAGAAGATCAGCTTTCTCAAAAAAATTTTTTTTTTTTTTTGCACACAGAGTGGATGATTTCATTCAGGCATGTGGCATGTGGCAGTTTTCACCCCTCCACAGACGTTATGGAAGAAGTCAAGGGTAAATGACAATGTGCAATTAAAAGGACAATGGGGAGAGGGAGTCCGACAGAACCATCCTACAAAAATGCCTGCATAACAATTTGTCACAATAATTATGAATAATTAGAGGCAGCATCATAATAGCAGTTATTGATACACCTGCACCCAATTTTCTAAAAATGGAGCTCTGTGTGTAAGAGAGTGCAGTTGGGGATGTTTCGATCCTTCTATAAAGAACTTGCATCTATATTAGTCAAACACGTGAACCACCATACCATGTAATTGGCAAGTGGAGCAGATGACATGAGCTGTAAGGTATACATTGTTCTCTTCGATGTGTGATGACAAGAACATCATTGCTCTAACTGCATAATGCACTGGCATGTGACAATGTAATGGTCATTTTGTAGTTGATGGTGTGGCACCACCTCTCCAGAGACTTGATTCAGCAGTTCCTTGAAGAAACATTCTCAATAATATTTTATTTTATTTTATTATGTAATTTCATTTAATCATTTGTGTGTGTGTGTGTGTGTGTGTGTGTGTGTATATATATATATATAAATTTTTTTTGGTTTGATATATTTATATATAATTAAATAAAATTCATACATATTTAAATGTGGTTTAGGTATCCAAATATTTTTTGGGCGTTTTTACAGTTAGTTATTTGAATCCCACATCTTGCGATTCATTTTTCAAATATTGAGAGTTGAAGTCTGAAATGTTTGTTTCACCAATGGAGGGGGGAGGGGTGAACAGACTGTTTTTCCATTAGTTTTCACACATTAAATTAGAGTAAAAGAGAGTTGGAGGCAAGCCCATACATCAACAGACAAATGTGAAGCTTTTACGCTACCATTAAGACCACTGTGCTGAACACTATCTTACTCCTGCTGAAAGGCATGTTATGGGGATAGTAAAGTTTTACTAGTCCATGATGGAGATCATTACCGTGTCGGAGGCCTTTCCTGTCAAGTTCAAAAGCACATTAAACAAATCAGCTAAGAAATTTGACATGTAAATAAAAACAGGGCATGCTAATGCGTAGCATGAAGTACAGGCTAATGCTGTTGTGGTAAAAGCTATAAAATGGACAACATCATTTATTATTGAAGCATATAAATGCAGTACAGAGGAGCGTCAGAGGGAGGATTTAGCGGTAAGGATGTGCAGATGCTTTGATTTACGTATACAAATTAAATTATAATGAATCATTTGTAAATATCGCTAGCATGTGCATTAGCATCACAGTGTTGCTTTTTTGCCATTATCAAAAGTGATGACGTTTATGAAGCTCAAGCTCTCCTACAGTATACAATGTAAGAAAAAGGACGGCGAGAGTGTATAAGGCGCACCTCTGACTTTTCCCGTCCGCTCGAATCACTTGCCCATTCAGAAAGGAAAAAGAGAAAAGAGCTCATAAATCAGGGAGGAAATGCAGCACTTTTTGTCTAACAGATTGGCTCACCCACTCCAGCGCATCACTCCCCATCCTTTAAATGGCCGAATGAATTAGTAACAAGCACATTTCTAGCCTTTTAATTTGGCTAGCATACAAAATACTGCTTCCGATAAACGAGCTATGGAGTTTCTCGGTGACAGTGATATCCATTATGTGTTTAATTATCTTCAAAGTTAAAATGAAGGACTTCTCCTCCGCCCCCCTCACCCCCTGCTAATGGGAAGATGAGGCAAAGCGCATTTCAACCATGAATAGGAGGCTGACGAGTTAGCCAGCGCCCATTTCACTTTCCGTGATGCAAATTGGAGCAATCAGAAAAACCTCGTAAGAAATATCACCCCTGTTGTTATTTATTCCCTTGCCTTTCATTTCCAAGTCAAATTCCACTGGGCTAATTTGATATCTTCTATGAAATGGCAGTCCAAACAAGTCAAGATGATTCGCGCATTCAGGGTAAAAACTGCCGAGGAAAAGGTTGGGCTTGTCTCAAATGTCATCAGAAAGACGGGTTGATTGCATTGTGCTGGATTGTGTTGCTGTGATTTTCAGGCGGGAATAATCACCCATTAATTTTCACTTAAGATGCCGCACCAGGCCGTCTCCTGTCCCTTACAAGACTATGTTTTTTAGAAAACATTTTTACTTTGATTCTCTCAATAAGTTATGTATGTTAGCATGCCTTTGTAAATGTTGATGGCTAATGCATTTGACCGTTGTTGTGTTATTTTTTATAGGTAAATTATTCGGTTTTGTAAGTAGCTTAAATTTTTTGTTTTAGCAATTTTAATACTTCAGCTTCAGCTTATTTCAGTTTGTTGCCAAGGCAGCATTTTTAATTATCATCTAATCTAATATTTATTTTATGTCAGCTTCTTTTCAATTACCAAAAAAATATTTTTTAATAGTTTGTTTTAGCATATACTGCCAGCCTGTGATCATTTCTCATTTGTTTTCATGTGTGTGACATATATTATCTACAGTATCATCAAGAAATATTTAATGATAGATTCAAAATAAATTTTTTAAGTTGTGAGGTGTGCAAAAAACAAACATGTAGCAGATATACATTTAATATTTAATTAGGACAGGTATGCTTAGCAACATTTCTGTGATTAACCTTCTTTTGTTTTTAACATTGTTAATCTTCTTTTGTTTTTACTTTACAAAGACTTCAAAAACTGTGGTATTTATAGTGGGTATGAAGAAAAAGTGTTTTACATTAATAAATGTATTGGTTTTTTTTGTCAGGGAAAAGTATTAAAAATTCACTCTATCTATTTTTTAAAGGCATGTTATAGGTCTTATTTTTGAACGATTCATCCATGCATGTTTATTTAAAAAACATTTTTTTATTTAATCATCATAAAATTCATGCATCATCATAAAACCAATGCATAGAACCATCCTAAAAATAATCCTTTACACTCGGATGTACAGTATGTCACAAATATGGAAGATCTGCTGCTACTTTTTTCATCACACCTAAAATTACATTTAATGTCGTTTTTTATGGTTAGAAAAAAACAACTTTTTTTGAATCAGTGAATCAGAAGGAAAAGCAGATATTGTAAAACTAGCGCATTTTGAGAGATACTGCAACAATGTTAGCATTGCAGCCCCATCCTCTGTCTGTCTCTTTCTTTCTCTCACTTCCTTTCTCTGATTCAGTCTTCTTCCCACCACCCAACCATTAAATAATTTTGCTGTTGGCTTTTTCTATTTGCCTGGAATTACCCAGGAACAGTGCAGTTCTCTCCTGGGGGTCTGTCAGTGCAGTGCTGTAATAGCTTCTCTCTCTAATAGGTATGTGACTAGGCAGCTATGGACTCTAAAATATAACACAAATCTTTATCTAAAGCCACTGAGGTACCTGTCTCGCGCCGACTGCCCTGCTAGCTGCTAACCTCTCCCGCTCCATCATGCTAACGCTCCTCGCTATGGCCAGTAATCTCTCTGCTTTTTATCTCGGGGTATGAGGGGAGGCGGTTCGCTCGGCGTCCAACATTCATCTTTTATTGACTTGGAGGCCACTTCAAATCAATTTCTCTCTCAGCCTGTTCTCGCCTAATCACCTGGAAGAGAAGCGGCACGTGCAAATATGAGAGACGGAGCGCTTCAGATGGACCGAAGACCATTCAGCGCTATTCCCAACACAATAACCATGCAAAATACATTATTAAAGAAAAACGTGCCCCAGGTCAGATTTAGTTCTCTTGTGTATAAATGTTGTTCACAATTTTTGATGGAAGTACCGCAGACGCGGGGTGTTGGGAAATGCAGCATGACCTCCGTAAGATCTACCGCGGCGTCCTCATTCCCAGAAAGCGGAATTTACGAACGTGTTGGCAAAGTGAGATGCACGAAGTGTAAATTATTATGTAAATCTGTCCAAGGCTGCAAGGCTATGCAGGTCTCGAGAGTGACGCTAATCTGACTTCACTGTAGATCAAGTCTGCAGGGCTGAAATATCTGAGTTACATTGTTAACATAACTTCAGTATACTATAGAGATGGCAAGTATTGAGAATACGGAAGGCCCCGATAACAAACTGTTGTGAAATCATATTGAACAAAACCAGGCCAACACGAAGTTCTCGTTCTCTATTTCCAGAAAAGTTTGCTACGACTGGTGGCTTTCCCTAACCCTAACCCTAACCAAACAGTAGAGCGTTGGCGCTTGCAACGCCAAGGTCATTGGTTCGATTCCCAGGGAAAACAAGAGTCAATTTAAGTCACTTTGGATAAAAGCGTCTGCTAAATGTAAACACCTTTGTACTACCATTGGTCCGTGGCTCTCGCTCATCCAGGTCCCCAACAGTTTAGCTAAGTATGGTCTTAGCCCCAACAGCTGGTATTCTAGCTGATAGTCTAGTCAACCACCTAAACAAGCATGAGCCAGAAAATAACTAGGTTTTAGCTATAAACCATGTAAGCCAGCTATTGTACCACCTTAATTTGGTTTTCCAACCCGATTATAACAGCCTGATTATTTGAAGGCATTTTCTCAATCTAGTAACATTGTTATTGTTAACTAAACCCATAACGATTAACAATCATTTATAGTAATTTAAATTCAAGCTGAAAGAATTCAAATTAAATTAAAAATGTTGCCTGAAATAAAATAAAGTAATGAAATTACTAAAACTGAAATAAGAATAAAGCTAAATGGATATTATATAAATATTTTTAAAAAACTAATAAAATTGACAAAAGCAACAAAAAAAAAACTAAAAACTAAATTGAAAATGAAATGCAAATATAAAAATAACAGCTAATTCAAAAAATGTATAAATATCATAATAGTATGCAGATAATATTACATTAACAGTCTGGTATGATCAAATCTTATTGGCTCAATGTCCAAGATTTAGTTTGTAAGCAAAATTGTTACAGTAGTAATTTTACTAGTTGTTTAAAGTTTACTAGTTTGACTATATGCCAAAGTTTTGCAGTTTAATTACCAAGTTTCTAGATGCATGAGCATGACTGTTCTGAGTTAAATTTGAAATACTCAGTACTTGATACTTTTGGAACAGAAAGAAATTCTTATCACAACATTCTCCGCTATTTATTTATTTATTTATTAATTTGAGTGATTGATTTATTTGAGCGTTTTATATACAAACGTTAAAGAGACTGCCACGCAATTTGAATGATTTGTCCATGCCGATCTGTGGTTTCTAGCCTGGTTTGCATAATATTTGTTAACTTATAGAATCCTGCGAGCACTTTAATATTTATGCTAAGTGTTATGATGTGACTGATAAATGCAAATGCAGATCTCTGTTCTGATTAACATAAATTTTGCTCAGGTTTTATGCATGTGTTATTTATGACAGTTTTTCTAAAATTAGATTCTCTTCCTTAAATTTTTTTTTATAAATATTGCAATATATCGTTTACAGTATCAAAATATATCGTAATATATCGTATCATAACCCCATATCATGATACGTATTGTATCACCACATTCTTACCAATAAGTCAAGTTAAGTCAAGTCAAGTCACATTTATTTATATAGCGCTTTTTACAATACAGATTGTTTCAAAGCAGCTTTACAGAGATAACAGGAAAATAATGCAACAAAGTTTGTTTCCAGAAGAAAATAGCATCACAGTCCAGCTTAAGTAAGTTCAGGGATGTTTCATTTTTGTTGTAAAAAAGTTGTTAATTTAGTTCATTTATATTTATAGCCACTCTGGAGTAAACCGTGATGTCATCGTCCAGCTCAGTTCAGTTCTCAATGCAGGCAGATCAATATTATTGTTGAATATTAATTTAAATGTTAAATTTAATGTCCCCAACTAAGCAAGCCAAAAGCCAACACAGCCCTAATACCCACCTACCTTCTTGGCCAGAGTGAGCTACAATTTGTGCTATTGATGTGGGTCTATGTAAGATTAAGACCACCCCCAACCCCATCGGGAAGATCAGTGTGATATTGTCCTGTCTTTTTCCTCTCTTTCATGTATTTCTATGTAGATTAAAGAAGCCCACCGTTTCAGCACGCCTGCAATTCCGTGCGGGCCGCATTTCAGCGCTGCATATGCACTCCATGCATGTCTGCTTTGTTTATGTCATTGATTTATTTATCCTGTCCATTGAGCGTGTAGCCGGCAGCGGGAGCGTGCTTTTCTTACTCTGAAATCACCACCTCCTAATTATCTGTCACAATTTCTGCTATCCCGTGCTGAAGACACAGAATGGCCAATAATTACCCTCCAGCCCGCATCTTTCAGTGTGTTGCCATTGATTTCCTGGCACCCTTACCACCCCAGCCTCTCTCTCTCTCTCTCTCTCTCTCTCTCGTTCTCTCTTCTCCATCACCCGGGAGACAGTGAGCACATCCCTCGCCACCCGACTCCTGCCGTTAAATGTGAAAACAATGCTTTGGTTGATCATCAACTCACTAATAAAAATTAGACATGATCATTCCAGGGCTGTCAGTGTGTGTGTGTGCACTTGTGTATTTGTTTGTGTGTGTTCTTGCACCATGCTGCTATGTCTCCGTTCATGCTGTGACACGCATGACGTGCGTGTGTGTGCGTGACAATTGAAAAGGATGAGCAGCTGTCAGTGGTGTAAATGAAGATAAATCAAACATCATTGAGAGTGTGTGTTGTTTACTCAGCGTGATTCCCAAAAGGCGCAGGAGGGACAGAGAGAAAGTGATCACAAATGTCGAGCATTGATCACTCACAATTTGAAAGACATTGATTAATTGCTGCTAACCTCAACTTTTGTGCACAATAGACTGGATAACATGCTCAGCAAACACGTATTCCAAAAATTACAACATTATAATGGATTTCAGATTTTGAATTCTATAAATGGAGATAGGCTATATAGGGCTAATTGTTGTATTGTAAAAGGTTTATTTTATTTTATTAACTGTTATTTCTTTAAAGAGTCATATCTTTTTTTAACCTTTCAAATAATTTCATAGATAGTGTATCCGTGGCAACTAGTCATGAAACCATGTCGCATTTCGAAGAGCTGTTAATGAGATTTATAATGCCCCCTCACCTATTCTTTTCAGGTCATTGCTACGCCCCTTTACTAGATGGATCCATTTTACACGTGCGTTTTCTTTCTCAACTGTTTATGAATACTCGCCAAGACTGGCATTTGACATTATTTTGTGTTTATTTGATTGTTTAAGCACAATAAGAGTGAAAGAGAACTCAATTTAGAACTGAAAGGTGACTTTATCTACGCGCACTTTGGGTGTGAGCACAAAATCTGCGGGAATTAGTAAAATTATGCGAAATTGGTACAGTCCCATGCCAAAATTCAAACTTTGTAACACCAACAATATTCATCCGGAGCAAATGAAATGAGTGCGTGAGGGGAGGCGGGTGTGTATCAATTCAGAAAGCGCAGCTGGTATCGTGTATCTCTTCTGCGGAAAATGACTATTGGAAGCATTTCAGATATTTCAGTGTCGATATGTATCGAACAATCTATATTTTTGAAAACACTACATTGCATAGTTTATTATTTCAGATGCTTTTGTAAAAGACTACAGCCGAAAAATGTATATCAATTTCAACCCACCAAAGTGGCTAGTAGGAGTGACTGAAATCCACTCGCATTTAGAGGGGTGCTGGGTGTTAATGTCAAGCCCTGACTATAACCCATTTGACTGCTCTTCTACTACAGGCAATACGGTCACATAGCAGGCCCTCCTGCCCACCCCGGCCCTCTCTAGTTGCCCCTTCAACCTGATGGATGTCATCAATAATGGACGCCCGTTGCTCACTCCCACCCCGGGACACAGGAAAATCACAAGCCAGCCGAAGTGGCAGCCCGAGCCCAGCAGAGGTGTGATAATTCACATCCACATTTATACTTTTAAATTTCATCAAGTAGTTTACCTCCCCAAACATGCCACAGGCTGAGGGGAGAAAGCTGACAAAGAAATGTGGGTTTGATAGGAGCTAGAGAAATCTGGCCTGACTGTCTTTGCTCAGGGTAAAACCCACCGAATGAGGTAAATGCATCAGCGGCAGGGGCTGTCTCGACACGGGTGGCAGGGGGAGGATGGAGGCGACGAGAGAGAGACAGAGAAGTGTCGGAGTGCTGGGGAAAGGCTGGATCCAGCGGCTAGGACATAATGAAGCACACCAGGCAGGGTGAGCATTAAGGGCTGTCACTTGTATTGGCAGCTCCCCCTTCCCAACACCTCTTACTGCACAGCAAGGCCAGTCAGCTGGACACGGCTTCAGAATTCATTTACAGTCTCTATCGCTGACCCAAGGAAATGTAGATCAAGAAAGAAAGAGAAAGAGAGGTGAGAAAGGGATCAGGGATGTGAAAGAGTGGTGGAGACTCACTTACAAAAAGTACCATCAGGTTACCGTGTTTTTTTTTTCGGAGATGGATGCTATTCGAATTTTGCATTTGGCTCTCTTTCAGTTCATGAGAATTTGAATTGGAAATTATTATTGATTGGATTGGAAGTATATTATAAAAAAATAGACATTCAAATATGATATCTTATTTTCTAAATTAACTGATTATAGAATATATTGATTATTACACTATTTTGATATGCTTAACCCATGTTAAATTCTAAAGTTGGATTTTTAAAGTTTGAACATTTTATATAACAATTCAGGAATCGGATAGGAATTAAAAGGCATTCCTAGTTCAGTTTTGAATGGAACATAATCCAGATGTAACTATCCAGATAACTATGGATATGAATACGGTAATAATACATTGTCATGGTAACAAAGTACCCTCATAGTATTGTTGTAAGCAGAGGAGTGACGAACTGAATACAGAAAGATGGGTTTGGCAAGCAAAGAAAGTGAGGGAATGAGACAGAGAGAAAGAGAGCGGGAGATGAGTCCAGAGACGGCGAGTGGGTCAGGAATGGCATAGCAGAGAGGCAGAGATAAGGTAATGACAGGTTGGCTTGTCGGACTAATGCTGTAGCTGGACCAGGTCTGTGGCAGTTGAGCTGCTCATCATAGTCCTGCCATCTGGAAAAGCCTGTTTCCTTTCTGCAGAGCTCATCACCTCCCCCGCATCGGACCGCACCACACCACGCCAGCAGACTGGCACGGCTCAGCACTCCATAAACTCCAGCCCTGCCATGGAGACACAACTGCAATAATTCGCCCACCCAGTACAAGAGCTGAACACTCACAATCTACAGATAATGAGCGACATGGGGTGGGTGATACGAGCAGAAATTTTCTCAATCACAATATTCTTGATATTGGCAGACAGCAGTTTACAGTGGGATCCAAAAGTCTTACATAACTACTTCCATGCTATCTGCATGAAAATTGGAGTACTCTACTCAAGTTGCATGACCTTTGTTGGAAAACATGATCGTCAGGTTTTACACAATCTGTGCAACCAATTTGTGTTTGATTTGTGACCAAGAAATAGTACAGAGTCTTAAATATTTCCTATTCATTTTACATTATATTCTTTACAATTATATTCTTTTTTACATAATTCTATAATTCTGAAAACTAAAAAAAAATATTGTTACAGGGTTCAGGACAACGTTCCTGGTTTTCTCCCCTGATGATGTCCTTGGTCCTGGTATTAAGTAAACAAAGCATTAATGGGAATGCTTGAACGAATGAGCAAATGTAACAAAGGTGTTGAAACTGAGACAAACTTACTTATGGTGCATTCAAGTCACGTCGTAAATATCGTATTTATGAGTTGAACTCACATGAACGCCACCACGATGACGTAAATACGAGTGGGAAGCTCGGGGTTTTCATTAAGCCCCGATCTTTGCGAGTTGGGGGAAGTGTCAGTGAGAAACATGGTGGAATACTTAAAGGTATTTAGCAATCTATTAAGCTAATTGCCTGCACAAAATATGATAGCATTATAATATAATGTAATGATAAAGTTTAAAGTGGCTTCATTGAGTCATTAAAAACATAAAGAAAGTAAAACACACACATTTCTTTGTTCTTCATTTTCTAGAAGTAGAGTTTAAGAACCTTTGCTGTATTTTTGTGTAATTAATTAAGAGAAAGTACTGCCATCTTATTCTGGCGAAAGTGACTTGAACGCATACCGTCAACACAATACGAACTTCCCAGGAGGACTTGAACGCACCATTACTGTCTTTGCTCCGCCTTCTTCCTGTTTTATGCGCGTTGGCTCAGTTTAAACTGATTGGAACGTGTATTCTCTACCATGCAGTGTTTTATTCCAGTTGACAAATTTTACAGGTTTATCGGTTTAACCAGTATAGCACACACCCCTAGTGATATATATGCAAAAAGACCTGCTGTGTTAAAGGCCGATCTTTGACGATTCTTTATGTTGTGGACTCTGTGTACATTAAGCACTGCAATTTTCCCCTGTGGAAATAGGCAAAGAAATTAAATTGATTTAGGAAAGCTGACAGATGAGAGGACTCCAGCAGTCCAGCAGCCGCGTGCTTCAATTGCACGTTTATTCCCTGCAGAATTTGCCCTGTATTATTAAACCTCTCCACAGAACTGACCCTCACATATATCTTACTCTCCAAGCCTAAGTGCTCTAAATTTCATTTTTATTCCAGTTCTGGTTATTTTGCTCAAAGTAATGATTGACACCTACCAAGAGGGCATATTGGAACGGCGATACATTTACATGCATTGTTGGCTGTTTTATTGAGTCTGGGCGTCATCGATACTCAAATCTATAGAGGAAGGGTAGATGACTTGTTATCATCTTTCTCTTATCATGTGGAAGATGAACACATCACAATTATTGTCTCAACAATATAGATTCTGTCTTTTCGGTCCAGCACATCTTTTGTTCTATGGTGGGAATTGATCATTATATCATAGTAATTATGTTACAAGTCTGTTTTCATTGCGGAACTATGGTGAGAGAGACATTGATATTGTCCAGAGAACCTCCCATTCGATGTTGTTTCTTTTTCGGAAATCCAATTTCTGGCCTAACCAAGTTGAGTTTTCTGCTTCAGTGAAGTGCACAGGCATAGTCAGTCACCTACAGTGTAATTAAACCCAAACAAATTCCATCAATCAGCTGACATTAGTCCAGGAAACACACACGCACACAGGCAATCTGGAAATCAAGTTTAGAAAGCAAGCAGCGAGCAGCGTGATTACAGCAGTAGAGTGAGTCACAGGTAAAAGCCCTGAGGCAATGGACGCTAGTGGAACATAACGCTGACCGCACACACACACACACACACACGCAAAGAAGCATGTCTAAATGTTACATGCGGTGCTCAATAGTGCCATTAAATCCCAGCAGTGGAAGAACAGAATCTTTATTACTAATTCTTGTCAAAGCTGTGGCCTTGCAGTTACTGTACATTTTCTGATGCATTGAGCTGTGGCTCTCATGTGGATGAAGGAAGTTTGACTAGGACTTGTTTTCTGATCTCAATTATTACCTATGACCAATCCAGAAAAAAAGCAAGGCCAAAATTCACTTGTTAAAACTACCATAGATTTGCATTTGCAAAATTGTTTAATTAAACTATTTTACCCATTTATTTGTTTTTATTTACTTAGTTTTTTGACAAATTGAAGAGGGTGACTACACAATGCACTGTTACAATGAATAAATACATTCTGTCCTTAATTCACTTGAATAAAAATAGTTCAATATGAAATATTTTACCTACAATTTAATTTGGCACAATCAAAAAAGACAAGCCCATAATGCACTGCGACAGTGAATAAATAAATCGGAGATGGCGGATAAAGTGCTGATAAAAAAACAAATATTTAATGGAATTATTCAACTATTTTATCTAAAATGTAAGCAATCTCATAGTGTGCTGTGTCAATGAATAATTATATACAAGACAGCAGAAGTAAGAAAATTAATGTCCTTAATTTCGTTCAAAACTGAATTAGTATTCATTAAAAATAGTTTCAAATAAAAAAATGTACCTAAATTTGGCAAAATTTAAGACAATGAACAAATAAAAAAAAAAAATCATGGCTACGTCTGAAATCGCATAGGCCTACTCTAGGTAATTCTTTTGAATAAGTAATTAATTCAAAACCCTTAATTTACTGTATGTTCTATGAATATTACATTTAACATAATGTCATTATCATCATGTGACCTACCAGCATCAGTTGTGTCACTTCACTGGTATTCACAAATCCTCTCCTGTGGCCTCATGGGTAAAGTGTCCATTGGATGTGCACTTCAGAATCTCGCAGGAAGTAGTAGGTTATCCGAGTACTGTTTAATGAATATGAATTCAGACATACTGTATGAAATAGTATGAAATTGTGGATGCAGGCAGTATGTCAAAACTACCTTAGATTTACATTTGCAATTCAATCAACTGTGTAGGTGGAGCTTAGTGAAGCGTTAATTGATATGGAAGCATGAACAGGTTTGCAGCAGTGATTGTGAATGTGCGCAAGATAGGCTCTGTTCACGTTTCATCTAGGCTATTTTATAGAGTTTGATTTCTTTTGCACCCTTAGCATAGCAGCACCTATGTGTTGTTTGCCTCCTCTCACACACAGTAAACAGGTTAGCGTGGTGTGTATCTTTTCTCGGGAGATGACAGCTTGTTTGTGGGTGTATGTGCTTGCGTGTGTGAGTTTCTCTTTGAAGTGTCACAGCTTTTCAGACTCAGTTGCTGTCTCACTGTGCGCTGTGTGTGTCTCCGCCCCCAGGTCAGCCCTCTGCGTTTGAAGCGACAAATCGGCCGTCAGCGCGCATGTCGGATACCAGGCACCATAGCGTTCTGTCTGTCTCTCTCTCTCTCTCTCTCTCTCTCTCTCTCTCTCTCTCTCTCTCTCTCTCTCTCTCTCTCTCTCTCTCTCTCTCTCTCTCTCTCTCTCTCTCTCTCTCTCTCTCTCTCTCTCTCTCTCTCTTTCTTGCTCTCTGCAGATGTTCTCTGTACCTAGTCAGCTAGTGCTGTATATCTTTATCTGCACTTTCACACGCTTTCACAAAAAACACACACAAGCTCTGTTCCAAAACCCAAGCGAGCTGTCTCTTTAGGCAACATTGAATGCATTGATTACGTGATGGCTGTTCCAAAAGGTTAGCATGTCAATTCTTCTTCTTCCTAAGATACTTTCTTTTAGACAAATTGCAGGAGACTAATGCACTGCAACAATGAATAAATAAATCTAATATGGTGGATGATGCAAGAGAATAAATATCCTTAATTTGTTGAGTAGTGATATAGTATTGATTAAAAGCTATTTTACCCAAAATTTCATTTGGCCAACGTGATGAAGACAATCCCACCATACACTGCAACAATAGATGATTGATTGTAGGGTGAATTCAGGTTGATTGGGAAACTTTTTCCAAGGCATCTCAATAGCAAAAAGTGTCCCAATCACCCTGAATTCACCCTTATGTAAATTTCCTAAGTTCATTTGATACAGTATGTAGGCTAATTATTAAGCTATTATATCCCCATATAAAATTGAAGGCACTCCCATAGTGCACTGTCAATGAATAAAAATTGACAATGCGGTAGAAATGTTGATCAAAAAATGACTTACGATTCTTTCAGTCCTAAAATGTATTGTTAAAAAAGTTTAATATAATTAAAAAATGTTGTCAATTTTTTATTTTATTTATTATTGCCAAATTGAAGAGGACAGCCCCACAATCCACTGTACAAATTGCTAAATGTTCGTAATTCATTTGAAATGGTATCGATTAAAAATAGTTTAATATCGACTATTTCACCCCAAATTTCCCAAAGAAGTTCCCAAAATAAAATAAAAATAAAAAAGCGATGGCATATTGCAACGTGTCAATAAATCAAGTCAAGTCATCTTCATTTATATAGTGCTTTTAACAATGTAGATTGTTCCAAAGTGGCTTTACAGCGATAGGTAAATAATAAATTAAAGTAACAGATTGGTTTGGCTTTATGGCAGCTCTAGAATAAAGTTATTTTCCAGTTAAAGTTAGTTTTGATTGATTCTCTTCCGTCGCAACGATCATTAGTTATTAACTTAGGGGCCGCTAACACGACACCGTTTTAACAGAAAACTCGTTAAGTTCTCTCCAGGCATATTTTAAGAACGCGAACCTGTGTGAACACTGATAGCGTGCACATGCGCATTAAGAGTTCATTCAATAGGTATGCACGTTTGAATGTATGTGCGCAGGCATGTAGTCCTTCCCTAAAAAAACAACCCTCAACAAACTAATTTATAATACAGAATTGTATCGCCTCGGCGTAGCCACGTGAACCGGAATTATCCCGACAACGATTATCTGTATAGAGGTAAAGGGAAGGAGGCCTTCACAGGGGAGGGACTAGTAGTTGACACTTCAGGACTGCGTTGTCATCGGGTCCAGGCGAAGGTCCTTCATCAGATCTGGATCCGGCCTGGATCCGGCGGACTGCGGTAAACCTCGGGATAAACAAAGAGACTAATATTAGCGTAGATGCCATTCTTCTTATGATGTAACGAGTACATCAGGATTTATGGGAAGTGTTCCCGGTTCCGGTTGACCTAATCTATGCAGCCTAACATTGAATTATAGAAGTCTATATTGTGTTATGTGTATGCTAGGTCAAAGAGATGTGTTTTTAGTCTAGCTTTGAACTGACAGAGTGTGTCTGCTTCCCGGACAATGTTAGGAAGACTGTTCCAAAGTTTTGGTGCTAAATAGGAAAAGGATCTACCGCCAGCAAGGCAAGGCAAGTTTATTTATATAGCACATTTCATACACAATGGTAATTCAAAGTGCTTTACATAGAAAAAATTAAAATAATCAAAACAAATAAGAATAATTAAAACAGTTTAGAATAAAAAATAAAATAAAGTACAGTAAAAACAGTGGGACGAACAGTGGCACAGTGCTCATTCAGTAAATGCATAGCTAAACAGCAGTCGATTTTGATGAGTATTTGATTGAGGTATTATCAACTGGCCGGAATTTTGAGATCGCAATAGACGTGAAGGACTGTAATGCGTTAAGAGCTCGCTCAAGTACTGGGGAGCTAAACCATTTAGTGCTTTGTAAGTAATCAGCAATATTTTAAAATTGATACGATGTTTAATAGGCAGCCCATGCAGTGTTGACAAAACCGGGCTAATATGGTCATACTTCCTGGTTCTGGTAAGAACTCGAGCTGCTGCGTTTTGGACCAGCTGTGATTTGTTTATTAAGCGTGCAGGGCAACCACCCAGTAGAGCAGTCAATAAATGAATAAAAAGATTTACGATGCAAGAGAAATGTTGATTACAAAAGTACTTATGATTCATTCAGTACTGAAAAGAATGACAAAAAAAATCCTTAATATTAATAATAATGTATTTTACCAATTTAGACAGAAGAGAGCAATCCCTGACCAAATTGATGAAAACTATCCCATAATGCACTCCAAAAGGAAAATTAATACATTTTTAAAATTCTCTTAAATTAATTTAACGAAAACCAGTGATTAAAAAGTATATATATATATATATATATATATATATATATATATATATAAAATATATAATATAATATAAGTTTAATATAAAACTGTTTTAACCAAAAATTCTGTATTATTTATGCTTATTAAATTGTCATGATGGAATCTAGTCTCCTGTGTGCTTTGTATGGAACACTATTGGTATGAAAAGTTCCTGTACAGCGTTCAAATCATTCATTTCCAAAGTTTCAGAGAAGATTCTGCTAGAGCTTTGTACAGCAAGGCAGCTCACTAGGGTTTGGATCAGAGCTATAGACGCGTACTTGCACGGCACTGAAACAGAGCAGCTAGTGTCAAAACACACCATCTAGTGTCTTCCTTACTACACCTACCTTTCTGCACAAGTACTCGGATCGTCATAAAATGTATACTTTATCTGCATTGATCTCGGCAAGGAAAAACCTTGCAAGAGTTTCTCTTTGAGCACACCTCCTTATGTTTTATGACAGGTATGCGTGTAGTGAGCGCAGTTTCCCCTGAGTTTGTTTCCATTATGAGTAGTTGAGGTGAAGGAGGCTGTTTTTGGGCGCCGCTTGCTCTAACAAGTGTGGCTCTCTCTATCTCTCTGCAGGGACGGGGTGACAGTGGGATGTGACAGCTTTCCCTAATGACCCGTGAGTGCCCGCTTCTGTGTGCTGACATTTTGGGTGGCAGCACAGATGCCAGGCATGCAGAGGGGGGCGTTACTGCCGCTGGCAGATCTCGCTCCAAATAAATTACTGTCAGAGGTGTTGCTCTCTCCCCCTTTCTCTCTCTCTCTTTCTCACTCATGTACACAAAATGCAGCAGACTTTCACCGTGTCCTGACCAGGCATGATGTGAATGTTCGGGCGACAAGCAATTTGTTTCTCACACTGAAAGCGAAACTGCTATGTGATGCAACATATTTACAGCCAATCAGCCATATTTGATGTTCAGTGTACAGCTACGTGGAGAGGGACTTTGGGCCAGTGGCGTAGCGTCTGGGCATGCAGGGTATGCACGTGCAAATGGGCCCGGGCCGATAGCCACAATAAATATATTTTTTGTATGCATGTCATTTGTAATAATTTCTTGTTTCTCCATAATGTCTAATTTCTCCGTCATTTCTTGTGTGCATTTATTATGCGTTTATTATTTTTTGCACCCCGCGGCTGCTGTAGAACTGTAGGCCTACCGTCATTTTTTACGGCATCGCCGCGACAAATTAAAAAAAGAAAACACAGTGTGAGAGAGGTTACTAGACGCTAATTCAACATTAAAGGATGGAAAAATACAAACATAAAAGTGGGGCCTTAAAGAGAAAAAAGAAGGTGGAGAAGTTAGTTGCGACACAAAAACTACCTAAAATAGACCGGTTTAGATCTCTTTCTTACCATCCCTACTGTTGCACAAAGCCATGAATTAAACACCAATGACATCGTGCTCGTGGATGAATTTGCCGAAAGAAAGGCCCGGAGAATGCAACTAAATGAGTAAGTAGTTTTATGTTTTTTACATTTTGGGCCGCGGTGCCAAGATCAGTAGTTTATTATTGACATTGGCTAAGCCTTGGTTGGTTTTAGACTTGTTTTTGTTCCGTTCTGATTGTGAAAAGTTGTTGGGTAGAGTGTTTTTTATGGTATTGTTTGGTATGGTATTTTCTTGATACACTACAGTGAATGTCTATAAATGCAACAAGTGGTGTGTTATCTATACGCATTTTGAGCTATCCGCGTGTATGTCCACGCCGAAACGAACCGTCATCTTTTGCGTGTATGTCTACGCCGTTAAACGTCCGAGTGATTCCGCGTGTATGTGTACGCCGTTAAATGTCCGAGCGAAACTAAGCAAAATTCATATCCACATCTGTGGAGCAATATTTTTTTTCCTAGGATGGTAGGGGAACACTCATAAATGGTATTAACCCCAGGGACGGGTAGGTTTAGGGACGGGGTTGGGGTAGGTCATATATATATACAGTAATATAACGTTAAGTCAACGGCGTTGATAAATACGCTGAAAAGCGATTATGCGTGTTGATAGCACGCCAAAAATGGAAATACGAATTGGCGTGTCATACATACGCCATTTCCAGATCAGTCTGATAAATGAATCTCAATGTACTTCGGGGGCAGGGTTAGGGGGGCCCGTACAATTTTTTTTGCATATGGGCCCGGGACTGACTTGCTACGCCACTGCTTTGGGCCATTGAGATTTAATTGTGGGTGGGGCTATCCAGTGCAGAGAAATGTTAAGTAGTATGTCCCTAATTCATTCAATACTGACAATTAGTTAAAAATATTTTAATTAACAAACAGTTTTATCCCAAATTTCTTTTAAGCAAATTGAAGACAATCCTTTAGTGCTCTATGCCAATTAATAAATATCAAAGATAGGAGAAAAAGCGAGAAAATAAATGCTCTTAATTCGTTCAATACATTCTTTCAAGGTTCTTTAAAGGCATCTATGGTTCCATGACGAAACTTTTCACATCCATGCAACCTTTCCATAACACAACAGGTTCTTTATAGTCTAAAAAAGTTTTTAGATTTCTAAAATCTTCAACACAATAAGACAAATAAGAGGTTATTTTAAGACCTGTTTGCTGAAGGTTGGGGGAAGCAAAAATGGCTCTTCTATGGCATCTGAAGATTCAGGGAGAGCAAGGATTCAAGTGCAGCATACTGTACATTTATTCAAAAACACCAACGAAGATAATCCAAACATGAAACTGAAACAAAATAATAAGACAACAACAACAGGGTATGTATACACAGGATAACAAGATGCTAAACAAGCGCAGGTGTCAGTAATGAATCGCTATGGCAACAAACAAGGCAGCAATAGAAACAAAGGCAAATAGGAACTAAGCACAGAAAGTGAACAGAGATGGTCTTATTACTGGGAGATATGAGGGTCCGTGGCTCTACCATTGGAGAAAAAGCATAACGGTTAAGTTGAATCACGTGTGTCTTAAGATTACAGCCTTGATGTCGTTGGATTTTGTTCAGAGTTGTGCGACAGTCAATCACTGTTGGCGGATACCATAGAAATGAATGAGAAGTGCCGTAGACTGAATCATACCTGTCGCGCAATTGTCTGTGACTTCTCTTATAAAACTTCACTTCTCTTTTTCTTCAGTGTAAACTCTAAAAATAGACCAATTCAAAACTAAATGTTTAAGAGCAAACATGTTGAAGATTAGCCGATGAGATGTCGATTCATTAAATAAGTTATTCCTCACAAAAGCGGTTTATTCAGCACGGTGAATCCTCTCCTCCATTGACATCCATAAAAAAAAACCCTCTCCTTCCCTGCTTCTACAGCATTAGATAGTGTTACACTTTTTTTTTGGCTAAGGTTGCAGGCTTGCCTTCAAGTGGCATTGAAGTAAAACAGCAGAAAAATAGAAACAGAAAATCCGCTTCAAAATAAGAGTCTTTGAACACAAAACAGGCGAAACGAGGCAGGAATTGTGACAGCATCGCTGTAAAAAAACAACCTTTTGGAACCTTTATTTTTTTTTATAATAGTATTGGTTAAAAATAATTTCAAATAAACTGCAAAAGACAGTCCCATAGTTGGTTTTACCCCTCTTTCTGGGCACTTTCTTTCTGTTTTATTTAAACAGATTTCAATGCAAATAGTGCAAATTACAACAAATTGTTTCTGTATATTTCAACCTATATTTCATTAAATGCTAATATGTTAAAAAGGCTGTTTATTCAAATGAAAAACTGATTATCCTACTCATTATTTGTTTGAGCTATATGGAATATCATGCTCATTTGTGAAACATGCCATCGTCAAACTATTGAGTAAATTTTGAGGTCTGTCTTTCATGGGAAGCACTATTTGTATAGCATGCAGTTGCTATCTAAGTAAATAGCTCAGAATCATACACTTTGAACCGTCAAATTCTTTTGAAATCAGTTATAAGGTATGACACTCATATTTGTGTAGATTTCCTGCTAATGTAGTCCATTCAAAATCATTCACTTATGAATTGTATAATTTCACGCTGATAGCTCAATCAGTAGAGCATGGCGCTAGCCATGCCAAGGTCATGGGTTCTATTTGTACACCTTAATTAAACCTTAATAATAATAATATGTATACCTCAATGCAATGTAAGTCTTTGGATAAAAGTGTCTGCCAAATGCATAGATTTAAATGAGAAGTATTGATTAGAAAATTGTTTAGTGAAATGAAAAAATGGATTATTCTACTCAGTATTTATGTCAGTTGTGTATTTGTGCATATTAGAGTATTGCATATACACTATTTGTGTGGCACACGCAGTCGCTGTCTATGTAGAAAGCTCAAATTTGTTTACTTAGGAAACATCAAACTCTATTGAAAACAGTTGTGACATGCATCTCCCATGTCGAGCATATTTGTGTAGAGTTAATACCTATGCAGTGTGTTCAAAATCATTTACCTTTGAATTATATTTCATTCAGTACTGATAAGTATTGATTAGAAAAGTTTAGTGTAATGAAAAATGTATTATTTTACTTTGTATTTCTGTGAGTTGCCTATTTGAGTTCAGGCATTAACATGCTATCATCAAAGTCTAGTGAAATCAATTGTGAGAGTTTCTGCCTGTAGAATTTTCAAAATCGTTCTCTTATGAATTAGATCTCATACTGTTAAGTATCGATTAAAAATAGTTCAGTGCAATGAAACATATATTACTCTACTCAGTATTGAGTTCTTTATTGTGGCATTAGCAATATGCTATCATCAAGCTCGAATGAAATTCATTGTGACTTTTATATATTTGTGTGACATGCGGAGTTGCTGCCTGTGTAGAGTGTTCCAAATCAATTATTTATGATGTTCTGTGGTTAGGATTTGTGGTACATCACTAGTTAGGGTGCTGCCTTAGAAAGCAGCTGCCCTTATAGGCAGTATAACTCCTCAATAACACCTCACTTCAGAGCTTCATTTGCTCTGAGGGAGTTGCATTACTTTCCATACTACTACTCTCCTTCTGTTAGTGGTACAGATTCTAATTAAGTATCTGATTTTATGGATGTTCACATACGTGAATCCCGATTAACACTTGTAAACACTGCCCATATTGATCAGACATGGCTCGCATAATTCAGCTGTTACTCTCTGTAAAAGCACAAATTCGACATAAGCTGTTACACAGTAGTTTATCTCATTTCTGATTTGTATGCGCCACCGCTAGCCTCAGGTTAGTGGCGAGGGACAGGCTAATGCCTAGCCGCCATCACTTCTAAGTTTCCATTCACATTTATTTAAACAAATGGAGGAGATGATCAATGAAGCTGAAGATTCTACAGTGAGGGAATTAATGGGCATTGCCCGGCGTATGCAATTAGTCTGTGGTATTATTGAGTTGTCTTATTTCAATGGCTAATTTGTTATTCAGTGGAACATCTCTCCCCAGGGCCACTACTGATAGTGGCGCTTTTGCATATGGCGGCCTGATCCACCGGTAAATGGGATATCGCAAAAAAAAAGTAGCATAGCTTTGTCACAAATGACAGTGAAAGTGGTGAAGCTTACAGTGTGAGATGAAAAGACACCAGTGATTAATACAAATAGAGAGATTTGTAGTTCAAAGGAAGGCGGTTCGGTTTGACAGGCAGGAAGAGGGATACATTAAACATGCTAACTTCGAGTCATCACGTCTTAAGATATTTTGCAAGAGTAGGTAGCATCCCAGCTGTCCTCTTTTTTTCCATCTCCTCACCAGGAATTAATTAAAGCCTTTGTTTGTGTTTTTATTAAGGAATAAAAAGAATAGCTTGGAGCCTAAATGGGTTCAGTGAAATTACTCGACTGGAACATTTTGTAATGGTAGAGCTCAAGTTTGGATACACTTTGGTTATAGCTACTGCTACTTCCCTTTCTCAACCTTGCGAAGGATATTTTTTAGCAAACCATAATGATTTCCCTCTGGAGTAGCAGTTCGTTAATCTCCTGGAATTAAAACTATTAAATAAATGGCAGCAAGCAGGTTGCTTGGTTGGTAGTTTAAATCAACTGGAGATGGTAAAAATCTACCTGGAAGAGGACGTGTGTCTATATTGGTTTGAGTTGACAAACTGTAAGGAACAAATTTGGAAGATTGCTATTGCGTCATGGGGTTAGAAAGTCTCCAAAACTACGATCAGACCTCACCTATATAACCACAATTTGTTTGGGAAGGTTGCAATAAAAGCATTTGGGATCATCAAACTCAATCTCATGCACCTAAAGTTTGCCAGGCGTTACTGGAACTTTCAGTGGGACTGGGTTTTATAGTCAGATGAGACCGAAATAAAGCTTTCTGGAAAAACACCAGAGGTGGATTCACCCTGTCAAGAAGCTTAAACTGGGCCGTGGCTGGATCTTCCAGCATGACAATGATCCAAAACACATCTAAAAAAAAAAAACAGAATAGTTCACTGACCACAGAATGAAGGTTTTGCCATGGCTATTCCAGTCCCCTGACCCAAACCCCATATCAAAACCTGTGATATGAGCTAAAGAAAAGAGTCCACAAGCATGAACCTCTGAATCTGAAGGATCTGGAGAGATTCTGTATGGAGAAATGGTCTCGGGTCTCTTGCCATGTGTTTTTCATCTGTATTACGCATTATAGGAGAAGATCCATAGCTGTTTTCATGGCAAAGGGAGGCTGCACAAAGTATTAAATGAAGGGCCAATAATTGTGGAATATATATATTTCAGAAAAAAAATTGTCATAAGAATTGTTTTCTTTCTAATATTTGACTTTAATTAAAGGGATAGTTCACTTTGAAATTAATTTTTGGTATGTTTTAGCTTACCTCAAGGGCATCCATGATGTAGGTGTCTTTGTTTCCGCAGTAGTTTCAATTTTGATATTTTTAGGTCAAACCGTTCTTGTCTGTCAGTCATATAATGCAGGTCTATGGTCACCACCTCAAAGAGCATGCACAGAGAAGTCCAAATTAAACATGATTTAATGACTCGTAAATGTAAGTACACATTGATGGCCTAAGACCCGAAACGAGCGGTTTGTGTGAGAAAACGAACAGTATTTATATCGTTTTTACCTCTTGTAACCATAGCCACGTCCAAGTGATCTCAGGGCGCGGGCGCTTCGGTCTGCGCAAGCGCCGGAAGTGATCGTTCGCGCGTGTACGTCACTCATTGTTTACACAGATTTCGGAAGTGTTACCTTTCACTGTGAAGATCTAAACATATTTAGATATACAGGAAATCGCAATGGAAGACGATTTCGATATATCAACAGACAACTTTGAATTTTTTCGCAACCGCGGGAGAGAGCACTTCCAGCGCTTTCCGACCCTTGCGCAGACCGAAGCGCCCTCGCCCTCAGATCACTTGGACGTGGCTGTGGTTACAAGAGGTAAAAACGATATAAATACTGTTCGTTTTCTCACACAAACCGCTCGTTTCGTGTCTTAGGCCATCAATGTGTACTTACATTTACGAGTCATTAAATCATGTTTAATTTGGACTTCTCTGTGCATGCTCTTTGAGGTGGTGATCATAGACCTGCATTATATGACTGACAGACAAGAACGGTTTGACCTAAAAATATCAAAATTGAAACTACTGCGGAAACAAAGACACCTACATCTTGGATGCCCTTGAGGTAAGCGAAAAACATACCAAAAATTAATTTCAAAGTGAACTATCCCTTTAAGTGTTTGATTTTTGTGAATATTTTGAATGAAAGCAAAAACAATATTTCATTCAGTTTTGCTCAGTAATGCTCATAAGTTTGCACACCCCTTACAGAATCTGCAAAATGCTAATTATTTTAACAAAATAACAGGGATCATATAAAATGCATGTTACTTTTTCTTTAGTTTTGTCCTGAATAAGATATTTTACATAACATATTTTTACATATAGTCCACAAGACAAAAAAAGCTGAATTTATAAAAAATTACCCTGTTCAAAAGTTTACATACCCTTGATTCCTAATAACATGTGACGTTACCTGGATGATCCAGAACCGCTTTTATTTATTTTTTCTTGTCTTGTCATGGTTCTTCTTGAGTCCTCTCTGTGTCCTGAGCAGTTTTCCCCTTCAGAAGCAACAGAAGATACTTGCATGTTTATCCCGGAAGACAATTTACCTTGATCTTCAAATTCAAAAAGTTTTCACCCCCCAACTCTTAATGCATTGTGTGTTATATAACACACAACTCTATATAGTGCATGCCTGTGCATGTCCTTGAGGTATGTTGTTTGTTCGCCAGCAAGTCAGAATGTAAAATTGCCTTACTTATAATTTGTCTCTGCATTTTAACTTGGCATAAGAGAAAATGTTTATTTGTTTTTATCCATTTATAATCCTTATGTTGGTTTATAACCCCAAGCTTATTATGTCTAAAATGTGTGAGACCAAATCATGAGCTAGCCGGTGCTTGATGTACTCATATTGTCAGTCAGTCTCACAAATAGAGTTCCCAGGGCAAATATGATGAGCGTTTACAATCCTTCAATCCTTTAGCTGAGCGTGTGGATGACCCTGTGGTCACAGTCATCAACGGCCATCTCGAGAGGCTTTATCATATGCACACACTCACACATACACAAAAGCAGCTGAATAAACACTTGTGATTTGTTGCTTCCATCATTTGATGCCCTCTCCCTCCATCCACTCTGCCCCACAGTTCTCTATTGATTACAGAGAGAGCGGTGATAAGCACATGTGAGGGCTAAGTGGAGCTCCTGGTGTTGTCATCAGCGTGTAATGGGTGTAATGTGGTCATAAACAGGATGGTTAAAACCACACTAAAATATTCACTCTTTGTTGAATGCACCACCGACAGCACAGTTCGGGGAGATTTAACAATAAGAATCTGTCTGAAATGTTAAAACCACCTTACCAGGCAGCATTCAGGAGGAGGAAGACTTGTGCCTGTATTTTGTTGAAGTTTATTTATAAACTTTTATATTATACTATATTATATATATATTATATTATATATATTATACTATATTTTATATATTAAAATATAGTTTTTATAAAAGCAAAATATTTTATGTTATTCTATTTTTAAATATGCAAGTGTTTTTTGCTAGTTTCAGCCTGACGCAGTTATCATTTTCACATCCTGCTCCACGTTGTTTAAGTAGCAAATGCATTTGTGCGCCCATGGGCGTGCTGGTCTGAAAACGAGGTGTGTTCTGGCGCATTGTTGGCGCGTTGCTATTTTGAGGCAACTGAAATAGACTGCGCCATTGACCAACTGAAACCAAAATCCAATTTTTCTATATATATTTAAAGAGCGCGTTAGTAATGTGCGCCTATAGGCGGGTCCACAACGCGCATACAATTTGTCCCGTAGATAGTCTGCTCGCACACGAGCATCTGTTTCCTCGCTAGAGAAGCATTTAATTTTTTCTCATTAAGAGAATAGAGACAACCCTTTTAGACCACGTGTCGGGTGTGATGACTATTTTTCCCGTCGTTAAACTAGCAAAAGTGGATTCGGACACGCCCTAAGTGAACTTGCGCCATGCACTTTAGACCATGCACTTAGATAGTTAAGATAGGTCCCCATGTGTTTATGATGAGTTTTTGAACCAGAGATTGAAAGAAAAGGCTTGGATTGAAGCAGAAGTTAACATGTGTGACCACTCAAAAAAAACGAGTGTTAGATTCTTCAGGGAAATCAGCCTACGGATGGCTTATAGTTGTCTCTGCATATTACGCTGGGATAGAAGAAAGTACTTTAACATCGGAAAAATTGCACACAGCAGCTTTAACACTACAGTCATAATAAAGGACAGTTGGGAAGAGTAATCAAGCTACTGATTAGAGGAAAACCCCAGAGAATGTGATTCATATAAGCATGGGCTGTAAAGCATCAGTTCGCATGGAACTTCAGAACTGCAGGGAAAATTCCCTAAGATTGCAGTGAGAGCAACAGGTGGCCCAGGTGTGCTGAGGTATAGCTCGGCCCCACACACGCTGCAGGACGCCAGCACCCCCACCAAGACAAATCAAGTGTTTTATCTTCAAACGGTCTCTGTGTATGAATAATAAGCACAAGATGAAACGGGAAAGCAGGACATGACGGCACCATCTGAATATCTAAAGCTCATTCTAGTCTGTCCTACCTCTCTAAAATTGCAATGTGTGATTACTCTATGAACCACATGCAACAGAGTGTGTGCAATGTCAATTAAAACCGTGCAGGCATTTACTAGGCATTTACATACTCTCAAACATCATGCATATGCATTAGCAGGGAGGGAAAAAAATAGCTCTAATAACAAAAAGCTAGGTAACGTGAATAAGAACCAGCCGGAAAACGTTTGTCATGGTTAACGTGTTAGTATATTTCTTTACCCGTTGTAATGGTGGTGAGATCGTTTACCTCACAGGGTATTGTTTTCAAGGCTGAAAACAGCTTTAATTCTGATGGTGGTAAGTAATTTTCATTAAATGTCAATTTGGTATTAATTCAGAGCAAAGCTTAAATAAAATTGTGTTCATTAATCACTCTGCCGTCCAGTAGGCTGCTAATTAAAACGTTGTGGGGCTCGCTCGTTAGTCACCCGCAGACCTGATTGTTAATGTCTCCTCATTGTCCTCCTTTTCACTGCTATCATTTATTTTCTTTGCTGTTCTTGTATACTCTTGTTAATTATTAAATGTCTTCTTTTTTTTGTCCTTGGTGACACTTTGCGGATAACTATCTGAGGGGTTTCACAGGCGAGGACACGGAGCTGTGGTCCTGAGGGCAATGAATACCAAGCAGAACATTGATCTCTATATTCGCCAGTTTTGTTTCAGCTCTCATCCAGTCCAGACTGAAATTAAAGCCACTGCCTGGTTACGTCTGTAAGTACTTAGCACTTGTTCATTCTATGAATCAAATATGCAGCTTGTTTAAAGTATACACATTTCGATTCAAGATGTCCTAACAAGAATATTAGGAAATGTTGAGCTCGAGCTTGTGATTTGAATCATTTAGTGTGATTAATAATAATAATAATAATAAAAATCTAATAAAAAGTAATGTAATTAAAAATGTGCACAATCATGCTTATTGCATCCATATGCAAATTTCATAATATGGATTTTTCCTACCATAAGAGTTGATTAGATTGTGAAAACTCATAAAGTCTCTCTATGATAGGTTGCTGGAGTCATGGAAGTGCTAAAAGTGAAATCAGCTGAAAATGAAAGTTTTCAGGAGCAGAGCAAGCTACAGTGTGCAAGATTATGCAGTATACAATTTTCTGGAGTAGCGTGATTTTCTCAAAATATGACTAGGAATGTATATTCAGAAAGTGAATGAGATCCCATGTTGACATTATTCTATGTTTAAAATGTTGTTGCAACTCGTGGTGGCAGTAGATGCCTCAAACAAATTCACATTTTCAGCCACCAGATAAAATGAAATCTAACTTTCTTTAGGTTGACTCCAAGGCTGCATCCAAAATCGGATACTCTCTTGTATCTCTTATGTTCTAAATAGTATGAATGTGTGTATGAATGTTCGTATGTACTACATTCGCCTTGTTGTCATTATCAAGCATTGCTTCACTTCACTTCATTCATAAATCCTTTCCCATGAACTCAGTAAAGTGTCCATCTTATGCACACTTCAGGATCTCACCGTAGGTCAATAGGTCATTTTGTAGATTTTTTTTTTGTAGATTTCTAGGTCAGTAGGTCATCCGGGTGCATTTTCGCTAATTCTTTTGTGAGTACTGTGAATTCGGACATACTACTTTTGTCACATACTGTTTTTCGCCTACTATAGGCCTATAGTATGGAAGTATGCGATTTCGGATGTTTTTTCCAAGTTAACTATATATAATCATTACCCACCTAGTCCTCAGCACATCCTTAATTAATTTTAAATTTTCATAGAAGAATTAAAGTCACCATGAAATCAAAACTGACTATCCTTGTTTTTTTATGGGATATAATATCTGTGCACATCATTATTTAAAGGGTAACTCAACCCCTGGTCAGAGCCTGACTCCACCCACTGGCAATATTTGAAAAATGCTGAAAGTGGGCAGAGCCCAGCAGAGATAGAGGGGACGGACCAAGGGCGGGGCTGAGTGGGGGGCGTGCACCTGAGACCCGCGTTGCAAAAGCACGCGCTCTCTGTGGGCATGTTCACATTAGCAGAGTTGCCATGAGTTGCCATGAGAACAACTGACATCTCCATCTTTTCATACAGATTACATAAACAGAGAATATTTGTTTTTGTTTTGAATTAGATAATTTAATTATTATTATTATTATTATTTACTAATTTATTGTCATTGCAAGTACAACAAAATTACATCAGAGCAAACAATCGACATTGGTTTTAATAGCAGAGACGTAAATGTTTATAAAGATATATTGCTCATACCTGGGTGAATAGTATTCGCTGAGTTTTGTTTAAGTTTAGAGACGTGCTCCAGAAAAAAAGTTCACAGAGACGGAGAGGCAGAAAGCATATCCGGTTTATTTTCTTTATTTTACAAAAGCACAATGTTTTGTTTCGATTTTAAGTGGACACATTAAAAAGAAGACATTTCACAGTTTATTTTTTAATATTTCTTAAGTCTGTAAGACCATAAATGACCATGAGTATTTTAAGTCTATTTTGCTGCTATGTGAAAAAATCCAGCAAAACGCGGAATCTCAAATCTCAAATGAAATCTCAAATCTCAAATCTCTTCTCTTCTCTTCTCTTCTCTTCTCTTCTCTTCTCTTCTCTTCTCTTCTCTTCTCTTCTCTTCTCTTCTCTTCTCTTCTCTTCTCTTCTCTTCTCTTCTCTTCCCCAGATAGCACAAGTCTATTTGATGTGATATTTACATCTGGAAGACGTATTTTTAAGAGTGTTTGCTCATCTGCAAGACGTCTAGGACGTTTCCTGTCAGATGTCAAATAGACGTTTAGAAGATGTCTTTAAGATGTAATGATTTAGAATGCATGTTAAACTGACATCTTCTAAACGTCTATTTGACATCTGACAGGAAACGTCCTATAGACGTCTTGCAGATGAGCAAACACTCTTAAAAATACGTCTTCCAGATGTAAATATCACATCAAATAGACTTGTGCTATCTGGGTCTCTTCTCTTCTCTTCTCTTCTCTTCTCTTCTCTTCTCTTCTCTTCTCTTCTCTTCTCTTCTCTTCTCTTCTCTTCTCTTCTCTTCTCTTCTCTTCTCTTCTCTTCTCTTCTCTTCTCTTCCAAGCGTGCCGCACAAGCCCTCAAAAGTGAAGCCAAAACGTCTCGATCGCCCCCCGGTGACCGGTCCTAGTATAGGTCATGAGCCCCGCCTCCCCATGTTATTCAACGGGACGTGAGACCAACTAAATAATTAAATTACACTTCACATATCTTTTTTCTAAAGATATTTCTGTCATTTACTGTAGTTTCTATCACATTGATGTAATTTCAATTGTTTGTTTTTAAAATTAGTTAGTTTTTAGTTAGTTATTTGATGCTATAAAAACGGTGCTGTGACATCATGATTGACAGCTGTGATTGACAGGTTCTCTGTGTGAAGTAGTCACTGAAGCACCAACGGACTTTTTTTCATAATGTTGACTATGTGGTTAGTAGTTGTATTTACCTTATTTTAACGAGGTACTGCAATCAGCAGACATCATTGGAGAGGAACGGAGCAGACAAAGGCCACTTAAGAAAAGTGCAGGGGCGTGTGCTTGCGATTGATTCCGCGAGAGTGAGGGCGGGGCCTTGATTTCGCGGCTTTACTTCCTGCTCACGACTGCGCATGACTGGTCCCGAAAACGCTACTGCGCAGACTCAAGTTCCAGTATGTCAGCGCCATATCGGGACACTGGCGGCGTCAGTTCTCTCCAATGGAAAAGAGCGAAGGGGCGTCGTCCATCTTTTTTTACAGCTATGTTCTCTTCTCTTCTCTGATGACGTGTTTACTGGCGCAAGGGATTGCAACCCCTTGCGTGAGATTGATCTCCTGTGATTGCAACCTGTCAATCACATGCGATCACAGCAATGGCAAACCACAACCATCCAATCACCGATGGACAAAAAATCGAGTCCCGTCCTACAGTTTTTTTTCACTGTCTTCCTACGAGTTCACACTTTCATGACGTAATGCCGCATTGACTTTTGGGTAGAAGTTTGTGCGAAGTCTCAGTGGGGCCTCGGCAGAAGTGCGCATCGAGGGCGCATAACGGCTGCAAAGGGGGTGCTCGCAAGCACACTTCTGAAACCTAAAATGAGAAATGGGACACCCTACGGTCTTGTGGATTTTTCAGCGCATTCTCATCCTTTGGCGTCATATAGGTGACGCCATATGACATTTCGTCGAAATCTTACGCACATGGCATCCTTTAGCGTCAATATAACACGCACAGTTATGGGTAGGTTTAGGTCTGGGGTAGGGTACGGTTATGACGCCTTGGGATCTGCGTCTCATATTGACGCGAAACGATGCCATGTGCGTAAGATTTCGACGAAATGTACAAAGCGTCACGTGTATGACGCCAAAGGATGAGAACGGGCTGGGATTTTTACATATGAAGTACATATGAAGTGTGCCAATTGGTAGAGGACCACCACACGTCACAAGAGGGAAGCGAATACTATAGGGAAGTTTCATGCTGACTTTAACTTTCTTCATGAATATTTTTTTGTCCACCAGATCTTTCTGGATGGTGCTGGACAGAGGGAAGGAGTAGAGGGAATAATCAAAAGTATTAGATTCACTGCACCATGTATAACATTCATTTTAAACTGCACCACTGCAGGATTACAGCATTCAGCGTGTGAACAACATTACATACTGGGAAATTAAATTTCAACAGTGTTCTGTTTTTCTGGACTCAAATTTCAAAATTGATGTGCTACAATGGATCGAACTGTTCATAGAGCATTCTCTGCTTGAGAGGACGTTGCTTCTTATGACATCAGCCTGATGTTTGAGCACGAGCTATGCTTGAGAGGAACTGACTGGACTATGATCTTGGTGGTTAGCCCAGCAAACTAATCATGGCTGTAGGGGGAGCACAAGTTTCTGTGGAAAGCTCTGGAATTACAGGGTATGAAGAGGCAGTTTGAGCTGTGGAGTTTACCTTCGGTTGCATCAGCTCATATGCTGGATTTGTTTTAAAGCTTATTAGGTAAACAGTCATATTTGTTTGTTGTACTTTATACTCACAATTCATTAACAAATTGCCTGGGTGCTTTGAATTTGCATTGGAAACCAATATTTCTGGATTTTTGGAGCAGAATATGTCTCTTAAGCTGCATCTAGACTGCACGGATGTATGCTCAGATTCAATATTTGTTTTTGACTCTTCGGTTTACATTCACTTAAGACATACAGATGTGAGGGACTTTTAAAAATATATATTTTCTAATCTGTTCATTTTTAATATACACACATTTAATATTAATATCTTCCATGATGTACACTTATACACATTTAAATTGATTTTAAAAAAATTGGGTACAAGTGTTTAGAAATATATTAGATGGCTATATGATTTATTGTATATTTAAAAGACTGAATTAGATCCCAGTGGCGAGCGGTGACTTCTTTAACCGGGTATGCTGGATGGCGTCTTATGTCAAAAATGCACCTGGTGCAGATACGTTGGATGGGTTATAATAAGCGAGACACTCGCGTTCACACTAGATAGAGTGTTAGCTACTCAGTTGCTTACTCTCATGACACATAGCAACACAGTTAAAAGTATTCCTAATATTTTTTTACCTTTTTAAAAAAAAAAAGTAGCCTACATTTACCTGTTGGTTGCCTTCACGAGCATCCATAAAAGCTGTTGAGTTGTGTTGGAGTTGAGTCAGGTGTGACACGAGAAAGGGGGGGTTTGCAAAATATGCTCTATTTTTCGAATAGGTGGCACTAATGTCGCAGAAACTACATACTTCACTTTTAAACTGACTGCTTTCTCTGCGCATGAAATCGGCCATTTGCCAGCAAACCAATAAGAATGCAGGAGTGACTGGAATGACGGGCAGTTACACACGTATTACCAACATTTTATCATGTAAGCTTTATGGTACACCTCAAACAAGCGACTATAGTAATTTATTGTGTTATTAATTACTGAGTCCACTAATGGCTTGGGTATGCAGAGCATTCACAGCTTATATGGGCCGCACACCCCTGAAAAAACTTGTTGTCTTGTTGTTTTTGCTGTTTACACACATGCGACAAGATCCAATTTGTGCCACTGAAGAATTTGGAATTGGTTGACAGTGTAAATGCAGCTTTAGTAGTGGAACAATTTTTAAGAAGTTTGACACTTTTTCATTGTGAACATTAAATGTGCTGCCTTGTAATGCATTGATTGAGTACCAGCACCACCTGCCTTGAATTTGATTGCTTTTCTTGCTCTACAGCACTAAAAAGTACAATCTTATCGCCAAAACTGTCCTGCCATAGACCAGAGGGGCCTTTTTGAATCTCTCCTTTCCTTATTTTTCCACTTCTATTAAAAGGATCTCAGAGTACTAATTTAATGAAACCGATCTCCAATATGTGCTCTGATTGAAGGGTTTAGACTAGCCTGTTGAAAAGAGCTTAGACTTAGAGCTTAGAAAAGAGCATGTCTGGTGCTAGTCTGACTGGTGGACCAGGAAAACTTGGTCAACCAGCATGTATTTTTTCATGATACTGATTGACCAAGGAAGTCAAGGTAGTTAACCAATTGGTTCTCAAATCTTGGTCACTTGGGCTGAATCCAAAATCCCCCCCTAAACCCTCAATCACTATTCCCTATGTTAGTCCACTAATAGAGTTCACTTGAAGAAATTAATGAAAACGAGTGAGCGAATTCGGACAGCCATTGAGCGTACATCGGCTGTACGCTCGTTATTGCGGTGCATTGTGGGATTGAATGAGTGCACTCAATAACGTCCACTATGGTTTCGGACACCACTACAAATGGCTGTCCACTCAAAAACTGCCCTATTTCCGGGTATAGGGGGGCGATTTCAGATTCAGCCTTGGTCTCTTGGTCACAAAAGTACAAAGCTAAAAGACAATTCAGAAAATTTTAAAAAGTTCACAGCATTTTTGACAATTGCTAGACTGTTTTCGTCTAATTTAATTAGCTAAGTTAATAAATCTAAATGTTTTTTTTATTATTAAATACAACTTTTTCTACCTATTTTTTATGTTTCAATCTTTTTTAACTATCACCAAGAACCACTGGGTTAACCTTAAGAAGCTTATCAAGTACTGGCATCCAAATCTCATACTGTACTGGTGACCAGATATGCTGGTCTTTTCAACAGGGTGAGCACCATGCGAGAGAGGAGAGGCTGGGCCAAGAGCTGCCCGTTTTTTAAGGTTGTCAATTATGCACGGTAGCCACCCGCTGCCATATGTCACTGTCAATTCCATTTGCCAGCACCGTGCGCCGGTGTGCCGGTTTTGTGTGTGTTAAATAATGCAGTGCAGAAAGGTCAGAGGAGATGCAGAAAGGGCGGATGCTCGACTCGATTGCGAAGGTTTGCGTGGGGCTTGCAATACCAGCGTTAATTCACAGATCAGTTCCAATAATAAAATGCATATTGTAAATGTCAAACAGAGGCAGGCCAGGAGTAATCCACCTCTGCTGGGAAATAATGGATAGTCTCCAGGCTTATTTCAGAGTATTCCACTGGAGAAAGAGACAAAATCCAACTTTATATTGCTGCAGCGGTAATGTTAGATCAATCTTTAGAGTCAGAGATTACACTATAAATCTTCCTTAGCATTTGCATACTTCCTCCGAGTGTACCTCTCTCGAGCGAGCAAGAAAGTCTAACAAAGAGTTCTCCGATGAGATGGATGAAGTGTCATACTCCCCTAGGCATAAAACAGCATCAATGGGAATGTCACAGACAGTGTAGGGAAATCGAAAGGGCATCGGAAGGTGCCCACGAGACAATTAAGTGCATAGCGCATCGTTTTCCTTTAACCGTAAAAAATTATTGCAATGATCAAGAGAAGGTGACAGCAACAAATATCCCAGGGTTCGTGTATGTGTGACGCTCACTCCCGTCGCCGAGATCAGAAGAGCTGAAGGTGAACGTGAGTCATTCTCCTACATTATCAGAGCTTGTTTGGCAGCAATGTCAGAGGCAAAGACGCATCCTCCCTTTATCCTGAGGGCCTCTTCATCACACCACGTGGCAGGGGAGGCGTCGGAGAGGGAGTGGGAAAATGACGAACTGCCTATTGTGTAATTAATGGGGACTGTGTTGATTTCCGCAGATAATTTAGCACGCTTGTGAGCGTTTGACTCCTGATCTCCATTTACCCTCCTTTATGGGCTTGGAATTGCTGGTGTACAGTGTTAACCTTGGGTGAGTATTGCACAGACACTCGCTCGACACACACCTGCATGTTATCGCTCTCATGTGTTTGAGGGCCGGACAAAAAACATAATTTAAGAATTGACCCGCTGAAGTGAATTGGCCACACCCACTGGATGTTGACATTTTTCTTTTAATGACCGGAAGAATTTACTAAATTGCAAAGAAATTCAGTTCAGGAGTAATTATATATATATATGTATATATATATATATATACATAATTACAATTCTGCATCATGTGTAGTGAATTGCATCATGTGTAGACTTCTGAATCCCGCTGAAGTGAATTGGCCACACCCACTGGATGTTGAAATTTTTCTTTTAATGACCGGAAGAATTTACTAAATTGCAAAGAAATTCAGTTCAGGAGTAATTATATATATAATTACAATTCTGCATCATGTGTATCTCAATTGAAATTTAAATGTATGAATTGTATCATTTACTTTTATCTTAATTTAGCTCTGAATGCCTGGTGTATTTAGCTTGTTTATTTTGTGTGGATTTGTTGCTCATTTGGTAAACATATTAATAGAGTAGATAAAGTCAATTGAAATAGAGCAGCACTTTCTTGGCCTCCTTCCCTCTGTCCAGCCCCTGAGCCGCATGACAGATGTCAGGAGAATTTTAATGAAGCCTGGGTTCAAACCAGGCCCTTTTGGGCACATACCATTTAAACTCTTTATCCACTTGAAAGTGACCCTGCTGCCACATGGCATGTCTTGCTACGAAATAATTTTCAGCAATAATTTAGATGGAAGTGTCTCTGAAGATCTAATCTGTGGTAGAGTGATGGTATGCATATTTTGTCTGGAGATAGAATTAAAGATGCTTAGAGGTCTGTGAAGCGGGAGTGAAGGGAGCAACTGGTGATAAGGTCTGTGGTAGTTTCAAACAGGCTTCAGCGTCACCCTGCGCTAAACAAATGTTACAACCTCTCTGGTGACTTTCAGTGTTTTTAAATGTGTGGAGATGAGCTCTGAGAGCTCACTGTTATGGCATGGATTGTCACATAAGCTGCGTTTTTCAATAATCTTGACAAGGGAACTTCTACTAAGCAAGTTTTTGCATTTGGCATTTTATACCTTTGCTCATCACCCTTGTTTTACAGACAAGGCTTAAGCCTAGACCTGGACTAAAATGCATGTTTGAGCTTTTTTAACTGAAAGCAACTTGCACTGGCATATCTTAAAATATGTCAGTACCATTGTTTTTGTCTCAATATGCACACCAGTAATGTTCTTTTCTAAGGCACATTTATAAAAGCTACTTAGATCTCCTAATTAAACCATGGCCTTATCCTGGCTTAATCTAAGGCATGTCTGTAAAGTCAGGCCTCAGGGTTGTGCAAAATACATGGGTGGAAATTTGAACTGAATTGAATCCCAATCTATCATTCTTCAAGCCCTCAAACCTTTAAACTTTTTTTCAAAACTTAACAAATATTGCTATGCCGAGTCAGGACTCAAAATGTGTCTCATAACTTCTTACAGTTTTTCTTACAGTTAAAGCTACAATATGTATTTTTTTGCCGCCAGAGCAACATTTTCAAAACAATAACAAAGACGAAGTTTGATGACGCTATAAAGGAGAGTGGAACTATGGGAGATGTCGTTTTCACCATCCAGAGATCATCATATAAATTATATATCAGCTAATAAATTAGTTTTTGTATTACCTGTACGTTTGATCACACTATGTTATGTCATCGTAATGAATTAGCTGCCAGGAACGTGAAATGTAATGCTATATTAGCCTGTTACTAATATGTGACTATTTGTCAAATTATTTGGTGGGTTAATGCTGCGCAGTTTTACACGTTTAAAACAATCGTACTAAAATTACATTTGAACAAACCCACAGTATTTGCAAGTAATGGCTAAATATTTTTGTGCAACACATTCTTAATTTCACTGCCATAGACTTGGTCACCAGACTTGATAAAAAGCGTTACTGAAGTACAATCAAAGTGCAATATAACTGTAGTGTACAATAAATAATATATATTTGCTTACCTATCTATTAAAACACATACGAGAGCGGAGTCTCTGTCAACAGATCAAGTCCAAGTTTGTCGCGAAGCTCTCCCCATCCTGAAAACGCCACGCCGATATTGATCTTTGTTTTATTTCTCCATTTTTCCCAAAGCCTGCTTGCCTAAGTAGGTCTATGTTTAAGTTTTTTGGGATTTTCTGTACTCGCCAATCTATAATCATGAACCATGATGACTGAACGACACAACAGCGGTGTGCGAGATACAGTGTTGGGGGTAACTCATTACAAGTAACTTGAGTTACGTAATCAGATTACTTTTTCAAGTAACTAGTAAAGTAACGCATTACTTTTAAAATTTACAACAAAATATCTGAGTTACTTTTTCAAATAAGTAACGCAAGTTACTTTGTTTTCCCCTGACTGACTGCTTTTCTGTCCTAATGTTGAGACAAATCGAAGTGCAGAGGCGCTGTGTGTAAACATGATGGTTATTATAGTTCTAGATTAAATGTAAGCGTGGATTTACTCATCTCACTTGCACAAAAAAGATTCAATATTCCTCAAAATGAATAAAATCAGTGAAATGCAGAATCAGAACACTATGCAAACCTCCAATACCTAAATATGTTAAATAAAACAAATTTGTATGCATTTAATCTTTATTGACCAAAGTACTTGCTTCTGACCTCCGATTTTTCAGTTAAACCATAAGCAAAAACGACTAAAGATTTTTTTATATATTTTTATTGGTAAAGTAAGTGTTAAATTTGTTTCTCCTGCATCCTCTTCTTCTATTACCCAGAACAGCAGCAGCTGAAAGGTTTGTTTGAGCGATGCCCTCTACTGAACACTACTGTACTCTACTGTACAGGAGTAAATCTGCATTTCCTTCAGTCTGAGGCTTATTATTTCACTTTTGGTGTGAAAGGGTCTTTACATTTGCCCAAAAATATATCTTTTTTTGTATAAAAAAACAAGCCCAGCCCAGGTGGAAAAAAAGTAACGCAAAAGTAACGTAACACATTACTTTTCTAAAAAAGTAACTAAGTAACGCAATAAGTTACTTTTTAAGGGAGTAACGCAATATTGTAACGCATTACTTTTCAAAGTAACTTTCCCCAACACTGGCGAGATATTGTATCATAGATATGCAGATGCCTCATTAGCGGCTTAGCCTACGTATAGTGGCCCATCGATACGGCCGCTAATCAGGGCCGCTGATTTGCTCTCAGCTCAGGTAAAACAGTTGTTCTTTTTGAATTTCTATTACTCCTTATTTGTCAAGCAAGTGCATTGACTTAAGTGACATCGGTAATTTACCCGATGATAGTTTAGGAATGTTAAACAAGACTTTGCGCTTCTCCAAGGCTGAGCATCTCAGATGTTTGCCAATTACTGTGGCTATACATATTTAATTACTTGTTGCTCCTTTTACATTTATTTATATAGTAGGCTTCACAAATGGGTGTTCGCTGGCTTCTAATGAGGGAACGCAGCACTCTGGATAGGGTAAATGATAACGACTATCAAACCTTACGGCAAATGCGTAAATCTCATTTGCATATTTACATATTTTTCTCAACCACGAGTGATGGAAATCCTCGATTGGAGAAGGGTGTTGTTGTAGTGCATTTACATCAAAATATCAGTATGCCATACACTAATAGGACTTGAGCTTTTCTATGCGACACACGCCCCTTGGCCAGCGGTATTCCTCTGTTGTCAGCTGTGCCCTGGATATGTGTGTAGCATTTTAGTAGATCTGCCCATCCTAGTGGCCCGTCTAAGGGTGACTGGCTCCGTTTAATTAAAACCCACACACACATGGTGAAGCACGACCATGCAACAGCCTGCATAAATAATTCACAGGCTGAGGTACGGTTTTGGGCTTTCTGTAATGAGCTGAAAGCTAGCCGCGGGGAGCTAAACAAACTCGTCCGAGCGCTTCATCAGAGGCCCAACCTTGGCATGGATGGCGCAGGATTCCAAATGTTTGTCCCACCACATAAGCCATGCGAAACTCCTGCTACCTGCGGTGCAGCTGCCGATAAAGCCCTAATTCTTATGTAAAACTCTGACTTGACTCAACTGTGGCAGCGAAAGTCTGACAACGGCGCTCTCAACCTCGCCACGAGAAGCTCATTAAAGTGCCTGCCACACAATGTCCCTCACGGTGGCAATTTGGTCTGGTCTCAAATCCTAGCCAGAGGTGAAACAGCCCTTTAATGAATGAAGCATTTTACCCAATGGTAGCACATTGAAAGCCAAGTTTTTAGGCTTCGAAAATGTGCCAACGCGACTGTAATGCCCACGAAAAAGCATCTCTGCACTTATTAATGGCAATGAGACGTCTAACAAGATTGTTTTCTTGTCCAAAACAGATTATCCAGGCGCAAGATCAATGTGCATTTCGGTCGCTATTTGAAACAGACTCTTTGTCAAAACTGCAATTATCCATCATGATGCCATCATAAAATTTCCAGATTTAAAGGGAAGCGGACAGAAAAGAAAAGAAAAGCCGAAAAAAGAAGATGGATCGTCACAAAAAGAGAAGAAAAAAATCTGTCAAGGGTATTATGGAAGCGGCTCAAAAAGGGAGCCATACATCAAAGCGGCAGACAGCCATTTGTTAGAGAGGAATAATAGCTGTGATACATGTCAGCCCCTGTGACCTGGGGAAACAATAAAGCAGGTTTGGAACTGCCTAAGAGCAATGACCTTGTGCCGTTGAATCCAGCCCAAAAAGAAAAAAGAGATGGAAGGTGGAGAAACAATTACAATCTATATAAAGTCTGATCCTGTCCTCTACTACTCACGGGGGCAGAGAAGATTGCTGTCTGGTCCTCTTTAAAAAGCCTCTTTTCCAGCAGACAGTAAGTATGGAAGTTGCAATGTTAGACGACTTGTTCCTCAACCATCTAAAAAGTGGGTCCGGAATAAAGAAGCTTGTTCGCTCACTTCTAAGTCGCCTGGAATTAAAGCTATTTTATCTTTGAGTTCAGTCATGGATTGTGAGACAGAATTTCATGAGGCAGAATTGCTTCAAACGATGATGTAGATGTAGATCCTAATGTACCCTGTCACGCAAGCGCTTGAGGGACATCCTTGGTGTTGCACGGCTGAAAGCAAGTGCTAAAGAAAACCCGTAGACATAATAAGATTTCTTGTGAATTTCAAGTGTCCGTCACTTCAGAGTTCAGTGGATCAGCTCTCAAAGAGCTTTCACATGTAAAAGCTAGTCTAAGGTTAGAGTGAAAGTTGTGTTATGAATAACATATGGTCACTTTATCCTTTTGTTTTAAGGTAAGGAGCAATGTGAACGATCTCAATGTAAAAAAAAAAAAAAAAAAAAATCTGGATTTGAAATGAATGAGGGCAAGGACATCATGATAGCATCTTCAGCTTTGAGCAAACTATTCCTTTGCTCCATATTTAATTGGTTTTTGATAAGTCTAGAGGGTTTTAGTCTGCAGGCTAAATATGTTTTGTCCACACTAATATGTTTTCGTTTGAAAACGCATCTTTTTCTCTCCGTTTTGGCCTTCCGTCCACACTGAGACGCCGTTTTTATTAATGAAAACGCTCTCCAAAATGGATCAATTTGAAAACGACGTTTTCGCGTTGTTGTGTGGACTGTGAAAACTGAGGTATTTAAAAATTGTGACGCATGTTTAGTCATGTAACGCATATTGAACCCATAGATATTCATGTTTATACCGGTATTGTGCCTGTTTTGTGCTATTCACTTTCACACAGTTGCTAAAATATGTTTCTTTGCACACTCTTCATATCACAGTCCTGCAAAAATGTACTCACATTTTCTGTCCTGCAGCAAAACATGAGAGCAGTTTTAGACCAAACGTATGGTGACTGAGTGTGACCTGGATGCATCAGTGAATGGTGAGATATTTTGCTAAATAAAATGATCTTGCCAGAAGAATTGCGCAATAACTTTATTATTTATTTATTTATCATCTCAGTGAGATTTTGTGAGGGTTTACGCAGGCGCAGTAAGGTGAATTTAGCGTTTGCTGACATTTCAGTGTTGATTCAGTGAAGTGGTTTTAAATCGAAAACACCGTTTTCAAATGTATCCGGATTAATGTAGACACAGCCTCAGATTGCATGAATACTAGCTTCATAGAACTTTGATTTGAGGTAGCAAGTGCTTTGGACCCAACTGTTGGGCTGTTGCCTTTTTCCATACTGGCGAAGGCTCCCAAGCAGAAAATTCCATCTCTTTTGCACTGGAGATTGTAAGGACAAATCAAAAAGAGCCATTCACCCGGCAGAGGACAAAAGACACCCACGCAAAGCGTACTTTGTGCCATCCAGATAAAGGTCTGTGGAAATGGCAGAGCCCGACTGGCATTCACACAGTGACAAGAGGGCGAAAGGTGTGAAAGAAGCCATTGAGGAGCATCTCCCACCGCTGAATGGAGGGATAAGGGTCTTCAGCGGGAATGAAAGTAGCAGAGCACAGGGCTCCGACATGTCATTGGAAATGAATGAGGAAAACGCTAAGCACTAATCTCTGTGTGTGCGTGTCATCACTTAGTGTAAAATCACAATGCCGTGCATCTAACTGCAATAATACCGGGCAGCAGAGCCTTTCTTTTGAAGGTATGGCAGGGTCAAATGTAGATTTATTTGTTTGAATGCTTCAGCGGGCATTGAGATAGACCTCACTTAATGGTCTGATGGGCATCCAAAAATACCTGATCCCATAAAAGCAACCCTACTAAGACAGACCATTGTTCTCTTTCTCAAATAGAGGCCCTAGTAATTAATAGCCATTTTATTGAATCATACAACCATGCTCAGAGATTATAAATGAATTAATTATGAGACAATGGAGCCTAGAGCCAGTTTTCTTGGGCCTATTTCGGCATGCTCCGGACTCCCCAGAGGATTCTGGGAAGTCTTCAAGATTAAACACATGTAAGAACTTGTGCAGTCGCAACTACAAGGAAGCACGTCCTCGTGAACTTACTCAAGGTGAAAACTATTACCGAAGCCTGGCCGGCAATAAATTTCTATTGATTCTTCATATGAGCAACTTCTTCCAGATAAGCCCTAGAGCTGCTAAGATAATGATTTTTGCATGTGCGAGTCCATTCTCAGGCCTTCAAAACATCTGAGACGGACAAAAGAGTTTGCACACGGTAGTTGGTCCAAGTGCTCAGGAATGTGACACAGAGTTTGTGTGGTTATTTGCTCTCTGACATGGGATATGGGCTTTTAATAATTAACGAAGAGACAGGAATAGAGTAAAACGAACAAAAACAATCATTGAGAAGGGAAACTGTTGCCAAGAACAAAGGAAAAGCACAGATAAACTATTTTAAACATCTCATTATTTCACCTAAATTGTATGGTTAACATTAACTTTGGGAAAATGTTCACAGACTATATCTTGGTGAATTAGAGAATAGTCAATTTGAAGAACTTTGATTTCCCACTGGAAATCACAGTACAATATTGCATTTTGCCTGTAGAGTAGATAATTCTTGGCTGCTTTGTTGTGGTGTTTTAATTACTTAAAGTTGACATGAAATCAAAACTGATGCTATAGTTACTTTCTTATTATACATTCCTGGTCTTATTTTTGCGCATTCTTCCAAAGAAAGAGCCTTCTTTAATCTTTCATCAAAACGTAGAAACCTATTCTGCCTCTAAAATCACAATCTTTCTGTCATCACCAAGACATTTATTTTATTTTATTCAAGTCCCACCCTACATTAATTTCCCCGTTGAATTAGTAGATACATCACATTACAGAAGCAAAATGGATGGGTGTGGACTCCATTTGAATAAAAACAGCCATATTTTCCTCCCTTTCTCTTTTTCTTTCTGAGCTGATATCAGTGGGCATGGCACTGATGGATACTGGGATACGTTGATTAGTGTGGCTGTTGGATATGTGATGTACTAGGAAGCAGGCGAGAATGTGCCCTCATAGGTCGTTGATATCATTAGCGTACGGGCCAAAGTGGGAAGGCGGGACGGCAGTCAATCTGGGCGGCTTGACTTTGTGTTTATTGGAGACGTTTGCTGAGGGACAATGCTTCATAAATACTTGTCACACATGATATACAGGAAAGCATAAAGACAAGAAATGGAATATATTTCATTTTTCTGATATTTTGACTTCCTCCTCTTTTTTTCACACAATATTATCATATTGTATTTGAAGGACATTCCTGTCGAAGAAAGATGTCTTTTTTTAGAACACTTAAAACTTATTTAAAATGAAATCTTTGAATATTTTGAGAAGAAAAAACATCTATTGACTTTAAATACCACTTCCTAAAGTCAATTAATAATATACTTTTATTTTGACTTTTTTCTTACTTTATAGCTTTTTTAAGATATTTATTGTTTGTTTGAGGTTTATTGGGTTTAACAAGTAATAATACGTCGGTGCATATATATATACTGTATATACACTCACCTAAAGGATTATTAGGAACACCATACTAATACTGTGTTTGACCCCCTTTCGCCTTCAGAACTGCCTTAATTCTACGTGGCATTGATTCAACAAGGTGCTCAAAGCATTCTTTAGAAATGTTGGCCCATATTGATAGGATAGCATCTTGCAGTTGATGGAGATTTGTGGGATGCACATCCAGGGCACGAAGCTCCCGTTCCACCACATCCCAAAGATGCTCTATTGGGTTGAGATCTGGTGACTGTGGGGGCCATTTTAGTGCAGTGAACTCATTGTCATGTTCAAGAAACCAATTTGAAATGATTCGAGCTTTGTGACATGGTGCATTATCCTGCTGGAAGTAGCCATCAGAGGATGGGTACATGGTGGCCATAAAGGGATGGACATGGTCAGAAACAATGCTCAGGTAGGCCATGGCATTTAAACGATGCCCAATTGGCACTAAGGGGCCTATAAAGTGTGCCAAGAAAACATCCCCCACACCATTACACCACCACCACCACCAGCCTGCACAGTGGCAACAAGGCATGATGGATCCATCTTCTCATTCTGTTTACACCAAATTCTGACTCGACCATCTGAATGTCTCAACAGAAATCGAGACTCATCAGACCAGGCAACATTTTTCCAGTCTTCAACTGTCCAATTTTGGTGAGCTCTTGCAAATTGTAGTCTCTTTTTCCTATTTGTAGTGGAGATGAGTGGTACCCGGTGGGGTCTTCTGCTGTTGTAGCCCATCCGCCTCAAGGTTGTGCGTGTTGTGGCTTCAGAAATGCTTTGCTGCATACCTCGGTTGTAACAAGTGGTTATTTCAGTCAAAGTTGCTCTTCTATCAGCTTGAATCAGTCGGCCCATTCTCCTCTGACCTCTAGCATCAACAAGGCATTTTCGCCCACAGGACTGCCGCATACTGGATGTTTTTCCCTTTTCACACCATTCTTTGTAAACCCTAGAAATGGTTGTGCGTGAAAATCCCAGTAACTGAGCAGATTGTGAAATACTCAGACCGGCCCGTCTGGCACCAACAACCATGCCACTCTCAAAATGGTTTAAATCACCTTTCTTCCCCATTCTGACATTCAGTTTGGAGTTCAGGAGATTGTCTTGACCAGGACCACACCCCTAAATGCATTGAAGCAACTGCCATGTGATTGGTTGATTAGATAATTGCATTAATGAGAAATTGAACAGGTGTTCCTAATAATCCTTTAGGTGAGTGTATATATATATGCACCGACGTATTATTACTTATATACTGTATATATATATATATATATATATATATATATATATATATATATGTATACATATATTATTATTATTATTATTATTGCCTCTCCAATGTGAACATTCTTTTCAAGTCTTTTAAATAATACAACAATAAAGCATATCAGTCTCTCCGATCTCAACTCACAATGAGCTGTTTTATATTGTGTTTATTAGGCCTTTGCACGTATACAAGGTGAAAGAGCAGGACGGTACCCGAGTCGAATATTCCTCCTTGGATTATGAGATGAAACACCTTCATACGGAGAGCAATATTAGCGCACCATCTGGTGGGTGCCGTCCTTTGCTGTGTGGTCGGGGCTTCACTGTTGACTAATATTTCTCCAAAGAAAAATATAGAACAGAGGCATAGAGATGTGAAGGACGTGCGGAAGGTGGAGAGGAGGGATGAATGGAGGGAAAGAGGGGGGCAAAGGAGGTATCTGTGCCTTCAGTCTAAAAACCCGCAACACGTGCGTCAAATAAATTCATCACCCAGTGAGGATGTCTTGTTCTGACACTAATTTTAGGTCCAGAGCAGTGGGTAATGAACATATTCTATGACAAATGGTGAAATCTTGCATCCGGTGCATTTGTTGGGCCTATTTGCATTCTCCGGTTTGCCTCCACAACACCTGGTGTCTGGGGTTTGAATGTGCTGTGAAAGAAACGTCTGAGAATAGAATGGCATTAGACTGTTTCGTTATGACAGTGGAATTGTTCGCTTCGCCTTGTTTCGACTGAGCGCTTTGTTTTAATTTGAGATCTTAGAGACAAGGGCAAATGGTGAGTGGATGTGTATAAAATTTCCAGAAAACCCAAGAGCACTATACAGTTATACTGAGTGTTGTTAAATCTCTGAGGAAGAGTTTCTGGGGAAGCGTTCTCTGTGATCTCAGACATTTTAGTACCTTATGAACTCTGTACTTCTAATAATTTAATATGCTTGTGTTGTAATTTCAGAAAGTATTTGTATTTGTTGGTCAAAACAGACTTTTTAAAAAATAAGCTCTAGTCAATCTCAGACACTTCATTTTTTTTGTTTTAATTTGGACTTTGTTTATTGGAACAGGGTGGAAAGTGAAGACATAGCCTGAGAATCAATTAATAAAACAATATTTAAAGAAAAATATGATTTGTTTGAAATATTTGTAATGTTTTTCAATAAATTGCCAGTTTTTCAGGTTAGAAATGTACATATTAGACAAAATATTATAAATCATAACATGTTCAAAAGTTTGGGGTCAGTAAGATTTGTTCATTTTGAAAGAAGAATTTTATGACCGCATTTATGTGATCAAAAATACTGGAAAAACAGCAATATTGTGAAATATATTATTACAACTTAACATAACCATTTTCTATTTGAATATGTTTTATTACTAATTTCTAATATGTTTCATTATTCCAGTCTTCAGTGTCACATTATCCTTTAGAAATCATTCTAATTTGCCAATTTGGTGCTCCAGAAACATTTCTGATTATTATCAATGTTGAAAACAGTAGTGATTCATATTTTTGAGGAAACTGGGACATATTTACTTTTCAGGATTTTTTGATGAATAGAGAGTTAAAAAAATCTAAAGTCTCCATTAGCCTTTACAAATGTCTTTACTTTTTGATCAATGTAATATGTCCTTGGTGAAAAAAAGTATTAATTTCAAAAAAAAAAAAAAAAGAAAGAAAGAAAGAAAGAAAAACCCTACTGACCCCAAACTTTTGAACAGTAGTATACCAACAAAGCAGAGAATATAGCATTTTGCAAACCTTTTTATTAGTGATATTACACTAACCCATGTTTGGGTCAAATATGGACAAACCCAAACATTGGTTTACATTTTTAAATTAACTTTAAACCCAACACTTGTGTTTGTCCCCATTTGAGCCAAACATGGGTTGAAACAACCCAGCATTTTTTAGAGTGTATTATTATTATTATTATTATTATTTCTCAACCAATCAATATTGTTCTCCTTCAGGGTGAGCCAAACAGAACCTTGTGAAAGTTGTAGCAGCGCACTTCCCAAGAAAATAAGTCATTCTCGCAGGCAGGTGTTTCTGTCACGTGTTGCCGTTTTATCACGGGTGCCATCTTGACAGTCTCCCTCGGCAACACTATGATAATGGTTATTAACACAAAAACACACAAAAAATCCATATTCCACAACTTGCTGTTTGTCAGTTTGACAGCTCTCCGCATTAACGATGGCGTCAGCCCGCAGGATGTAAAGCAATTACTTTGAGACTCTCAATTAATGAGCTTCCCAAAACTGTTGTCATTGTTATTATAGAACCTTATCAGACGTTTCCAGGGTTCTTTATTTCCCTCTCTTAAAAAGAAACTATGTGTATTTCCAGTGGATCATTGGCATTTTCAGGCATTATTTTACCAATGCATTTTGGAGTTTTAGGTGGGCATTGCCAAATTTTCCAGCACCTACACATGGTCAGTCTCAGGTCAAATAGGTGATTCGTGAAATTGTCACCTTTTTTGGATTATGAATTTCATCTTATTTTATGCACTATAACACCTTTGAACTAGACAAACTGCTACATTAATTCTAGATTTAGATGTTCTCATTCATTAATCATTTATAAACGTATTTGTGCGTAACTCATAATTTATTCCAAGTGACATTTTGGGTAATTTTCCTCTCAGTATTCCTTTTTTTTTATAGACGTGAAGGTGTTATGATTATGCAACACTTTTGAAGACAAATATTTTCATCTGGAGCATCCAAAGTCTTTGATGTCTTTCATGTTTTTACCTGGTATATCTTGATGAAACCTTGATGAAACACATATTTTGAAATATGTAAGTTTAAATCTGTTTTATCTCTCTTTAAATCCCTGTAAAGTGTAAGACTAATCATAAATTGGAGTAGCACGTGTTTCACGGAGTTTCACCAAGTTTTAATCATTTGGATCGTCTACAACCTATCACGTTCATTTTCACGTGTAACCTATTTAACACGTTTATTTAATTTATTAGTTATGGGGAAAAAATAACATGTTAAAATGAACTTGTATGACTTTCTTTTTTTTTGCGGAACATAAAAGAAGATATTTAGAAAAAATTTGGTACACATACTGTTTTGGTTACCATTGACTTGACATTGACAAACAAAATAGAAAGAAAGTATTTACAGATTTGGAACGATGATGACAGAATTTTCATTTTTGTGTGAACTATCCCTTTAATACCCATTCAAAACCCATTAATCTCATTGCGTTATTTACTGTATGCAGTTGTAATTGCAGTGTAAATGCATTAATGCCACCTTTGAGCTGCAATAAACAATCTGTAATAGAGCTGCATGATTAATCGTTAAACGATTGTGATCTCTATTCAAACACCCACGTGATCTTATTCCAAAAACCTGTGTATTAAACCTTTGACAAAATCATACTGGAATATTTGAATCTGTGTTCACGCTTCCTCTGACCAGGGAGCAGTTGTCATGTTTGAAACCGCTAGAAAATAACTGTCACGGTTCATGAATTTACTGTCTCTCTCTCGTCTCGCGTGTTGTTGTGGTGTGTGTGTGTGTGTCTGTGGGCGTGGTCACTGATCACTGCTGATCAGCAGCGCCAGCTGGTTTCAATCCGTTTGTCTCTTTATAAGTTCAGTAACTGGTGTCTCATGTTGTCAGATCGTTGTGGTTTCCCCGGTGTGTTCCCGTGTTTCATGTTGGATCGTGTTCGTGTTGGATCGTGTTCGTGTTGGACCGTGTTCGTGTTGGATCGTGTTCGTGTTGGATCGTGGATTCCCTGTGTACTTCGTCTCACCCGGATTCTTCACCTGCACTGGAGTACCAAGCACTGCACTAGGGTCTTCACGGGATATCACCAGCACCAGTCGCTCACCGAGGTCCCTGTGTCACCTTCCATCTCGCGCTGATCGCCTGACCTGCACCTGAGGAGAGCTTTCACCTGTGCTAGTGTCTGACCTTCGTGTCTGTGTACACTTCAATAAAGAGTCTTTTGCATTTACATCCGTCTCTGTGATCCGTTACAGAACGATCTGACCATTATTATGGATGTAGCAGAGACCACGACTTGGGACGAATTCGCCGCTCGAAGCATCTCGAGGATGGATAACCAAGAGGAGAGCATCGCCCAATCAGGTCGGGCGATTCAAGCGCTCGTGACACAGGTGTCCGAGCTCACCCAAAGATTTCAACAACTCATACCTCCCACTGCGCCACCCACGCCGCCTGTTCAACCCATTCCACCGGAGCCGCCCCAGCAACGTGAACCTCGTCTTCCCACGCCTGAGGGCTATGCAGGTGAACCAGAGTACTGTAGAGCCTTTTTGACTCGTTGTTCGATGCATTTCTCATTACAGCCACTGACGTTCAGCCAGGAACAGACCAAGGTGGCCTTCGTTCTCACCCTGTTGTCTGGGAGGGCGGCTCTTTGGGGAACGGCGGTGTGGGAGAACCGTGACCCATGCTGCTCCTCGTTCCAGGCACTCTCCGAGGAGATGAGACGAGTGTTCGATCGGGCGGTAGCGGGTAGGGAGGCGGCCAGACTACTCGCTGAGCTCCGCCAAGGTAACGGCTCGGTGTCGGAATACTCCATTCAGTTCCGCACCCTGGCTGCAGAGTGCCGTTGGAACGAGGAGGCGCAGTGGGACCAATTCCTGCATGGGTTGGCTGATCGTGTCCAGAGGGAGATATATATGCTGGACCTTCCCCCTAACCTTAATGGACTGATCGAACTGGCATTAAGAGTAGACGCACGACTGGATCGCATGGGCCGCTTTCAGCAGAGGAACCCGTTTCGCGGCATGGAGACCCTGCGCGTCGACAATCTGGACACGGTCAGCCCCGCTTCCGATTCTGAACCCATGCAGGTGGGTAGAGCTCGGCTTTCCCGGGAGGAGAGAGAACAGCGGAGATCCCAGGGACTTTGTTTGTACTGTGGGAAAGCGGGCCACTTCATCTCCGCTTGCCCGGTAAAAGATCAAGCCCGGTAGTAACAATGAGGCTACTATCGGGTGGGATCTCCGCTGGGAAGACCTCATCATCACCATCATCATCTACTCTCCTTCCGGTAAGACTAAGGTGGGCGACTCACACGCACGACACTGAGGCTTTGGTGGATTCAGGAGCTGAAGGTAATTTTTTGGACTCTGGACTGGCTCAACGTCTTCATCTTCCCATCTCCAGGCTCACACACACGATTTCCGTTAATGCTCTCAATGGACAACGACTTCCCCAGATTTCTCACACTACTGAACCCATCACACTCATAACATCTGGCAACCACACTGAGACAATAACATTTCTTCTCATGGACTCTCCACTAGCACCCTTGGTGCTGGGTCACCCCTGGTTACTGCAACACAATCCCAGAGTTGATTGGGGTCACAATTCTGTTTCCATGTGGAGTAATGCGTGTCATGAGTCTTGTCTTGTGTCAGCGTGTTCGTCTGTTCCTGTGTCTGTGTTTCAGGAGGAGGCAGTGAATTTGTCTAACGTGCCCGAGGAGTACCAGGATCTGAAGGAAGTGTTCAGTAAGTCTCGGGCTGCTTCTCTTCCTCCTCATCGTCCCTATGACTGTGCCATAGATTTAGTGCCAGGTCAGTCTCCGCCTAAAGGCAAGTTATATTCACTTTCTGTTCCAGAGAGGGAGGCTATGGAGAAATATATTTCTGATTCTCTAGCTTCCAAATTCATTAGACCTTCCTCATCTCCAGCGGGGGCGGGGTTCTTTTTTGTGGGAAAGAAGGATGGATCTCTGCGACCGTGTATTGATTACCGGGGGTTGAACAACATCACGGTAAAGAATACCTATCCTTTGCCGTTGATGTCTTCAGCCTTCGAGCGGTTACAGGGAGCATCCATTTTCACAAAATTGGATTTACGTAACGCTTATCATTTGGTTCGCATAAGGAAGGGCGATGAATGGAAGACCGCGTTCAAAACCCCTAGGGGGCACTTTGAATATTTGGTCATGCCTTTCGGGCTGTCCAACTCCCCAGCGGTCTTCCAGGCACTCGTCAATGACGTGCTGAGAGATATGGTTGACCAATTCATTTATGTCTACCTGGATGACATTTTGATTTTTTCATCGTCTCTCCAGGAACATGTTCAGCACGTCAGACGAGTGCTTCAGAGGTTGCTAGAGAATGGGCTTTTTGTCAAGGCGGAGAAATGCGTTTTTCATGCACAGTCTGTTCCTTTCCTAGGGTACATCGTCTCATCTGAGGGAATGCGCATGGATCCTGACAAGGTTAAGGCTGTGATAGATTGGCCTAGTCCAGATTCCCGTAAGGCCCTACAGAGGTTTCTGGGGTTTGCCAATTTTTATCGGCGTTTTATTCGCAACTTCAGCCAGCTAGCCTCACCTCTGACTGCCTTGACCTCCCCCAGAACGACGTTCAGGTGGTCTGATGCAGCTGAGGCTGCATTTACCAAACTCAAGAGCCGCTTCAGTTCGGCTCCCATCCTCGTTGCCCCTGATTCATCACGTCAGTTCGTGGTGGAGGTCGACGCGTCAGAGGTGGGGGTAGGAGCAGTTCTCTCCCAGCGCTCTCCTTCAGATGACAAGATGCATCCTTGCGCGTTTCTTTCTCATCGTTTATCACCTGCCGAACGTAATTATGACATTGGCAACAGAGAGTTGTTGGCAGTCAAGTTAGCACTGGAGGAATGGCGTCACTGGTTAGAAGGGTCAGGGGTACCTTTTATCGTTTGGACCGATCATAAGAACCTAGAATATATCAGAACCGCTAAGAGACTCAACTCTAGGCAGGCTCGGTGGGCACTTTTTTTCGGACGTTTTGACTTTTCTCTCTCGTACCGCCCGGGTTCTAAGAACATCAAACCCGATTCTTTATCTCGTATTTTTGACCTATCCGAACGCCCGGCTACTCCCGAGTGTATTTTACCTGAGACATTAGTGGTCTCCACTCTCAGATGGGAGGTCGAATCGAAGGTAATGAAAGCCTTAGAAGGGGTAACGCCTCCGCCCGATTGCCCACCGAATCGTTTATTTGTGCCGGAGGGGTATCGGTCCGACGTCATTCGGTGGGGTCATTGCTCCAGTGTAGCTTGTCATCCTGGGGTCAATCGCACCAGTTTTTTGGTCAAACAACGATTCTGGTGGCGATTAATGGCTCGTGACATCCACAGTTTTGTTTTGGCTTGCTCGGACTGTGCCACTGGTAAGACTTCCAATCGACCCCCAGATGGGTTACTCCAACCGCTGTCTGTCCCTTCGAGACCCTGGTCCCACATTGCGCTAGATTTTATTACCGCCCTCCCGCCCTCCCAGGGCAAGACGGTCGTTTTGACTGTCGTGGACCGGTTCTCGAAGGCGGCTCATTTTATTCCCTTGCCTAAATTACCCTCCGCCAAGGAGACAGCGGTAACTGTCATTGATCACGTCTTTCGCTTACATGGCCTCCCGACAGACGTGGTTTCCGACAGGGGTCCCCAATTTGTGTCCAAATTTTGGCAAGAGTTTTGTAAATTACTGGGGGCGACGGTCAGTCTTTCTTCGGGTTTTCACCCCCAAAGCAATGGTCAGACCGAGAGAGCCAACCAGGATTTGGAGAGAGTGTTGCGATGTCTGGTTTCCAGGAATCCTTCCTCCTGGAGTCAGCAACTCTCTATGGTGGAGTACGCCCACAATTCGTTGCCAGTGTCAGCCACGGGCCTCACTCCGTTTGAATGTAGTCTAGGTTACCAGCCACCAGTTTTTGCTAGTACGGAATCCGAGGTCGCGGTCCCCTCCGCTCACGCCTTCGTCCAGAGGTGTTTCCACACTTGGAAAAGAGCCCGTGAGACTCTTCTCCAAGTGGGGGCGCGCACCAAGGCTAAAGCCGATCGCCACCGGTCGAAGCCTCCCGTATACGTCGTGGGTCAAAAAGTGTGGCTTTCTACTAAGAACATTCCTCTCCGGTCCGTAGCTAATAAACTTGCTCCCAAATTTATCGGCCCGTTCCCTGTCACCAAAATCATTAGTCCGGTGGCAGTCCGCCTCAAACTTCCTCCTGCGTACAGGAGAATTCATCCCGCCTTCCATGTGTCAAAGATCAAACCTGTGTTTCATTCACGAATTAATCCGCCGGTCCCGGTTCCCCCCCCCCGCCGCGTCTCGTAGATGGGGAACCAACGTATTCGGTTAATCGTATTCTGGACTCGAGAAGGAGGGGACACGGATTTCAGTACCTGGTGGACTGGGAGGGTTACGGTCCGGAGGAGAGAAGTTGGGTTCCTGCTAGAGACATTCTGGATCACTCCCTTATCGATGATTACAATCGACAGGTAAGGCCGTCTGGGAACGCCAGGAGGCGTTCCTAGGGGAGAGGGTACTGTCACGGTTCATGAATTTACTGTCTCTCTCTCGTCTCGCGTGTTGTTGTGGTGTGTGTGTGTGTGTCTGTGGGCGTGGTCACTGATCACTGCTGATCAGCAGCGCCAGCTGGTTTCAATCCGTTTGTCTCTTTATAAGTTCAGTAACTGGTGTCTCATGTTGTCAGATCGTTGTGGTTTCCCCGGTGTGTTCCCGTGTTTCATGTTGGATCGTGTTCGTGTTGGATCGTGTTCGTGTTGGACCGTGTTCGTGTTGGATCGTGTTCGTGTTGGATCGTGGATTCCCTGTGTACTTCGTCTCACCCGGATTCTTCACCTGCACTGGAGTACCAAGCACTGCACTAGGGTCTTCACGGGATATCACCAGCACCAGTCGCTCACCGAGGTCCCTGTGTCACCTTCCATCTCGCGCTGATCGCCTGACCTGCACCTGAGGAGAGCTTTCACCTGTGCTAGTGTCTGACCTTCGTGTCTGTGTACACTTCAATAAAGAGTCTTTTGCATTTACATCCGTCTCTGTGATCCGTTACAATAACAGTAACCTACCGTTATTTCTCAATTACAAATGATCACAGAAAGTACTGGGATACAATTTTATAGTTCGGATATAAACTCTGATGTCTATGATAACCACCATCAAAATAAAGTAAATCACCTTTTGGAAAGTAACTTATATATACAATATACAATAGGGCCTATATAGGCCTACAATAACAATTGTATTGATTACATTGTTACACCACTAGGTGGCGAAGAAGTGGCTGTTAAAAAATGTATTTGTCATTGAATCATTCGTTCGAAAGATTCGTTCAAAAACAATTCCTCCAGTAATTAAACAAGTGAAGTTTTTATGAATCATTCATTCAACCCTACTTTTTCTAAATAATTACTTCAAATTATTTAAACATTATTATTTAGAAATTTGTCAGAACCTCTAGTAGCCTAAATTACGTTATTGTGTATGTGTATTCAAAACCGTGATCTCTATTTAAAACAAAAATCTTGATTCTCAATTTATCCAGAATCATATAGCTCTAGTATGTAATATAAATACCAATTTAATAAAATATTTGTTTCTAAAGCTACTTTTTTTGTAATGTGTATTCGATGCTTTTCTCATTTAACACAATAATGACTTTAATTGATCTTTTGGGGGTCATTTCTCAGCCAAAATTTGATGTGTGATTAATTTGATTCATTAATCTGCACATCATGTAATATATTTATCATTTGACAAACCTAATACTGTATATAACATTTTAGCGCTATAATTTTCAATATAACTTGAATTACAATTTAGTAAGTCATTTCGATTCTAGAAAAATTCCAGAATTATTTTTGATGAGTTGCAGAAATTACACTCTTAAGGTTTAATTGCTATGAAAAAATGGCATTTGTTATATAGCTTGCTATCTTTGATCATGTGATTTAATGGTTTTCATTCATTTATTAAAAGCTATGTTTATGGAACAAACAAGATGTCTTTTAACTGTCAACATATCAAATACATTGATGTAATCCCAAAAATTGCATGGAATGCATTTCTTTTTCTGTGTGCCAACAGCAGAGATGAAACGGTGATTCTCTGATTCATGAGTTGTGTAAAGCAATGCTATTTGTACAAAAGCTTTCCTTTTAGTCCAGGCTCGAATTGTCAGAGCGTTTGTGGGTTGTTCTGGCAGCCTCCAGTTAAAGGTCTTACTTTGACAGTTTTTGCCCTCGGCCATCGGCCTGCACACAATCTATCTTTTCATTCTCTTTAGATCAATCCTCTTTTATCTTGTTCCTTGGCATGGCATCATGATTTTCTTTATTTCATCAACTGATTGCTTATCTCTTTTCTTAAGATGTCTTATTGTTTTTCCCTGCGGCATTTTTCTGAGGTGGTGACGTAGCCAGAATCGAGTCTTGACAGTAAAGTATCAGAATCTGCTCATAATCTTAATGATTTTTCACAAAATTGCTTCACAGACTGTATAAGAGTGTCAGCCCATCCTTATCTGGCATGACTCCATATACTTCATCATCTAGTCACTCATAACATGCACCTGCGTTTAAACCCCAAAATACTTATATCAATCCCCAAAGCGGCCGCATGCCTTTCTGCCCATACCGTGACCCGTTTCAGCTCAGGTCATTCTTATTCAAATCAGGTCAGGGAACTCAGAGGCAATATCACGCACATTAGCAGGTCGTGTGGTTGTCCGTCAGTCAGTAAGTGTATGCACTTTGACTGAATGCCTTATTAGTAGAGTTGTCCTGTGGTTCGTGCACTGAAAAATTAGAATGGTTAAATGGACCGAGGGCTCCCGGGGCCTTATACAATCAGGCAGGCTAAATGAGGCACCCATATGAGGGGGGTGGGGTTGGGGGGATTGAAAAAAGCCTTAACTCAAAAGTGCTGACACAGCCAAAAACACAAAGATCTATTTTCCCCTCCAAATTAGCAGAGTTATGGTGCCCGTTGATGCCAATCTAATTGCAGCTAAATTTGACGGGACTTAATGTGTCCTGGTGGAAAATTAAATTTCATGAATTACAGATATAAGCCATAGAATTAAAGACCAATTAAGGAAGCAGATTGATGAATTGATTGAGTTCAGCATTATTGGTTGTAAAAAATAAATACAAATTAAAAAAAAAACATATAAAATTGTGACTGGCAGCTTAAAGGGAAGTTCACCATGAACTGAAAATTCTGTCATTATTTACTCACCTCATGTCTTTTCAAACTTATGACTTTATTCTGTGGAACACAAAAAGAAAATATTTTGAATAACTATTTTTGTCTGTACAATACGACATTGGACCCCACTGACCCCACACGCCAAAAAAAAAAGAAAAATATTCCACAGGTAAGAGGTGAGTAAAGCATGACAGATTTCTTTCTTTTTCTTTTTTATCCTTTAGGTTCTTGACGTATTTTCTGTCCAAACAATTAAAGTCAGAAGGGTTCAGGTCTGTTTTGGACCCCATTGACTTTCATTGTATATTTCACACTCTTCTTTTGTGTTCCGCAGAAGAAAGTCAAACGGGTTTGGAACAACATTAGAGTGAATAAATGACAGGATTTTCCTTTTTGGATTGAACTATCCCTTTAAGAGGAGCTTTGAACTCATGGGTTTAGGTCAACTCAGGTTTTTGAAATGGTCTATGATTTTGTCATCAGAGTTTGGTTCATTTGGTTGTTGTAAAACCCATTTTCTGAACTTGACCTGAGTCACCAAACCTGAGTATGTTTGAAAACAGGGCATTAGGTTGCTGTTCATGGACCTCAGTACAGTTAGAAACTGGTATGAAACCAACCCGGCCTGATTTGCAGAAGTGAACTGCTAATAATAATGTTTCATTTGTTGGACTGGCACACAATCATCATATCCCAGAAGATTTACATGAATAAAAAACATTTTTGACGCCTTCTCCCTCTGAGTAGGCAGTGGTAAACAGCTGCTGCTAGTACTCACGTTGGTATTGATGACGCAAATGTACCACAGTTTGGAGCCAAATCATATAATGTGAAAAGAGACCTGCGGGGGTGGAGGGTGGAATCGAAATTGGGTTTACGCCAAGCAGTCGAACCAAATGTGAAAACATGGCTCCATTACAGAGCATATCTTGGCATGGTTTGCAGTGTAGTAACTAAAGTAACTAGTGCTGCTGCTAACTTCACTATATTTTTCACTGGCGTGACAGTAGTTCTACTGTTTTCAAAACACTGCAGCACGGTAGATGTTTGTAATGTCAAATTGTCTTTTAATGTCAGATTGTATTGCTCACACAGCTTTACTAAACCATTATCTTCTCTCTCAAATATATAATTGGAAAATGAGATCCATTCTTGTCAATTGGTTTGGTCTTCAATGGTCCTCTTTATCATATCTAGTGTTTAAATGTCTGAATTATAGTGAATCATATTTTTATGTGTTCCGTCCCCACCTGGGCACATAAAAATATATTAAGTAGCTCCTTCCCGACACCCTCACGACACCGCTGTTCCTTCCCCGCCTCCTCTGGTGTTTCGGGGGCAGCGGTATCCAGAGAAATGCTGAATATTCGGTTGCCTGCCGTGACCCAGGATAAAGGGATATTTAACACTCACTCATCAAGACGTTGCATCACAAGACGTTGCGTCAAAAGACATTGCGTCACCAGACGTTGCGTCGAAATTGGTGCCCCTTTCAGAGAAGGTGGCAGCGTGGAAACTTCTGCCGAACATATCTCCATGGGTTTTGAGAACCATAGGAAAAGGCTACAGAATACAGTTTGCCCACCGTCCTCCTCGTTCAAACTCTGCTGGACAAAAGGGGCCATAGAACATGTTCCCCTCCCAGACAGTCAGGTTATTACAGACGCTATTTTCTTGTCCCCAAAAGAGGGGGAAGGTCCAATTCTAGACCTTCCGAGATTTGAACCGTTCTCGGTTCAAAAACTTTCCTCCGCCTCGTCTATAAGCAAGGACTAAAATAAAGCAATTTAATGTGAATTAATATTGATTCAGGAATAATAATAAAAAATCACTTTTAAAAATCATAAATAAAATCGCGATAGTTGGGTGAATCAATTTTTGTATTTAAAAAACAATGGAAAGTAGCGTAGTTAAATGGAAAAATGTGTTCTGTGTAAGCGGCCCCTAACGGCCTTCATGTTACACGTAACAATGTATCAAATTTGCATAATGCCAGCCTATATGAGCCCGTTCTCATCCCAAGGCGTAATATATTGACTCTTTTGACAAAGCGTCTATATCCAACGCACATGGCACCCTTTAGCGTCATATGAGACGCAGATATATGGCGCCTCCTAGTGGTCTAACCCTAACACTACCCCAGACCTAAACCTACCCAAAACCGAAGCGTGTTATATTGACGCTAAAGGGTGCCATGTGCGTTGGATATAGACGCTTTGTCAAAAGAGTCAATATATTACGCTTTGGGATGAGAATGCGTTGCCTATATGGTCTTCACTGGCTGTTCACAAACTAGGTCTACTTTGACCCGCCCTCAAACACTGTTGTGGCTGAGACTGAAGAGTTTTTGTCATCAACATGTCGAGAAGACGCCGTTTTCTGAGGAGGGAATCTACTTTGCATTCACTTCAAAAGGATGAGGCCATCGTTACTATTCATATCTCTGTGTATCAAACGCTGTAGAAAGCCTTCGTAGCTGAAATTCAGATATCGTAATAGGGGTTTCATGTTAGCGGTCAACCAATCACAACAGACTGGGCCGTCTGACCAATCAGAGCAGAGCAGTCTCTCAGAAAGGAGGGGTTTAGATTTTTAGAACAAACTATTTTCAGACTCTTTGAGAAACGAGACAATGTGCAATTTATATTATGATAAAAATAAAGTTTTTTTTTTTTTTACTTGGATGCATATACACATATTGTTGGAGACTTCAAAAAATAAAGGAACCTTTAAAATAGCATAGGGGCACTTTTTCACAAGCTTGTGAGTGAAGCTTGAATGACAGCTTTATAAAACTAAGTGACCATACATTCTTGCTTCCGATCATTATTATGTTTTATAATGTTTTAGTAGTTCAGATTAAACATGCAGCACTTGGGCATTAGCTCAATAACATCTCCAACAAACTTTTGCAGGTGTACTGTAATCTTCTAGTTTTCCTTTTCGGTGGGATTAAAGATATCTTCGGGGGCCTGGCAACACTTTGTGACCTTTCAAGTAAACAATTGGAGTGATAGCATTTTCACTTGTTTCAGCCTTAATCTTAACTGTGTTTTTGGACTCGTGACATTCTCTATATGAGATAAAGTGCTCTCTTAGCTTTTCATTTCAGCCCACTCACCAGCAGTGGGAAGTTCCCATGAGCCCGCTTGTTTGGGCAGAGCCAGAAGCAATGCGATTTTTCTCTCTCTCACTCGCGTTCTCTTCCTCTCCCTTTCCGACTAAAACTCTGCTGTGTGCTGATAACCCAGGATCTACCTCTCTACATGTGTAATCTTCTGTAAATAATACGTGATGTACATTGTGTTCCAGGTACTTCATTTCAAGGAGGATTTTGTCCCTTCTGTTCTGTCACATTGCCAAGGATGCCGCCTATGCTATCTGCCTATAAGCCTCTGCATATTAGACTGCTAAACACATTACAATTTAACTTATTTGGCACGGACATACAGCAAGTAATCCTGCGTTATATATCTAATCACATTCTTCTTTCCAGTTAAATCCTTTTTAAACACGAGCAGCACATCTGATGCGGTACGTCAAGAGAGACGTGTAAGACAAGTTATTATAACGATGACAAGAACGGCGGATTTGACGGTTATTCAGTCAAACAGTGCAAGGATGGAGATTGGCGCTCGTCTCTCTCGAGAGAGGTCAAAGTCTCATTGGCGCAATTTAACTTCGCCGCTCATGTGAAATTGATTTTTGATTGATCTACTCGAATCCATATGTCAGATTTGATGTGCATTTCCAAAACCTGGAAATTTTTGAACCTATTTTCAGCCACCTCAGAGAATGTAGAGCTAATTGACGCTTGCTTTGCACAACCCTATACTGATTTTCATCAATTTGGCAAGGAACATTGATTACATGTCACAACATGCTGATAACTAGCGCTGAAATCAATGAAAATCAAACAAGTTTTTACCCAGAAGGCTTAAAGAGCGAGAGCGTCCCGTCTAATTCCCTCCCAAAGCTCATTCACTTGCGCAGAGCTGCTAGGATTTGATTTAAGGCTAAGAATGACCATGCCGACTCGAGCTGCACATCCAGTGGGACAATAAAATAAAATCAGAGATTAGTTTTTCTCTGCCGCTGAAAAATCAGCCTTGACATCCTCATTTCCTGTTGAGTTGACATCAAGACCCTCATTATATATTGATAAAAATTAATCTACCTAAAAAGAAATCGGGCACTTGGCTATGAAACGTTCAAAATAATGAGTTTCTGAAATCAGAGCCTCTCAGAGGCTTACGGGTAATGATAGATAGAGGAATGTTTGCTTCCATCCATGAGTGACACAAAAGCTCAGTCATATTTACTGGATGTGTATGGTTAGAATGACGGCAGGATCTTTGACGAGCAGCTGGGTTTATTTTGGCTACCGTGCAGAAAAAAAATGAAAAATCGAACAAAGCCGTATTGATGTTTTTTAAAACGCTTTGCTGGATTATTCTTTTCACCGTAAACACCAGCCTTGAATCCTCACTCCCATTTATACAACATTTCCAGGCAGTTTTCACCACTGACAAATGATGTCAGATATCAATCCGAAGGCCAAAAGTTCAAAGCGGTTGACAACATCTCACATTTGTGCCTTTTTATCATCGAAGGCATTCCAGCTTTTATACCACATTCATAATAAAGCACTGTACTTGTCTGCATCAGGTGATTAACTGTGACCTTGATGTTAAAATCACTTTCTTTTGCATCAAAAACTGCTCAGCTAAATCTCTTTCAGCTCCGTCTCAAACAACAAAACGTTTCAAGAGCCAAGGACCGCGGGCTTTTGCATCAGGAGTGTTTAGAGAGAAGCTCCAGATCCGCCACTGCAACATCACTCTTAATTTCACATGAACACGTCACGCCGACATATCCGCGAGCCGATGACGTGTACCAGAGATTGAACAATAGAGTGGGTGTCACCGTGAGATCTCGAGATTTGATTTCTGCATGCCAGATGAAAGGGAATTGTGGGTTGAGAAGGTGCGTAGCGTATAATGCTGAAAACCATGAGGCTTTTGTTTCTTGAGCATTTCGGTACATCAGATTCTCTCTCCGGGCTCTATTAAATTACACGGAGCTCAAAGTGACTTTGCTTCAGATATGCCATAAATTCAAAGGGAAATTATGCAGGAAGGTGGAGGAAGAGGAACCACCTTCGCGTAATCGCATCATCCGTCGTAATGATTCGAGATCGACTGATGCACATTATCATGTGCATAACTTGCATTTTGAATCATAATAATGACAACAACAGTTATTTCTTTATTTAAAATGTTTATTTTTAAAAGTTTTGTAATCATTTATAATAATTAATAATAAATATAATAATAATAATAATAATAATATCAATTATAATAATAATAATATCAGTTCTTAAATCATTTTTAATTCATCAAAATAAATAATTGTGGTTGTTTTTAATTTTATGTAATATTTATAATAATAAAATGATGACAATAATAATAATAAATGCAACAATAATACTAATTTGTATTGATTGCAAAACAATAATAAAAATAGTACAAATATATTGGTTTTACGTGTGGGTGAAATAAATGCGCACAACAAAGGAGATAGCGAAACAATCTTTAATGAAATAAACAAGGAACACTCAAGAGATTGCAGGAGATTAAATCCAATACAATCACATTAACATAGACATAGACATTGACATAAACAATACCGGACCAAGAAACTGAGGAAATTAAGGGTATATAAAGCAGGGAGATAATGAGTAGAACAGAAACAGGTGTGTAAGAACTAATTAACAGCCAGGGAAACACGGGAAAATGGGAAACGATCAAACAGAGATGAAAACCAACTATTAAACAGGACATAACAGAGCATAACCGTTACAATTGGTCTGTCTCTAAAGATTATAAAATCCTGAGCATTGAACATGACCAGGGAAACTAATTTTATTATAATCTCTTTGTGTGTGGGGTTTTTTTTTTTCTCATATCACTCAAATTTGCATTTAAATGCGTGTTCTTGACAGACACTTTCTCTCTAAAGCGACTTTACAAAGCAGTGTTTTCATTCAAAACCTGAATTTTACAAATGGCCCCAGGCTGGGATGCATGGGAGCAGGTAGATTCTGACAAATGCGATACCTTTTTCATCTCTCCAGTGGACTTCTTTTATCACTTTATTTGTATCCGAAGCTCTCTGATCTCATTTATTTATTTTTTTCCCCTTAAATCCATTCCACGGCAGGGTTCTGTTGTTCCTCCTTCCGCCCCTCAGGATTACTGTGGATCTAATGACACTTCTAGGTCCTCAATCACTGGCACCATTGAATGGTTTAAACCCTTTTTGGTCTTAGCCTGGGCATCTGGAGAGCTGAATATGGCTTACAGTGCCGACCCAATTCCTGCAGGGATGATTGCATCACTCGCTCCTTTCCGAAAGGGCCGGGTCCAATGTTCTCAGGACAGATTTCTTTTGAAACGTTGGCTCTGCCTGTCAGATTCTTTCTCTCTTTTTTTGATCCACTTTTTCATTCGTCCCTCCTGTCGTTTCTCTTTTCAGCTATATCCTGAAGCGTGTTTTTACTGGTTGAGTGAATCTCACAGAAGCTGTCAAGGTTATATTCCACTCCAAAATTAAGATTTTTTTGTTCTCCTTAAATTAGTAACTATTTTCATGATAACATAATAGCATAATGCGATTTTCATTACTGTGATGCAATAAAACAATGTAAAGTATTTATACATCATAGTAGGGTTTTGGTACAGCCTTTGATTTATGCTGACAAACCATTATTATATTACAGTATTTTTGTATAAAATATCTGTATTATGAATCACCACTGAAAATTGAAAACACTTAATCATCCTGTTATATATAATATAATAAATTATATTAATATTCCCAAATATAATCAAATATATTTATTTGTTTTGTTTTGTTTTATTGGATTGTGGACATGTTTTTTTGTGAGATTCCCTCAGTTATTACTACAAATTGTATTAACCTGGGTAATTCCCAATCTAATTTATGTATTCAATCTTAATGATTTTCATAGATTTGAAGGAAATTAAAACACGCCTGCCTTGTTTTATTGATATGTTCTCAGATATGTTTACACATTCTCCTGAGAATTTTCTCCAGATGACAAATTAGCATTGTGGAATGTTATTATTATGCCATTTGTTTTTTTGTGGTTTAGTGATCTAGAACAAAAAAGAAAAAGAAGAAAACATTGTTTCAACTGGTGAAGTACTTATGCATAATAAGCAGTTTTTCACTGTACAGCCTAAATCATACTCAATTACTGACATTGTTGTAAATTTGTTTTCATGGGTGGATTTATTACCATTCTGAGCATTCCTTCCTTTATAGCATTTTTTCTGCTGGATTTGATAAAGTGGACAGAGAATGTGACAAGCATGCAAACATGAAATTTGAGTGTCTAAAGCGCTATAGAAAGAATCCTGCCATCCTTTTAACGAACGCTTGCAGATATTCAATGTGATCCTTTTTATGACTCAAGCTTTCTCTCTCTCTCTCTCTCTCTCTCTCTCTCTCTCTCTCTCTCTCTCTCTCTCTCTCTCTCTCTCTCTCTCTCTCTCTCTCTCTCTCTCTCTCTCTCTGTGATTTTTCTTTACAAATCCCTCCTAACGCTTCGTAATGCCATAAATCACAAAGTCTTCGTCACCATAACCCATTCTTGTAATGTGGCCCTGCCAAAAAAAATGGTCTGTCATTTCTATGGTTAAATTCAATCCTGTCCACTTGAACATGCATCGACAGGGACCCAATGGGACGGGGACGTCATTCATCAACACTGAGTTGCCGCGGAGGCCTATATGTGTGCTTGTGTGTGTGTGTGTGTGTGTGTGTGTGTGTGTGTGTGTGTGTGTGTGTGTGTGTGTGTGTGTGTGTGTGTGTGTGTGTGTGTGTGTGTGTGTGTGTGTGTGTGTGTGTGTGTGTGTGTGTGTGTGTGTGTGTGTGTGTGTGTGTGTGTGTGTGTGTGTGTGTCTGCATTGCCCAGATTCGCTCTCTCTTAGACGCAGAGGGGAAGATGATGGGAGCGGGACGTGAGCAGCAAAGCAATCGAGCGTTTAAGCCCCCCGTCAGACGGCGTGAGATTAGGATTTTTTTCTCTTCTCTTTTTCACAGAGGGAAAAAGAACACAAGCGTTTGCTGTTTCGCTTTCTCGAGTCTGTTCCTCCGCTAAACCCCCACCCCGTCGAGCTCCAATACCGCCAATTTCAAGGTCGCAGTGGGGCAGGATGCTGGATAAAGTGAAGAGGAGGTCAGGTCATACACTTGTAAATCCACCCCTGCCTGTTTGTCTTCCCTTTCCTCATCATTTAAGACACACAACAAGGGCTGAGATTTAGAGGGGATGGATGATGAGCCAGTCGCTGTCAGCAGAGGTTTACAGTATCGTTTCATCTCTCTTAAAGTGAATTTAGGATGGGTATGGATCAGATCACTCAACTTTGGTGCCTATATTTTATCGGCAAGAAAGGAGAATTCACACAGAAGAATTGATGTTGTATGCATTGTTTTAGGACTTTTCACACTGCACTTAACCCAGGTTATCAATGTTCTAAACCCTGCTTTTAACCCCGGGTAAAAGAACGTTTGACACTTGTAATTTAGATAGAACAGTGTTAGCACCGCTTATGCAGTTAACCCCGCATTACAGTGTCAAACGTGCGGTGTGAAACGATGCAGTGTTAGAATTATACAACTAGATGCTTAGCAACCGACACCCAATTGCATGCGTCGTATTCACATGCTTTGGACAGTCACGGAAACAGTCGTTTCAGTGTTTTATGGGCAAGAGTGAAGAGTTGACCGTTTCATTCTTACCTTGATAGTACAGTCAGCAATGTATAATATGAGGATGCACATTGCTATAGCTATGGTTGCATGCTTTGCTTGGTTAAAATCAATGCAATGACACTGACACCGCAAATATTCAAATAAGGACTTTAACCCAGTGTTTAGGAATGTAACGTCTGAAACGGTATTTTATGAATACCCAGGATTAATTGTTAATTCCAGGTAAATTATGAGCAGAGTGAAATGTGAAGCAAGATAACCCAGAATTGCGTTTACCTGGGGTTCTCTTTCGAAGTGGAACTTTAAAGCTGCGTCTTGGTGTTAACGGTATGGGGAATGCCATCAGCGTGACTGGTGTCTGAGGCACATGTAAACAAAAGCTAATAATCTTTGTCAGACAGTGACGTCACACGCAGAGCACATGTGAGTATAAAAGGGTGCCTGAGTTACATCATCAGCTGTTTTGTCTTCAGGTGCTGCTTGTTTGTATGCACGTGTAAGATAAGAGTCTGTTCGAGCAAGTTCGATTCTTATTTCACGATAAGAAGCTCTGTTATTGCTTGATTTTCTCATGGCGATGCATTCGCAGTACGAGGTTCTCGTCTAGAGAGCGTTTGCACGGAGTGTGTTCGGCTCTCGAGGGAGCTGAATGCATTCATTTTGATGTATTCACTATGAGAAGGTCCACCCATGCTTGAATCTCTCTTGAGGGACGAGAGTCGAGCATTTCCACCTCGCCGTTTGGCTCCTTGTCATTGTAGCATTCTATAGTTTAGATCGGGAGGAGCCTGACAGGAGTTTTCCTTTTGGGCTTCTCGTGCTATGCTTTCATGTCGGTACAGGAAACCGCTGTGTGGCTACTTCCTACGTGGCTGATTAATGTGATGTGTCTAAGTCTGAGGAATTAGATGCAGAGTGAGTTGAGGCAGGTGTTATTAATAATCCGCCTCCTCCGCTGTCGTGCATATAAGTTTGTGAGCCTTTAATTTCTTCTATATCTCCACATTGATGTGTCAAGAATAATGGAATTTATATTTGGCTTGTATAGTCTCTCTCAGGTTGATGCAAGGTGAGTGGAGTTATGTAGGGCAGTATAGATTCCCTCTACTTTGTTTACCTCCCTCCCCAACTACTGTTGGGTTTTAAAGTAGGGATGTATGCTCCCCTTTAGATGGGTGCTTTGATGGGTGCTCTACTATAGCCCTGGTTCGACAATGCTAATAAGTAGAGGAAGTTCGCTGCGGGGCGTCCCTCCTTGTAATCTGTTGCATATAGTGCTAAAAGAAAAAGACAAAGTGCTATGCAATAGTGGGTCTTATAGAGTTCCATGACTCAAGGCAGGGTATGCTGCTCTCTGCCAATAACACTGGGGTCTTTAAGCAGAGCCTAGGCTCCCCTGCGGCTTCATTAAGATTTAAAGACTGGGTGATGTTTTTGGGTTATTAGTTATTGGGCAAACTCTATCATGTCCTGTTCTCGTTTATATCCCTTTCTTGAGTAAGTGTTAGGATGTATGCTACCCCTTGGATGAGTGGCAATATCGAAGGGAGGTGCTAGTTACTTAGGTTTTTACAACGCATTCTCATCCTAGGGCGTCATATTTTGACATTTCGTCTACATCCAACAAACATGGCACCCTTTAGCGTCAATATGAGACGCAGATAGATATGGGTAGGTTTAGGTCTGGGGTAGGGTTAGGGTTAGACCGCTAGGAGGCGCCTTCTTTGTGAAGCACTTTGTGATTTTTATCTGTGAAAGGTGCTATACAAATAAACTTTACTTACTTACTTACTTCTGGCCCATATCTATCTGCGTCTCATATTGACGCTAAAGGGTGCCATGTGCGTTGGATGTAGACGAAATGTCAAAAGCGTCAGTATATGACGCCTTGGGATGAGAACGGGCTGGTTTTTAACACTTTGCATGATCCCTTTGGTAGGCTGCTTAAGAACCACGAAGGGTAGAGCAGGGTGATTGGAACTATGTTGAGCAATTCACAAGAGTCCCTCTGTTTTGTTTACCCTCCTCCCCAACTGTTGTTGGGTCTTAGAGAAGAAATATATATGCTCCCCTTTGGTGAGGCGCTTCTATAGGAATGATCAGTGTTACAAACTGATGAGAAGAGGTGGATTGCTGATGGTGTCTCTCCTTGTCATTGTAGCATTCTATAGTTTAGCCATTAACTATAATGAGTCCTGGAGAAGTTCCTTTACTCAAGTCAAGTTATTCTCCCCTAATCACTCTAGGGTCATTAAAATGGAGTAGAAGCTCCCCTGTGATAGGTTTTAAGTTTCAAGTTTAACAGCTTCACGAGTTCACACTTACATATAAGATAAGATTCTGGGCCCTATCTTGCACCCGGCGTAAATTACTTTGTACACTGACGCATGTATCATTCCTATTTTGCACCCGCGCAAAGCGGGCTTTTCCCTCCACAGACGCACGTCGGTAAACTAGGAAATGAACTTGCGCTCCCTGGGCGGGTCGGCGCAAAAAGGAGGCGTGTTTCGGCGCAAACATTCCCTAGTGCTATTTTGCAGTTCCAGAAAACAATTCCGCCACTGACCAGAAAAAACCTAGTCTAAAGTCAGTGGCGTGTTGCGCGTTGTTCATAATGCTATTTTAAGCACGCATGCTTGGCCATAATGTAGCGGGTGCACAACGCGCATACACTTTGATTCCCTCATCAACACAGATGCAGCAGTTTTTATTTTTGCAAATCATACATTATAACAAGGAAAAATATCAACACATGAAGGAAATCATTGTAATCTAGCTTACACATTTACCCAAATTTTTCAGGCTAATTGTAGTAATGACGGATCAGACCTGTTTGCCCAATAGTGGCAAGACACATATGTATATAAGGACATCTGACAAATTAGTTTGTCCGTCAAGAACCAGAAAAAAAAAAAACTCCCATCCCCATACAACGTCACTTCTCTGTCTTTCACTGCCCTGACAAGAACGTCGGTCTCCTCGGCTGTGAACCGCTCCTGGCGCGCGCCTGGTAAATCCGCCATAATAATAACAATCCGCCATGCAACATGCGCACCTGCTCTTAAAGGGTATGTTGGATGACGCTCTGATTGGTTTATTTCACGTTACGCCCAAACCACACCTATGAATAATGAAGCTATTTCAGACCAACTCCTTTTAAACTTGCGTCGGGCGCAAGAGTCATTTATCCCGCCGGTAAAATAGCAACAGCGCCCAAGACCCGTCCACAAAGTTACTTGCGCTTTGCGCTTAATACTTGCGTTTCAGATCGTTAAAATAGGGCCCTTAATGCATATTTGGCGTGCTGTCCGGGGGGAGGGCTCCGAGCTCGGAGTTTGGCCCGAACCCAGAGTACTCCCCCCTATGTAAGTGTTTAGGACTGGAAGTGTGGAGAAGGGGCGGTGGAGGGATGCTGCTAAACTATCAATGGAGTGAGGTGAGATTGCTGAATCTATATGTACACCTCTTATCATTGATTGCTGAGTGCACTCCACTCGTGTTAATTAACTGAACGTGCTCCTCCCGAACTTTGTTAATAAAACATCATTTATTGTAAATGTAAGTTAATCCCCATTTTAAACTAATGTGCTGCTACATTGTACCACACACACATACAGACAAAAGCTCGCACATCACGAGCAGATCACGCGCACACAGAAATATTCAGTATCGCAGAAATGTATTGTCAACACTATTCTGATTTATCAATAAAATATCAGCAAATATTTCTTGGTAACTAAAACCCACAGCTTCACCATTAGTAGAGCTGCCAGGTAGAATTAATTCACATGAAATCACTCTCTCACTGGGAATTTATATGCGTTCTTAACTGAGCTACTTCATCTGTATTTGATTTAGAACGAGCAGAAATCTGTGAGATATATAACGACACAAAGACAAAAGAACTGATCAGAATAAGTGGGCAGCGCTGTGTCATAAGCCATAGCTGTGCACAAGGCAACCTGCGTTTGAGTCTCAGCTTGAGGTTTAGGCTTATTTGTTAATTAATGACTCGAATTTAATCACATAAATGTCGACTTTAAAAAGTCGTTCAGCCCCTAGTGTGCACTTTTTATTGTAAGTTAGATTATGGGTGGTGAGAGAATATAAAGATTTTATATATATTTTATTTTATGTGAAGAATTTGTGCCCTTTATTGTTAAATTTGGTTAAATTTTACTTGAACTATACTTTCTGTTTTTCTTTTTTGCCAGTTGCTGACAGATTTGGATAGATCAATTCAACTCATCGTTAAAAATGTTTACGTTCGATCAATCTCAATGAAAGATTTTGCCCCATTTGTTTCAATTCCAGGATGTGCTGAAAAATTAAGCCTCAGTGAACAATCAAAAATGCAGTTTTTGCATCTGCTTGCTTTCATTTTCTTCCTCTAATGTAGCTGATGTAATGGATGTCAGAGTGTACATAATTTATTGAGTTTGCTCAAAGGAGAACAAGCAAAATGGGACACTTTGTCCAAAAAAACAAAGACAATGAGGAAAAGTGTTGTAACCTAGCCTTGTTTTTCCCTTTCATTATGTTTGTTTAGACATTTCAATCTTTCATAATAATCCTCTAATCAATCATCATTCTCATAATATCCACATTTGTCCCTTCATCAGCTGAAAACTGAAGGCAACTAATGTAATAGACATTGATATTGGTTATTTGTCATTGTGCTCTAGACTATTGGACGGTTCCTGTATTGGGGAGTAACTAACTAATGATGCTTCTATCTACTTCAGTTGTTCTTTTCAAAATAATGCAGCTTTTCATTTTGTATGTTTGGGCATTTGACTGATGCTGTTTCAGGAGCGACAGAAAGGACCATTGATAACCATCTGTAATTCACTCACAGGGTGTCCTATAATGAAGGTTTGCAGATAAAATGTGAGGCACTCGACCCCAGCAAGGCTCTGAAATCACCCTGACCCTCACCTCAAGGACACTCCCAATATGAATCATGATGAATCAGTGAAAGGAAAATAGATATTTTATGGCGAACTTGAGGTGGGGACAGATTAATTAAAGCTTGGTATAGTTGAATAATGCACATTAAAGGAATCGTTCACCTAAAATGTTGGGATTTTTTCTTTAATTGCTATCCGTGTCATTCCAAACTTGAATGCTTCTATTTTAAAAACTATTTAAATTTTATGTTGCATGCAGCGTAGAGGTTTGGAATTATATATGGGTAAGTAAAGACAGAATTATCATTCTTGGGTGAGCTATTGATTGATTAAATGATTTCTATTTTATGCTAAAAAAAACATGAATATAATTTTGATTAAATTAATTATATTTATTAGTTATAAATTACACTTATAATTATATTGTTAATATTTTTACAATTATTATTTCTAGGTTTTTTTCATAATCAGAAATTGCTTTGGTCTTCCACACGGTCACCTTTTATTTCAGATTTCAAACTTTTCTCAGGGTTTAGTATTTGCTTGAGCCTCTCGATGACCTTAAGAAATGGCGATAATAATGTATAACCACCGGTGCTAATGATAAACAAGGCAAATCCTTGGCTTATGAGGCGCTATGAAATGTTAATATTGAACAAGACAAATCCATTTCATCTATCCAACGGAAAATAAACAGATGGTGGTTTCAAAGGTCAATTACGCTGTTGATTTTCTCCGTTTCAATTTTACATTTAGATTGAGTCAATAGTCTCTTTATCAATAGCGAACACAGGTTGTCCCTCAATCCGAAGATTGCAAAAAAAAGGATAAAATGCCTCCCTGCATGCCTGCTAGAGTAATACACATCTGATTTCAATGCTTTTCTCCCATTGGCAGAAGTGGGGTCTCGGTGGGGCCACGCAAAACATTTATGCCTCTTTATTAGAATTATATATCTGTTTTTATGCACCTATCTCTGAAATATTTACATTAGCCAGGACACAGGGGGTTCAGGGGGCTCACAAAGTGCCCACAATTCAAAAACAATAAAAAGCGAGCAGGCTCCCTCTTTATGGCTGCCATTTGACAAAGTGACTGGAGGCAAAAGATGATTTTATCGACTGAGCGGAGGGCACCATTCCTACCTTTGTCACCGAAGCCTTTTAGGACTGTTTTTATGGATTGTACTTTAACACCGCCTCATGGTAAATGCTGTCTTTGTCAACTGAAAGTGTCACATGGTTTGATGAATCTTTCTGGAATGAGGACACTTTGAGTTTGATGGCACATAGTCTTGTGTAGCCAGACCTTTGACTTAACAGCTAAATGTTCTGATTTTGATAGAAAAGAGAGCCTTTTGACTGAAATTTTAAGAAAAAATATTTATTATATTTTTTTAATATATATATATTAATTCAGACATTTTTATATAAATATTTATATTGAAGTCAAACTTTATTTTAATTGCATACATGCATTTTGGAATACATTTATAGATAGAATAATAAATAAATAAAAACAGCTTTATCATTAGCTGTATTCCATCCAATGTTGTGAATTTAAAATATGTACAAAATGGGAATATCGCATAAAATGTTTGCAAATAAAGCAGTGTTTCCATCCCATGTTTTCAAGAGAACAAAATCGGCACTTCCTGGGAAGTTGGCGCAAAATATCTGTAGTAAAAATGGAAGTTGCGGCAATCGGGGAAGCACTGTGGATCTTTTCCTATTCCAAATTAAAGATCACAGACGCAGCCGGAGCATTTCCATAAAGACCAACGCAATCTACCAAGAGCAGCGTGAATTAGCGTCTGGTTTAAGACATGCTTTTTTGGGCGTTAAATGGTGCAAAAAAAAAAAAAAAAACAGTAAATTGACTAGTGCAAACCTTAGTAAATCATGTTGTGTGATGTTTGTGTGATACATTTAAATACTCTCCTCCCATACAGTTTGCGTCTGAAATGGAAACTTCAATAAGGTAAGCCGCAAAAATAACCAAGCCTTTTCAGCGCAAATTCTTTCCTGCGTGTCTGTAGTAAATCCTGACAGTAGTTTTTTAACGCCAAAAGGGGGCTTGCGCTAATGCAAGCTGTTAGTAAATCTGGCCCTATCCATTTAATGCAACCGGCCACTGGTGTTTGGGAAAACAATCATGTGAGACACTTCTGGGAGGTCATTATACCCAACTCAGGCATTTTAGAATGACCAAACCAACATTTGAGATATGGGTTAGTCTAGTTATCCAGTCACATCTATACTGTTATCCAGTCACATCTATACTGTTGAGGCAAAGTTTTTTTGCGCATTTTTTGAATTTATGTGCATCTTGGTGTTTCCATCAAATGTTTTTTTGATGCGATATCCCTTAAATGTGCATTAAATTAGGTGGATGTAAACATATCTATAGTTTCCTAACTGTCTTTTATGATCAAATTTTGGCAAATCTAGTGATTGTTGTTCTTCAAAAGTGCTCGTTGTATCAATCCAGTACCTTGTCTTTGTTTCCAGACGTACTCCCGGAAATTGCATAAAGTCGGCCAATCAGATTAGAGCTTCCCAGATGCTTTCCAGTTGTGTGAGCATCATGCTTTTGAGTTACTGGAGCATGTAGGTCACACATGCGTTTTTGTCTTCTAACAAAAGCGAAAGGCTTTTTAATTAGACATTTGCTACTCATTCCTAACCAATTACATGTAATGAGTAGTTTAATTTCAGACGAATAACTCCAATAATTATTTTTTTCTCTTTTTTAGTGATTGGCTATAAAATATTTAAGCCGGTCACAAGTGATGCATTTTTTTCTAAAGGCATTCAATACTCCCGACATTGGCATCTAATATTATTGCATATACGCTCAGAGGAGAAAACATTTCAAACACAACACGAGAAAACAATTCTACTTCTTTTCTCCCAAAGAAGCCACTTTGAAGATTTTTTAACGGGCTTCTTCCTTCTACACGACAATTAAATGATAAACATCTCTGCAGTTTAGTTCCCTGTCTGTCCCTAATAAAGATAACTGATGTTTGCAACCCAAAGAGCTAAAACCATTATGCTCGCTCTACTCTGTGGGACCTCTCAGATAACAATATCTTCAGTGCTAGTGGAGCATTAGATCATGAGTGAGTCTAAGCACTCTGACTATTTGGGTACAATTCCTCTATAGAGAGATGCCTGGCAGGCATTCTCTAATGCCCCTCCTAATGACAACGTTATAACGAGAGGCTAAGCACTTTGGAATGAACTCACAACGCAGCAGAGAGAGAGAAAGCGAGATGAAGCAGTCTGCAGTTCAGCTGGGATCTGGGGGTGCAGCGCTAGTTGTCTTGGTGACGTGGACCACCCTCTCAGTATAAAGATCTAACTGTCTCCATAACAACCTTATATTGTCTGTGATATTTATGGACCATCTCTTAAACTGCATTTCTCTTTTCTTCTAGGCATATTTACTTTGATTCACATCCATCGATATACTGAGGTTTTGTTCTGTGATATTTTCATATATCTGCATCTAGTCCTCGGGATTTTGCATCGTTTTCCCACCAAGAGGCAAATTCACTTAACAGTCGTGCCACTTTTCCATGAAGTATTTTTGTGCAAAAACCTGTTGTATGGAGGAATCAGTGTGATGCTCACAATGTGCTGGATAGCATTGTGAGTATTTAAAATAAGTATTTTTGTTTCTTTTTTTTTTTTTGGTGCAAACATGCTATATACATTTTTATGTAAGTAGGCTTATATATATTTATAAAAGTAAGCACTATTTGCCTGATGAAGTTAATGGCAGTGTTATTTTAATATCATTGACATACTAATATCATTTTTATCATTTTTTTTGTGTTATGAGTTTTCATTTAATTTTAATGAACTTTTATTAATTTAGTTGTGTTTGTCATTTTTTAAATATATCTAGGTTTTTATAGTTTAAAAAAAAAAAAAAGTTATTTTAATACATCAAATTAAACTGAATGAAACTTGGGAAATAGAAAAAAAATGATATTTTGTTTTGGTACTTTAAGAGTAATCTGCACTTTCGATGTGCCTTAAGAACAAACATTATTACAGTTCACGCCATCAGCAGCTCAATAACTGATTCTCTAGTGGCTTTTCATTTTGCCTCCTACATAGTCTGAATGTTCCCTGATAAGAAGGTTTCGTGTTGATTGAGTTTTTACCTCTGCGGGATTGCAGACCTTTACGCCTGACTCAGGGTTTAAACGAGTTCACTCAGTTCGCGCTGGCACACCCGCACTCATACAGTACATCAAGTAATTTGTGAGCTGTTGATCAACGACTGGAGTGTTATAATGAATTTATACACTTCTACATTACCCACAGATGTTTAGAGAATTTATTGAGGGTGAATCTCGCAAAACCTGTCTGCTGTAGGTTACCCCATAATTATATTTTGCATGAAGAGAATTAAGCCTATTTTAATAATTTAAAAAAAGATAGATAGGTCCTGTCTCTGAAGCCCCACCTTCCAATTGGTCGGCTGGACCAGTGTGTTGTGATTGGTCAATCGCTTCAATCATGTTTTTGGGAATCCCACGCCCCTTACCATAACTGCAAGGTCCAACACACTACTAACGCAACTCAATCACCCCTTTATTTTGCATATGCATTGTGGGGGAATTATTTAAAGTGCCCCTAGTATGCTATTTTAAAGGTGCCTAATTTTGTTATAGAGGTTTACCTATAGGTTTACATGCATCCAAGATCAAAAAAACACTTGAATTTTCTCATAAAATACATTGCACATCACCTCATTTCTCAAAGAGTCTGAAGAGTTTGTTTGAAGATTCAGTCTCTCTAAACCCCTACATTGAGAGCCTATGCTCTGATTGGCCAGATGACCAAGTCTGTTGTGATTGGTCTACCCCTTACAGCGCATTGGAAATAAAACCATATCTGAATTTCAGCTCCTGAGTCTTCATCAGCACTTGATACATAATGATGCGAACAGGAACGTTGTTGTCGTTTTTTCCGTATAAATTCCTGTGCAATTCCATCCTCATCCTTTTAAAGTGCAGGCAAAGTGGATTTGCTGCAAAGAAAACTGTTTTTTCGAAATGTCAACAACACAAATCAAACTCTTCCAGTCTCAGCTACAACTACAGTGTTTGGGGTAGGGTCAAATTTGACGATGTTCGCAGGCAGCCAATGAAGAACATAAGCTGGTATTATGCAAAAAAAATTGTTGTTACGTAGGTATGTAACAGTCGATTATTTCTTTTAGGAGACAACTTTATTTGTTGTGCACTTTGAACTTTAAAACATTGCAGGCCTTTTACATTCACAAACAGGTAATTTAAAAAAAAAAACTATTATAGGTGCACTTTAAAAGAGAAATACTGTGATATGCACATTCTCGGAAGAAAACTCAAGACTACAATTGAGGCGCATCAGGGAGTTCAGAAACAGTGCTTACTGATATAGAGAATTACTCCCTTTGGAGTGACTTTGTAACTTTGCAGACCTTTTTCATCCTTAACCAGCAACATTACACAGTAAAGAAAGTTGAAAATGTAAGCATAATAGGTCTGGACTGTGAAGAAATGAGCAGTCAAATATGATGCATTACTATGACCTACGACATGCTTATGTGTAACTCAACTGCCCACTTATAAACACAGACGCGCCTCCCTTGAGCAGGATCATGTGGTTTTACTGGACAGAACTCCAGACACAGGAACATCTGCTGTACTTCTCTTCAGACTGGGGCCAAATCTCCAACCTGACCAGACTGCACACAGCAGGTCGACATGAGTAATGCACACATAGGAGGTCAGATATTGCATAACGCACACAAGGCCAGACAATTGCATACACATACACTAACACAGACTCTCACACACACAATGGTGCTTTTTATGTTCTAAAATCCTGCCACATACTGTATCACTTCACAAAAGTTTTAAAGTTACAGTCAAGCTACCCTTTTGAAAAAGTAGTTAGTGAAACTACACATGCTATATTAAAGTATAACTGAGTATCTAACTGCATTTCAATTGGTAGGAGCTATATAATATTAATATTATTTATATTACAATTATTAATCATTTTAATATTAGTTAATAAAATTGCTAGGATAAACTAGCAATGAACAATACAGCTTTTATTAATCTTGGTTCATGTTAATCCACACTGTAAAAAAATTTACATGTAAATTAACGGTAAAATACTGGCAGCAGGGTTTCCAGCTGTGTACCATAATTTTACAATTTCATTACCGTAATCTAAATTACAGCTTTTCTATAATTTAACAGTAAAATACTGGCAGCAGGGTTTCCAGCTTTGTACCGTAATCCTGCTGTTTTATTACTGTATTCTAAGATACATATTCTTTATTACCTTTAATATCTATACTTGTACAAATAAGCTGGTATTGTAATATTTCATTTAGAAAGATTTTCCCAAGGGGAAAAAAAACAGCTCAAGAGGGTATTTCTTATAGCACATAATTTATAGAGTTTAGTGACAAATAATCTGAATGCTTAGACAAAAAAAGCAAATCATAACAACTGAACCACGTCCAATAGAATAATCAGTCTTTTTGTGTTTACATAAAAACAGCCTTTAAGAAATAGTGAATTTGCACATTTATTTTAGTTTAATAAAAGTCAAAACCTGTATTTGGTACAGGAACAGGCCAAGAATGTGTTTGGGGTGCATACATACACTATGCAGATACATGTTTAACATTTCTAAGTTATTTCTTATAACAATTGTGTATTTAAATTACCTTATCAAAAATGTTAATTGTTGTTTCAACTAAAGTTGATAAAGTTGTAAAGTGTTACTCAGTTAACTGAATATTATATAATTTAATAAAAAATATATGTATACAGTATATCAATACAAATGCAGGGGATTGCAAATGAATCGGTGAATAGATTTTTGGACCAGTCTGATTCACTGAAATGAACCAGATTTCCCAGTGCTAGGTGCAAGGGGATGGACATTTTATGCAAACTCTTTTAATTACATCCTCAGTTCGTATTGCTATAAAGTAGGGAAATAAAAGTGATGTAGAGTTTCTTTGCACTACTCATTGGACAAAGTTGCTACTTTGTTTTGAAAATTGTCACACAACTGAAAATGTGGCTTAGTTAGTAACATCTCTATTCTGTACTTTATCTTAGTTCCTGTCAGCGCTGCCCCTGCACATAACATAGACGAAAATATGTACAACAATTGTCGTGATGACAAAGAGTTGCATGTGCACATGTGTACACACATCATTTGCAGAATATAACCTACAAAATAGCAATTTCAGCTTCAATTTTCCCCCTGTATATCGCCCGCTTCCGTCCTGTCTCTTCATTACCCCTCCCCCCCTCACTCTTTTCTGAGTCGCTCTTTGTCTGACAGGGTGCGATGTCATTATCTGAAGGATAGAGAAATGTTCCGGTGTGCTGTCAATTGCTGTCTCTTCCCCATCACCACGGTGCTTTTCTCTCACATTCTGGGTCGCCATCTCTCTCTCGCTGTCTTCTCCCCTTCCTCCTTTTCCCTTATCAATATTTCAGAAGAAGAATGGACAATTTTGCCATAGCTTGTTTTGGTGGTGGCGGAAATTGTCCAACTATTTGTTAAACCATTTTTAAAGCTTTTGAAGATGTCACTGATTTCCCTCAGTAATAAAGCATTGACTTGAATACAATTTCAGTGGCATTTTCAGCTGGATTTTTTCATTAACCAAACATGAGGTCATATCCTCAGTTTAAATTTAGGTTCGAATTTAGGTTTTGCATTTTGTAAATCAATATATAAAGGATTGTTCCGAGGTAAACTCTAAGGACAGAATCTGTTTTGTGCCCAAGAGTTTTTTTAACTTTCAAAATGTAATATTTAGATCTCTGATAACAAAGAATATTGTATGAATAATTATTATAGGCAAAAAATGCTTTTGTCTAAAATTATATATTTCAATGAGATAACTCTCGAGATCATAGACAGTAAAAAAAAAAGATGGACGACGCCCCTTCGCTCTTTTCCATTGGAGAGAACTGAAGCCGCCAGTGTCCTGATATGGCGCTGACATAATACTTGGAACTTGAGTCTGCACAGTAGCGTTTTCGGGACCAGTCATGCGCAGTCGTGAGCAGGAAGTAAAGCCGCGAAATCAATTGCCCATTGTGCTCACATGCTCATCAAATATGTCTGCGATTGGCTACAATGATCAGTGCTTCAAAAACATGTTGTAAATATACATCAATGACGCTCTTCCCCGAACACTTACACAGATAAAGACGGGAGCGTTTGAAAGCACAACTTCCGCTCCCGCTTTCAAAACGTTTCAAACACTTCCATGCGTTGATCATTGTAGCCAATCGCAGACATATCCGATGAGAGGGGAACACAATGGCCAATTAGAGGTGTTTACGATTCCGCTCAACAGCACTCAAAGCCAGTGGCGGATTTAGCAAATTGGGGGCCCAAGGCGAAGGTAGTATGGGGCCCCCCATCCGATCTTTAAAAGAGAACGAAACTTTTTTTTTTTTTTGAAAAATAAACCATTAAATGGCACTTTCTGGAGAGGTTTGTGCAAAGAAATATAGAAATAAAGTAGGTCTAGAAAGTCTTATATTTCTGTAATTCACACAGATCAAACACAAATATGCTGACTGAATAGATTGCTAGTTGAGAAACACTGCTTTAATTAATGTTTTTATGATGACTTTGTGAAAGGTTAACTAAACAGCACGAGCCGTCTTCCAGCTGGGCAGTAAGTTATTTGGCAAATTTCATTCATACAGATCTGTATTATGCTATAGTTTTTGATAGTGTTATACATTTCTTACAGATAATCACAATGATCATTGCGTTTGTCTTACCGAATGTGGTAGCTTTATGCAATTACAGTTTGTCTATAAGCTTTTTTTTTATTAATGCCGACAGTAAAATGTTGCCAGATATTGCTACGAAAAACAAAACAAAATAATAATAATAATCCGAAATAAGTTCAAAGCTTGTGTTTTGGAAATAAGGTTAATATATCACTAACCCTAACATGCAACTTTCCACTTTAATAACTTCCTAAAGTGTTACATTAAATCAGAAAAACCGGTCCAGGAGACTACTGCCACCTTTCCATTAGGTGGATCTGGCAACACAGAGGCTGCACCCGCGCCCTCACTCACAGCGCGCTCTCAAGCCCCGTTCACTGCGCTAGCTTCTCGCAGCAACATCAATTTCAAACACTTATATGAGGTGGTTTAAACGGCTAATTAATCATTCAGAGAGCTTGTCATTTTATTTTTGAATGTAAAAAAAATGACAGAGTTCCGGACCTCGGTCACCTCATAGCTGGCTACGACCATGGACTTGTAACATATCGTTAGCATTGTTGTCTTTGTCAGCGGGCATCACAAAAATTTTTCAGCACCGCTTGGGTAAGCTTCGCTTCATTTTTACTCTTGTCTACTACTCTGTACACTCTGTCTGTCACTCTGTACACTGTCTGTTAATCACTTATTTTTCTCCGTCAGTTTTTTTTGGCGCATTACAGCCTTGTCACTTTCGCACACAGAAAGTGAGATAATGGAATAGTCCAATGTAGTGAGGTGGGGGGCCCCCTCCTGTCTGCGACACTAATGATTTGATGCTTTTTTTTTCGCAAATGTTTTTTAGAAATATAGAATTTGCGAAAAGTAAAAAAAAAGAAAAAACTTAAGCATAATTTAATAGGGCATTTTGGGGGCCCCTAGGTAGCTCGGGGCCCAAGGCAATTGCCGACCTTTGCCTAATGGTTAAGTCCGCCCCTGCTCAAAGCGTCACAATTTTTAAATTTCAGTACCGACTTGGTACTGAAGTATGTAATTTTGACAACACTAAATAGACATACATAAATCCCGTGGCAGATCTAGGCAGGTGGAGCTGGGGGAGGTGGAGGCTTTCAGAGGAACTCTAATAGTGCGCTGAAAGACTAAGGTTACAGCCAATAATGAACCAGTCTAAATGTTGAACAAACAATCTCATTGACTGCAAGTTCAGCAGAGGCCAATTATCTTGTGCCATGTGGTAATAATGAAAAGGACTTACCAGCCTGCGCCCTCTAGAGTTTCATGACTGAACTAAATATACATATAAATAAACATAACAACATGATGCTACATGATAGCCACATAATTACTATTACTTAATCATTATAAATAAATCATATTTACTGAAATGCACTTTCAATGAAAGTCTACAGTGGGCAAAGCATTCAAGACAGTTTAAAAGCAGAAATGTGCAGCTTGTATTTTTGTAATACTGTTATTAATTTGAAATGTTTAGGTTTTTTGGCTATACTTTCAAAAGCATTTTCCAGGTTCAATGCCCTTTAGACTTCAATTATACAGTAAGTTCATTGCTGTAAAAAGTTTTCGTGCTCCTCTTTTTTCTTTGAAAGACTTATTTTAACTCAAAACCTTCCTTTAAATTGATTCAAGTTAAATAATCAGTCAGCACTACTGAAATGTCTGTGAATAAATGTAATGAACATGTTTCCAGCCTCTTTTGTTGAAGTAATGAATGACAAAGATCATCCAGTGAGAGATATATTTAGAGTACACACGCTTCACTTCATTCTGTTTGTCATTTATAAAGAACTTTCATGACCCAATACAGTCACACGGATCAAAGGGAAGGCGTGTGATACGTCAGAACTGCGATCTCATATCCAGCTCTCGTGTGAATTCACCAGTTGAATTTTAATGCGAAACTCACACACCGAATCTTTCCTCCCCTGCTCTTTAACATTTTAATTTCTAGCAGGGCCCAAAGAGACCCCCCTCATCCCCCCATGAAAATGCATTCAGTTATTTGTTTCGGGGTATTTGTTAAAGGCATGCATAAAATATGAAGAAGAAAAAAATCTATTCTGTGATGCAAGGCCTCCCACCAAAGTGCAACATTGGCATTTCCATTTAAATTTTTAAAATCTCAAACACTATTTGTGAAAAATGCAAATGCTGTATTAATATTCCACATGAAAGAGGAGCATTAGTCATGGATTATATAATTCAAATGAAAATGTTTTGTATTAGGTAACATTTGCAATAGAGAATAATGGACAAGGCAAAGCGAGGAAAAGAAAAAAAAACTCGAGCACAGCAGTTTTGCGAGAGACAAGGGAACACTGCACATCACTACCATGATGACACCTTACTGAAACCACTGACAGTGAAAAACAACGAGGGGAAAAAACTCACCCAGGTCCGAGTAACGGCTTTTTCAGTTCAGTTCAGCATTGTTGCGGAGCAGAGCCCAGTACGGGAGCATCGCTGATGACACAGTAAAAACTGATTCATAATTAAGTCAGACCAGCCAAGCTTCAAGCTCCCATTATGAGGGCCGAGAATACATGTCCATTAAGAGCCACTTTGCGCTGCACTGGGGAGACGCCGCTGCTCTTAATGATGAACTTAGCTATAATTTAGACTTGTATATCATGGTCTTTCTTTCTCCCAAATGCAGGCATAATGATTTTATTGATGGAGTCGGAGATCACAGTCTCATAGCCGTGTGTGTATACTTTTTGTACTGTCCAAAGTCGTATTTATAATTATTTATATAGTCAATGGATTGAAAATTTGTACTGGAATGAATTACAACATATGGAGATTAATTAAACCAAATTAATTGCTATATGATACCAAAATGAGGAAGATTCAGACATAACTATTGTGGCAGACAAAAGCATCAAATAAACATTTGCTTTGGAATTCAATATTTTAAGCAATCTCACATGAGCGAAAGTGCTGTAGTTATTGAAAACAAACAACATGATTGCTTGTGTGGTATTTCTTTTTATTCTATTAACAATAAGTTAATAATGAGCAACTTAAGGTCACATTAGCGAAATTTGCACGCCGAAATTTGTAGAACAATCGTTGACAGGACTTTGCATTTTAGACTAGTTATTTTGCCTAATTTCAAAACCATGAAGTCAAAGCAGAATTAAGTGTAGCGGATCTCCAAGCAACACAGAATGAATCAGTTGAGGAAATGATTCAATGACTCGTTCATGAAGAGATACTGCGTCCGAAATCGCTAGTAGGTACTACTACATTTGGTTTGAAACTTTGCGATCGTTAAAAAGGATGTTCTATATTATAGTATAGATGTGTGTAGTATGAATGAAATTCGGATGTAGGCTACTACATACAACATGTTGTCATTGTCATGTGACATATGGTTTTGCTTCACTTCCATTCACAAATCCTGCCCTGTGGCTTCATGGGATAGTAAAATGTCCATTGATTGCACATTTCAGAATCTCACCGGAAGTAGTAGATTTTACGGGTACTTTTCACCTACTTCTTTATGAATATGAATTTGATTGGACATACTACTCGGCACATATTCAGTAGGCATATTCGTACACAGCAAGTCAATTGTTCATTCCAGGATCAATCAGTGTTTTGAATTAATCATTTAAAGGTATTGTAGGTAGAAATTTTATAAAAAAACTTTTTTCCAAATTTGTTTAAACTTCAATGCATAATTAAAATGTAAGTACTCTGATAAAAAGAGTATAAAAATCAAGTGTCTGTAGACCTCTCACGACTGTTTTAAAAGACAGCTCATTATTTCCATTCACTCCACCCCCTCCCTTCTGGGCTCCTTCCAAAGTCACGCCCCCAAAACACATGAACTCGCGACTCCGACCGCTGAGCTGAAGACGCATTATTTACCTGAGACGAGGGGAGAGGAAGGAGCGCAGTGCATGTAGTGACATCATGTCAGAATCACATGTAATAAAAAAAAATCTAACTTTATCGTTATGAAGATAAACAAATAAGATTTATTTTTGTACTCACTATCAAGCTAGCATATTGATATCGGTAAAGTTTAAAGTATATATTTATTGATTCGCTAACAAGCTATAAGGCAAAGCTAAAAACAGGTTGCATGATACACGTTTTTCCATTGCCATCATTTACACTGTGATGAAGATGAATTTCGTGTAAGATTCATAACATATATGGTGTTCTGCATGTAAGAGTTTCCATGATGAAAGCATTGTTGACTCTGATGAGGACTATCTGATAATCACTCTCCAGAGACAAGCTCGCATCGTCAGCTCGAGGACAGATAAATCGTTGTTTATCCAAAGACTTTTTGTTCATTACCTTTTCTTTACTGTCTTCCTTTTTTTGGCTGGTTTGCCTTCGCGAACTGCATATGTGAATTTTGATTGGTCTTTCTCTGCCATTGTTTTGCTATTCCTAGGTTCCGTGCCTCTTGAATTCCTCAAATCAAACGGGTACGCGCAAGTGGGCAGGTCCTGTGTGGCAAAAGGGTGGTTGCCATGGTTGCGAGAGAGTGACAGTCGCCTAAGCAAATCCTTTGTTTCGTCCCGGATGGAAATAATGAGCTGTGTTTAGTGCAGATTAAACGGTCTAGAGTCACTCGATTTTTATACTCTTTTTATCAGAGTACTTACATTTTAATTATGCATTGATATATATAGAAAGTTTAAACAAATTTGAAAAAAAGTTTTTTTTATAAAATTTCTACCTACAATACCTTTAAGTTAATGAGTGAATCACTCACTCAGTCATAAAGATTTTCTTTTCTTTTCTTTCTTTCATTTAATCATATCTAATGTATGGCAAAACATGGTCCAGGACTGCTTCTGATGCCCTCTTCAACAAAATATGTGCATTACATCACTGAGCATGAGCGAGCGTGAGAGAGAATATATATGTTGTGTTTTGAGTATGAAGGAGTCTGTCAGAGGTTGATGACTAACCTCTCTTTTTTTCAAAATCTAATTGCATGTTAAAGACAGAGTGGCAGTGACTGAGAGAAAATAAGCGTTAACATGGTAAAATACAGCTTAGGTTGGAACCAGTGTACTTATTAATACTTACTTCTTGGGTTCGGGAGTGGATGGGAAGTCTGACATGATGATGTCACCCGGTGAGAAATATGACCTACATGCACACAAAGGAGTGTGCGCTCACTCGATGCTCTCCTACACCACGAACCGTTGGATGGGATGTCATGTCACTTATCTTTCTTAAGCAGTGCAGAGATGTGTCAGGAGATGATAACACCCAGTCTGACTGAAAAACGCTGACTGCGTGGATTCATGAACGATCGCCAGGGAAACATCTAGAATCACAACATGAATGCCTTTCAAGTTCTGTAAAAAATGTTTGGGAAGTGAAAACTGAGCTTTGTGCCAAGTTCTTGATTCGCTGCCTCAACACTTGCAACTCTTCATTTACGAATTTGGAGCGCTTGACAAATTACACTCAAAGTATTGTGCTCCCAGCACAGACTAATTACATTTAATTATTTATTACTTCCCATTTTTAACTTTAGGTTCTTACTTAACTTTCTCACTTCAGAGTATTAATTTTCAATTTTCATAGTGATTAAACATGTACAAAGTGCACAGTTTTTTTTTTTTTTTTAATGAATTCTGGATTATAACGTGCACTTCCTCCCTTCCAATGGGGCTTAGGGAGCGCGCGCAATCTCTTGATAATGTTGATGAGAGCATTATAGGTAATGACTTCAACAATAGCAACAGTCATACTCATTTTCATTTTCGTGATTGCGTTCAGTCTAACGTAAAGCCCTTTCCTCTGTTTGCACGACGATTCAACTGAGAGCTTCCCTTAAGGGAGCTGCTTCTGATCTCATCCATACTGCATCATTCTGTCAACGTGGACGTCTTGTTGCTTCCATTCGCGCTGCGACTACACACTATCACTTTCCTTCCCTAAAATATTCGTCTTTAAATGCATATGCGTTTTTGTTTGAACCCACAACTGTTTGTCAGCCCCCATTTACAAAGAGGGAACATCTATTTTAAGCTCTGCGCCATAGACCAGCCACCCACACGCTGCTAGTGAAGGAGAGAGAAAGAGAAGAAGGAGATAAAAGAATGAGAGAGAGAGAGAGAGAGAGAGAGAGAGAGAGAGAGAGAGAGAGAGAGAGAGAGAGAGAGAGAGAGAGAGAGAGAGAGAGAGAGAGAGAGAGAGAGAGAGAGAGAGAGAGAGAGAGAGAGATTGAGAAGCACATTATCAGGGGGGGGGAGAAACAGAATGAGGTTTGTGTATGTGTGTCAACAGTTCATCAAAAGCAACAATGCTGTTGGCACAGCAACAGTTTATTTAACAACACATAGGCAGATGCATTACAGATAGATGATACATTAGATACAATATTTTCTTCAAACAGAAAAGAAACAGGAAATGGAACTGTCCAGAGTTTCCAAAGTCGTATGACTTTCTGTCTCACGAGCAGCACAAAAGGAGACCATTTTCCATGCTCTTATCCATGCAATTACAATGAATGGGGACTGAGGCTTTCAAGCTTAAAAAAGGATGCAAAATCACCATGAAAGTAGTCGACTTAATAAGAGTTTAGAAAAAATTTAACATAAAAATGTTATGTAAAATCATTCAAATAAGCTAATTTGTGACATTGAGTATGTGACCTTCTTTGTACAAAAGGTCAGATTTTCTTGCTTGCATAAAGCACATGATGCTTGGAGCACAAAAGAACAACATTTGAAGACTTCTTTTTCCATCCAATTACAGTGAACAATTGACGCTTGGACCTAACATTTTTTTTTTACAAAATCTCCATAAAAGTATCATTGGCAGTGCAACGTATTCAACATCTTAAGAAATCATAGTGAAAGAAACAGACCAAAATGTGTGCCTTTTTTTTTTTTTAACTCATTTTAGTCAATAACTTTGATTCATGTATGAATCATTCAGACCAGTTTTGGGTACACTAAAAGATCTGACTCAAAAGAATGATGCTCTCTCATGGACCTGCAAAGGAGAGCTATGTTGAATTTAAACATTTTCAGTAAATAATGATTTTGAGTTTTCTTATGAAAGAACTTATGGTGTGTTTGTGTCTTTTTTTTAAATGGAAATCTCCATAATTATTTAAATTGCATTAGGGGTGACCAAGAGTGACCGCGAATATTTGTCGAGTTTTCCACATCAAGAAAGAAACTCATACTGGTTTGCAACATGAGGGTGAGTAAATGAGGACAGAATTTATTTTTGGGTGAACTATACCCCTTCAACAGTCCTCTAAGCACTATTTAAGGGGGTCTCAGCTCCAGAAGGTAGACTATGACTATGTGTATGAGTCTGTGTGCTTGTTCCTATCTTCACATCATTCTATAACCACCAGGAAAATGGCACATACTGAACTCTGCAGTTGCGAAGAGGGCTTTTTTCCCTCACTGTGCATTTCAGCACCACGGACAGCAGAACACGCTCAGTACTGACCATGATTGCAGCCCTCACCGAGCCTCATTTTGTCCTCAAGTGCTTTCAGATTGCCTTCAACCACTGTCTGTCCATCTATCTGACTGCTCTCTCACTCTGTCCACTGCACGGCAGAAAAAGAAGTAAAGATCGTTCACTCTCTTGACAAGTTTATGCATAAACGTTTGATTGACTAGGTATATAAAGTGCTCAGCAGCAGGACGGTTCTAGGATCAGGGGGTATTTGGGGCTCAGTCCAGACATCTGTGGGTGCATATGGGGGTCATTCTTTGAATTATTGGAATATGATACGCTTTCTTTTTCATTTTTTTATGAAGTAAATCTTTCAGTATTACTGGAGCAAAAAGATTTGTCTAACCTTCTCAGCCTCAAAACCACCTGAAGGTCAAAAGTTGTGTATTTTTATGACCGAGTGTATAGTGGGGTTCAGAAGTTTGAGACCACATTGAAAATCTGGGCTGTTATTTAAAGTTATATATGAAGATCCTGTTGGCCTTTTTTGACCAAAACACATTGGCCACAGCGCTATAATTTTTTTTTTGTAGTTCTATTTAAAAGTTAGCTGGCTGTTACAGCAAGTACGTATTTGAGGAAAAAATTAAATAGTATGGATTTGACAAACTTTGCAAGGCTTATGGCACCATACCATGCCTTCATAAAAGAGTTTTGCAAGAACCACAAATGGCCAGGCTTGTGTTTTAGAGTTTGCCAAAAAGAAAAAAAGAATTCTTGAGCACAAGTGCAGGTAATGAAGGTACAAAATTCCTTTTTGTTTTCAGAATTAAATCTGTCAAATATTTAGTGCTTAAAACATATGCACAGTTGACCAAAAAGTAAAAAAAAAAAAAAAAATTGATTTTTTTTAAAAAGTTGTTTTCAAAACAGACCGCTGCCCCGTTATTTAAATGTCCTGTCGGCTTCTTCTGCTATAAGCTATGTGCCAGATTTTCTGCCAATAGTCAGGAGTCTGTTTTGCGAGATTGGATATGAGGTATGTAGCAGCTCTGAATTGTTTTATTAGTGGCCAAAAAAGGGCACAAAATGTTACTGGGAAAGACAAGGTAATAAAAACATTCAGAAGTACACTCTAGTGCTGCCCATCTTGTCTGTCTCAGAATGGTGAGTGACTGAATGCAGCTCCATGATTCAATATGGAAAAATATTCACTCCCATTGTTTTGATGTCTATGTTATGCTGCCAATATTCTTTGCATGCCATGCATCATATGCACAGTGTACTGAATACAATAGAGTATCAAATATTCATATCAGTGTTTGAATGTGTGTCGATGTTTATTCCACACATTTTATATGTTTAGTTTGTGAGCTATCTTTGCATTTTCAGGGTTTGTGTGACCTAAGGGTGCATGTGAGCAATGTTGGGGAAGCTACTTGCCAAACTATTCATGATTTAAAGTAGGTAATCTACAGTCAAGATACCATTGGATGGATGAATGAATGATATAAACATTGACATCCAAATTTGAATTATGTATCATTTAATATATTCAATAAAGTATTATGATCTTTTAAATGATTATGAGTAATTCATAGGCCAACTAAGAAAAGAAAATTTTAAATGAGCTCTACATTCTGTTTGCTACCTCAACACCTCTAATTGAAGAGTTGCTGAACTCTAATATTTGACCTTAATCTAATTAATATTCATTAGCCATTTCATGACATCAGCATGTCCCCAACCTCCACAGTTCAAAACTATTCCTTGGCCACATAATAATATACACTCACCTAAAAGATTATTAGGAACACCATACTAATACTGTGTTTGACCCCCTTTCGCCTTCAGAACTGCCTTAATTCTACGTGGCATTGATTCAATAAGGTGCTGAAAGCATTCTTTAGAAACGTTGGCCCATATTGATAGGATAGCATCTTGCAGTTGATGGAGATTTGTGGGATGCACATCCAGGACACGAAGCTCCCGTTCCACCACATCCCAAAGATGCTCTATTGGGTTGAGATCTGGTGACTGTGGGGGCCATTTTAGTACAGTGAACTCATTGTTATGTTCAAGAAACCAATTTGAAATGATAAGAGCTTTGTGACATGGTGCATTATCCTGCTGGAAGTAGCCATCAGAGGATGGGTACATGGTGGCCATAAAGGGATGGACATGGTCAGAAACAATGCTCAGGTAGGCCATGGCATTTAAACGATGCCCAATTGGCACTAAGGGGCCTAAAGTGTGCCGAGAAAACATCCCCCACACCATTACACCACCACCACCAGCCTGCACAGTGGTAACAAGACATGATGGATCCATGTTCTCATTCTGTTTACGCCAAATTCTGACTCTACCATCTGAATGTCTCAACAGAAATCGAGACTCGTCAGACCAGGCAACATTTTTCCAGTCTTCAACTGTTGAATTTTGGTGAGCTCTTGCAAATTGTAGCCTCTTTTTCCTATTTGTAGTGGAGATGAGCGGTACCCGGTGGGTCTTCTGCTGTTGTAGCCCATCCGCCTCAAGGTTGTGCGTGTTGTGGCTTCACAAATGCTTTGCTGCATACCTCGGTTGTAACGAGTGGTTATTTCAGTCAAAGTTGCTCTTCTATCAGCTTGAATCAGTCGGCCCATTCTCCTCTGACCTCTAGCATCAACAAGGCATTTTCGCCCACAGGACTGCCGCATACTGGATGTTTTTCCCTTTTCACACCATTCTTTGTAAACCCTAGAAATGGCTGTGCGTGAAAATCCCAGTAACTGAGCAGATTGTGAAATACTCAGACCGGCCCGTCTGGCACCAACAACCATGCCACGCTCAAAATTGTTTAAATCACCTTTCTTTCCCATTCTGACATTCAGTTTGGAGTTCAGGAGATTGTCTTGACCAGGACCACACCCCTAAATGCATTGAAGCAACTGCCATATGATTGATTGATTGATTAGATAATTGCATTAATGAGAAATTGAACAGGTGTTCCTAATAATCCTTTAGGTGAGTGTAAATTGAAGCGCATGGAATTGTCTAAATTCGTTCAAAGGCAGGGTTACATAATTCCAATACTGTTCTGCCACTCAGACCTTCATTCATCCTTCACACTTCCTCATTTCAGATGCATTTTCTTTCATTTTCCTTTCATTTTCCCCTGCGTTTTTGCACACCTGTTCGGCAGAGGTGTGGCATCAAACTGAAGATTCACCCCGTCTCCTCAAGGCCACCTTTAACATGTGCCTCAACGTGAGGCAGAACCCTGTTTGTGGGCGGTCGGACCTGCGGAGATGGAATCCTCTATTGGAGATTGGTTTTGGAATTTGAATGGGAGTGTTGGACCCGCGGCTTGAATTGGTGAGATTGAAGTGAGATGGGTTTTAGAGGATGAGGTGGAGATGAGGTTGACCTTGACCTTTTTATCCCTCCCATCTCGACGGCACTTCCTTTTGTCCCGCCACCGCAAATGTACTTTTAACATTGAGCCTGAGAGTTAGTCTTTTTACATCTATATGTCTTTTCATCCTCTGTCTCTCTCTCTGCTTTCTCTCTCTCGCTTTCTCTTTCTCGCTGTCTGTGTGTGTGTGTGTGTGGTCATGGTAAACCCTACGGTAAGGGGACCCCCCCCCCCCCCACCCCCCACAAAAAATGGCAATATCCAAAATCCTTGTCCTTGTGGGGACATTGTTTGGTCCCTATGAGGAAAATCATACTAAGAGATGTTTTTTTGAAAATGTAAAAGTGCAGAAATTCTTCTGTGATGGGTAGGTTTAGGGGTAGGGGAAAGAATATACAGTTTGTACAGTATAAAAATCATTATGTCTATGGAATGTGCCCATAAATGTTGAAAACCGCGTGTGTGTGTGTGTGCATCCTTATTGCTGGATTTTAAAGGACGGAAGGTGCTACACGCATGCGGTGGGGAAAATAGCTTCCTGGGTTTTAAAAGAAAGACCATTGGAAAGCTGGATGGATGGGCACAGGGATTTGGTGTGTCATCAGACTGGCCAGACTTAAACGACCTATGCTGGAGGACAGGTACTGAACTGAAGTGGACCTCTCACTATACCAACCTGTAGAGGTCTCTGATGCAGTCGTAGAGGACCCATCTGTCACCGTGGAAGCCAGGCTGCACCATAACAACATCGTTCACCATGCTCCAGCCTAGAACATCAAGACAGACTCTCTTGTCTATTCAAAGAGCCCAAAATATGGAGTTCTGGTCCAGTCTGAAACTCCAGGGAAAGTTTGTGCGTGTGTGCGTGCGTGTGTGTGTGTGATGATGCATGAAGGGCCCTCTGTGCCCCTGGACTGACGTTGTACATGAAGAAGTCGACCATTCAGAGTGAGTCAGATTTACTGATTCATAGCCAAGACCATGTCGCCTTGAGACACTATTACACATGAGAGAGTGTGTGGGGGTGTCCATGTAGTATGATGTAATACAGTGCATGTGTTTCCATTCTTAAGTTTTTTACAAAACCCTTCAACAATGGCAAAGGTCCTGGCTAAACAGGCAATGGCACTTTACTGCACACCATGAAAAAGTCTCTCTCGTTTTTACCTTCTTTCACATGTTCCTTTAACTCTCAGTTATCCCCAGGCCTCATTTTGGAGAAGGATGTGGTTCTCAGTTGGCTTTGCTTCACAGTCTCAGATATCAATTGCTGACTGGATGACCTAGTAAGTTGTATATAGAATGTTATTTTGTGAATGCATGGGCAATAGTGTGTAACAATGAACTGTAACCAGCCTAACATTTTTTGCCAAATATTGAATTAGCAATAGTCATATTTGAAAGATAAATTTTGAGGCAGGAAAAAAAAAGGTATGAATGCAGTGCTTTGGTGTCAACAGCAAAAGTCAGAGAAATATGCTATTGTTCAAAAGTTTGGGGTCATTTTTTAAAAGAAATGAACATTTTATTCATCAGGAATGCATTACATTGATTAAAAGCAACAGTAAAGACTTTCACTTTGTTACAAAATATTTCTATTTCAAATCAATGCTGTTGTTATGAATTTCATATTCATCAAAGAATCATGACACAAAAAGTGTTTTTCACAAAAAAATAAAGCAGCAAAACAGTTTTCAATGTAGATGTTAATAAGAAATGGGTTTTTTAGCACCAAATCAGCATATTAGAATGATTTCTGAAGGATAATGTGACACTGAAGACTGGAGTAGTGATGCTGAAATACAGTTTACGTAAAAATAAAAATAAAAAATAAATACACAAATTCACATTATTTCACAATATTGCTGTTTTTACTATATTTTTGATCAATTTAATGCAGCCTTATAGTGAGCATAAGATACTTCTATCAAAAACATTAAAAATCTTACTGACCCCAAACTTTTGACTGGTATTGTAGATAGATAAATGAATGTAAGGAAGAAAATACTATTCTCTATTTAATATATGACATCATCACCGTCTGTCTTGAATGCTGAACATTTAATTATCTTAGTCAAGAATCTAAGGATATCAAATTATATATTTCATGTATAAGACTTATAAAATTCAGCAATTTCAATCTAAATGACAGCGATGCTATTGTAATATTTGAATATTAAATTGTGGTTGGTCTTTTCTTCCTTATATTTGTTTACACAGTCAGGTCAAGTCACCTTTATTTAAATAGTGCTTTATACAATACTTTACAGGGATAAACAGAAAAATAATGATTCAGCAAGGCAAACAGAGTTTAATTCTGCTGGAAGAAAGAAAATATTGTTCAGCTGAAGTCAGTTCAGTGTTGATTCAGTTCCAATCAATAACAAGATCATCAAATATGAAATGAGTTCAATTCAGCTCTAAAGCAGCTCTGTAGAAAACGGTGATGCCATTGTTCAGCTCATTTCAGTTCTCATCCGACAGCACACAATGCACACATAAGATTGAAATTATCTCCAAAACAACATCTTAGCGGTTCGAGGTGAATTCATTGAAGAACACTGTGGGGAGAAGAAAGAGAATAAGAAAGTATGAGTGATTTTAATACAGCACTGCCTTGCGTACACTGTAATTTCACCTGAGGTGAAGTGGAACGCAAGTATTTGTTTTCGCAAGACAGCAAAGAAAGCCACTACAAGCTGGTACAAACATTCTAAAGAACATTTAAAAAAAAAAAATCCACGGCCCAGAGAGCTCTTTCTGCCTTCTGCATGCATAAGAGGCCTACTCATCAAATTCTGGTGGAAGTGTTCAGTGAGATGGAGCCCAATTCTGCCAAGGTACATCAGTATACTAGATCTGTCAGCAGGCTGCATGCAGAGGACTTCTTGCATGATCTGCAGCTCACTCTATTGTCACATCCTGTATTGCCCCTCGGGTGAAGAACTCTGATTGGCCGAGGCCGGTATAGCCAGGCTGTCACATGCTCCTGAGGAGTGTGAAGAGGCCTCGGGCTAGAAGAGGGGGTGCATGCAAACAGGTAGAACACAGACAACTCTGACCCGGGGGGAGGTTACATATACACGCGTTTCACACACACACACACATATACATAAGAGTATAGTGTAGAAAAAGGCATGCAAGACAGAAAGTGAAACAGTGTTTCGACTGTTTTTAAGGCATTGTTCACCCCCAAAAAATAATTCTGTAAACATTTACTCACCCAGTATGGTGGCGGTTTCATGTGGAAATGTGTTGGATACGCTTTTGGTTTCTAGCTTCTGTGGTGTCAAAATGAGGTTCCTGTAGCTCATAGCACTAACAGGGAAAGCCATGGCTTTAACAAGAATGCATAAAATGATAAATTGTCTATTGCAAATGCAATGAAAGCCACTTGGAATTTAAGCATAGGCCACATGCATACAGTTCTAATCGAAATCATTCAACCCCCATTGCAAATTAGGTTTATTGGTTTATTTTCAGCTGTTTGCAATGAACAAATCAAACAAAAGTAGTAATTGAAATAGCTCAACACAACAAATGTTTCAAGTGGTTTCCCCAAATTCAACCGAAAATGCAACTTTTTAATGACTTCTGACCCCAAATCTTTGAACAGTTGTGTTTATGTGTTATATGGGCTACTTTTATTACAATTTTGTATTTGTTTTTTTTTCTTGACAGCCCCAGTCCTCACGCAGTTTTGATTTTATTGAAAAGAGTTTTCAGAATGTTCTTTAAAAAAAAAAAATCATATGGGTTTGACAATATTTCACAATATATAACATGACAGTGAGTAAATGATGACAGCAATTTCATTTTTGGATGAACTGTCCCTTTAAATCCCAACATCTTCGAATAATTATGAGACCATTTACAGCCACCTTGATTGTGTAATAACCTCTCAATGCAAAGTGAAAGTAAGCGCACATATGAGCATTATCACTACAAAGAGTGCTGAATCACAAAGTGCGACTGTCCGTTTCTTTAGCACCATGGTTTCATTATCTCTCCCATTATGCTAGCATTTAATAAACCCTGAGCATGCTAGAGAGGGAAAAGGAGAAAAAGATATGGCCTTGGTTTGTAGGAAAGGCTTTTGTTTTCTAAATCACATATTTCTTTGCCTCTCTCTCTCTCTCTCTCTCTCTCTCTCTTATCAGGATGACAAGTGCCATACCATCCTGTGAGATGTGCCAAGACAGAATGAGCATCTGTCAAAACACGTCGGTCCCAGCGGACGCTTCGCTGATGGACGCAGACACGCAGGAGAGAAAAAGATAGACGGAAAGAGAGGGAGATGGACAAGGGATGGCTGAAAAGAGTGGTGAATGATTTGAATGGGTGGGGTCTCGTCCTCACCTGCTGCGCCCACCAGCATCCTTGAACCCCGTTTCACCTCCAACGCTGCGAGGGGTGGACGCAAAGGTCCTCCACATTGTGTCTTCTCTTTCTCTCTCCATTTTGATTGTGCATGCTTACAAGCATACTAATGAACTCAACAATAGAGAATCGAGAGAGAACAAGAAGAGAAATGGAAATGAATGCTGCGGCTGAAAATACAAATAAGTAAAAACAACACATTTGGTTTCTCTTTGCAGTCCAATGCATCTATTCAAGAGCCAAGGCATTTGAATTGCAAAGGACTATTAAATATTGCTTTTGCAAATGCAACAGTAGGACACATTAATTCAGTCCCGCTGCATGGTTTCCTCCCTTCATGCTAAACTTGAATCCATTTCAACAGGTCCACTCGCTCTTATCTCCAGACAAACCAGTGGAAGATGACCCAGTGGATTTCTTGAAGGTTGTTCTCAAGAGTTTTCAGTGGCAACTTTGTCTTAAAATAAATAAAAATATACATAAATAACACAATTTTGACACACTTAGAATGGAGCTACACTGGGAATATATATATATGTGTGTGTGTGTGTGTGTAATTATCAGTTTTTTGTCTTTATTTTCTAGTAGAACATGAACACTTTATTCACCAAGGATGCATTAAATTGATCAAGTGAGTAATAGATATTTATAACGTTACAAAAAAATCTATTTCAAATTAACGATGCTCTTTTAAACTTTCTATACATCAAAGAATCTGAAAAAAATATTAAACTGTTTTTAACTTTGATAATAAGAAATGTTTCTTGAGTAGCAAATCAGCATATTAGAATTATTTCTGAAGGATCGTGTGAAGACTGGAGTAATGCAGCTGAAAATTCAATATTTGACATTTTAAAATATTTTCAAATTGAAAGCAGTTTTAAATTGTAGTAATATACTGATTTTACTGTATTTTTTTATCAAACAAATGTTATGGTGAGCACAAGAGTCTTTTCAAAACAGACTTTCAAAAAACATTTAAAAATCTTACTGGTCCCAAACCTTTTATCAGCAGTGCATATATTTGCTGAAAACTGTTACGTTTTGGCTGTGTTGAGTAAAGAAGATGAGGATCGATTCCAGCAGTTACATAAACAAGATAAGCAGTTCAGGCAAACACAACCAACATCTAACCGAGGACACTGAAGAGAATAAATACACAGGGATAGACACAATTAATGAACTAAATGAGAATATACTAAAGAAAAGACTAAATAAACACAGGAAAACCAGAACAATAAAACAGGAACAGAACAGAGTCTCTGAAATGAAATCAACCAAAATAGCAATGACAAAAACAAGTTTCAATATTTTATGCAATTTTGCTTTTATATAGAAACCTGAAATATAAAATACTGATTAACATTGTATGATTTGTGTATTTTATAAAACCTTAATTTTATAAAATGTTATACAATTTATAAAATATTGAACATATAACAGCCCAAATAATTTGCTCTTCTCCTTAAAACAGCTGTGAACTACCTGTTGCGAAATAGGCTACTGTATCTCACTTCTCTACTGCCTCTATCAATATAAATGACAAAAAAAGAAGAACATTTGAAAAACTAGAGTAAAATTTGTTTTTGCACTTTGAATGACACTGAAAGGGGCAGCTTGGTTACAACATCAGCAGTTTAGTAAAGGTAAAGCTGCATGCTATAGGATTCTCATAGTGTTTCCACTGCATGTGCTGACTATGTTCCTGATGGCCACAGGCAACTCAGGGTGAATACACAGTGGGAGATCTCCTGAAAAGACAAAGTTACATTACCAATGCAAACACTGAGTTAAGCACACCATGCTAGAAGCGTTAATTACGCCCCCAGACACTCCGCTGCACCGCTAACATTCACAGTATCACCCGGATTTATGGGAGAATGTGTCGTTTATTTGTAAAATGACCCTTTCAATCATTCAATCATTCATCCGTTCATTCATTTTTTGTTACCGGTATTTACAGATTGAGGGATAAATGCGCCGCCATCTGGAAGCAACAGGCGTCCCCTGATGTCGTGCCCTTGACAAGATCATGGCAAGAAAGTCTATAATCTAAAGTTGAGCACGGCTTTTGCAACCCGCTGTTTACATTGGCGCTGATTGAGCTGATCGGAGCCGTCCCTGAGGCGGCGAGACTTATCATTCACCGCAGAGGACCCGAGAACTGACAGAAGGCCCCCCCCCCCCAAGCAAATTACACCCAGGTACACTAAATGTTCCCATCATCTCACACCTGCAATACAAAGACAAACAGGGGACTTTTTCTCTCTCTCTCTTGCTCTCTCTGCAGGTCTGCTAGATCCTGCTTCATTAGACGTGCAGCTGTTGAGTAGAAAGGCAGTAGAATGAGAGAGAGAACCCATGAGAGGTTAGCAGACATGTGACAGATGAAGAGAGAGAGAGAGAGAGAGAGAGTGAGAGAGAGAAAGAAAGAGAGAGGGAGCGAGAGAAAAAGGGAGGGAGGAAAACTAACAATGGCCTGTCATTCTGAGCGGCTGCCAAGCGATGCCCATAATTGATTGCTCGTCCCATTTTCAAAAGCTTTCTAGACACAGACACACGCGCACACACACACTGTTTGAACATAGACTATAGTAATAGAGGATGAATCAGTGCAAATCACAGACTCACACACCGTGAATTTGTGAAATGGAATATTTAGGTTTATAAAGGACAGTTCTGACTCTACATTCTGATTGGATGAACCGTGTTTGAGGCCGTTATGATGCGGATAAATGCACACCTGTGACTGCACATTCTACATCAAATCACCAAGTTGGATTTGCTCAGCAACTGTAAATAGCCTGTAAAGTATCTGTAAAGATCTATGTTCTTTTGTGAAAGAATTGTCACGTTTGATCAATTAACTTTCTCTCTCTCGTCTTGTGTGCTGTGTGTGTGTTTAGTGTGGGCGTGGTCACTGATCACTTCTGATCAGCAGCGCCAGCTGGTTTCACTTTGTATGTGGCTTTATATGCTCAGTAACTGGTGTCTCATGTTGTCAGATCATTGTTCGTCTCTGGTGTGTTCCTGTTCCTCGTGCCCCTGTGTATGAGTGGATTCCTGTTCTTCGTGTCGTCGTCGCTGAGTGGTATTCCTGTTCCTCGTGCTGTCGTTCCCGGTGTGGATTGTGTATCTCGTTACGTGTTCTCTGGATTGTCTTCACGGGACTTCCACAAGCAGTCACGGATACTCACCACGGGATCACCGAGCACCTTCACGGAGGATTATCACCAGCACCTGCACCATCAGCTCACCTGGGTCCCTGCGCCACTGTTCCATCTGTGTTGTGCCGTCTCGACCCTCTTTGTGTCTGTTCTGACCAACCTGTCATTGTGATCTTTAATAAAGCGTTATTTGCAATTGCATCCAGTGTCGTTCTGAAATGTCACAGAATGATCTGACCTCAATGGATGCAGCAAGCGCATCAAACTGGGACAACTTCGCTGCCAACAGCATCGCGAGGATGGACCAACAAGAGGAGGGCATTGAGAACATGGGTCGAGCGGTTCAAGCACTTGTGGCGCAGGTGTCCGAGCTCACCCAACAGCTACAACATCTTAGAGTTCCCACTGCGCCACCCACACCGCCCGTTCAGCCCACACCCCCACAGGATCTGAGTCTTCGCGAGCCTCGCTTACCCACACCCGAGGGATATGCAGGTGAGCCCGAGTATTGAAGAGCATTTTTGACCAGATGCTCTATGCACTTTTCGTTACAGCCGCGGACGTTCGCTCAGGAACAATCCAAGGTGGCGTTTGTACTAACCCTGCTGTCTGGAAAGGCTGCACTCTGGGGAACGGCGGTGTGGGAGAACCGAGATCCATGCTGCGCCTCGTTCCTGGCACTCTCGGAGGAGATGAAGAGAGTTTTCGATCGGGCTGTGGCGGGTAGGGAGGCGGCCAGACTACTCGCCGATCTACGCCAGGGAGACCGCTCGGTGTCGGAGTATTCCATCCAATTCCGCACCTTGGCCGCAGAGTGCCAATGGAACGAGGAGGCGCAGTGGGACCATTTCCTGCATGGGTTGGCTGACCGTGTCCAAAATGAGATTTACATGTTGGATTTACCCGCGAGACTTAATGGACTCATTGAGTTGGCTCTTCGGGTTGATGCTCGGCTGAGCAGGAGGAGTCGGGTCGTCCAGAATCGTCATTTCGTCAGCACGGAGAGGGCACGCGCCTTAAGCGAGGACACGGTCAGCCCCGTCACCGATCACGAGCCCATGCAGGTGGGCAGAGCTCGGCTTTCCCGGGAGGAGAGAGAAAGGCGGAGATCCCAAGGACTGTGTCTCTACTGCGGTAAATCGGGGCACTTCATCCATTCGTGCCCGGTAAAAGAGCAAGCCCGATAGTAACAGTGAGGCTACTATCGGGTGGGATCTCCGCCGAGAAGACCTCATCATCTACTCTCCTCCCGGTAAGGCTCAGGTGGGCTACTCACTTTCACGACACCAAGGCTTTACTGGACTCTGGGGCAGAAGGTAATTTTTTGGACATTAGACTAGCTAAGCAGCTTCTCATTCCCATTTCCCCACTCCATCACAAGATATCCGTCAACGCACTCAATGGTCAAGAGCTCCCTAACATTTCCCATGTTTCTGAACCCATTACACTCACTACATCTGGCAACCACACTGAAACTATCACATTTTTCCTCATGGATTCACCCATTGCACCAGTGGTTCTCGGGCACCCCTGGCTTACACTGCACAACCCGAGAATTGATTGGGGCCAGAATTCTGTGTCCGCTTGGAGTAATAAGTGTCATGAGTCTTGTCTCGTATCTGCGTGTACGTCTGTACCTGTTTCTGTGTTCCAGGAGGAGGAAGTGAATTTGTCAAACGTGCCCGAGGAGTACCAAGACCTGAGAGAAGTGTTCAGTAAGTCTCGTGCTGCTTCTCTACCTCCGCATCGTCCTTACGACTGTGCCATAGACTTAGTGTCAGGTGAGTCTCCGCCTAAGGGCAAGTTATATTCACTTTCTGTACCAGAGAGGGAGGCTATGGAGAAATATATTTCTGATTCTCTAGCATCCAAGTTCATTCGCCCTTCCTCATCTCCAGCGGGGGCGGGGTTCTTTTTTGTGGGGAAGAAGGATGGATCCTTGCGACCTTGTATTGATTACCGAGGGTTGAACAACATCACGGTAAAGAATACTTATCCTTTGCCGTTGATGTCTTCAGCTTTCGAGAGGTTGCAGGGAGCATCCATCTTCACAAAACTGGATTTACGTAATGCATATCATTTGGTCCGCATAAGGAGGGGCGATGAGTGGAAGACCGCATTTAATACCCCTAGGGGGCACTTTGAATATTTGGTCATGCCGTTCGGGCTGTCCAACTCCCCGGCGGTCTTCCAGGCACTCGTCAATGACGTGCTGAGAGATATGGTTGACCAGTTTATATATGTTTACCTGGATGACATATTGATTTTTTCATCTTCTCTCCAGGAGCATGTTCAGCACGTCAGACGAGTGCTTCGGAGGTTGCTAGAGAATGGGCTTTTTGTCAAGGCGGAGAAATGCGTTTTTCATGCACAGTCTGTTCCTTTCCTAGGTCACATCGTTTCGTCTGAGGGAATGCGTATGGATCCTGACAAGGTTAAGGCTGTGATAGATTGGCCAAGTCCAGATTCCCGTAAGGCCCTACTGAGGTTTCTGGGGTTCGCCAATTTCTATCGGCGTTTTATTCGCAACTACAGCCAGCTAGCCGCACCTCTGACTGCCTTGACCTCCCCCAGAACGACGTTCAGGTGGTCCGATACAGCTGAGGCTGTATTCGTTAAACTCAAGAGCCGCTTCGTTTCAGCTCCCATTCTTGTCGCCCCTGATCCATCACGTCAGTTCGTGGTGGAGGTCGACGCGTCAGAGGTGGGGGTAGGAGCAGTTCTTTCCCAACGCTCTTCCTCAGACGACAAGATGCATCCTTGCGCGTTTTTGTCCCATCGTTTATCTCCTGCCGAACGCAATTATGACATAGGTAACAGAGAGTTGCTGGCAGTCAAGTTAGCGCTGGAGGAATGGCGTCACTGGCTTGAAGGGTCAGGGGTACCTTTTATTGTTTGGACTGATCACAAGAATCTAGAATACATTAGAACTGCTAAAAGACTCAACTCTAGGCAGGCTCGGTGGGCACTGTTTTTCGGACGTTTTGACTTTTCTCTCTCGTACCGCCCGGGCTCCAAAAACATCAAGCCCGACTCATTATCTCGTATTTTTGATCAGACCGAACGCCCGTCTACTCCCGAGCGTATTTTACCAGAGTCTATAGTAGTCTCCGCTCTCAGGTGGGAGGTCGAATCGAGGGTCTTATCGGCCTTAGAAGGGGTAACGCCTCCGCCCGAGTGTCCACCGAACCGTTTATTTGTGCCAGAGGGGAATCGGTCCGAAGTTATTCAGTGGGGACATTCTTCCAGCATAGCGTGTCATCCAGGAGTTAACCGCACCAGTTTTTTGGTCAGACAACGATTCTGGTGGCCCATGATGGCTCGTGACATCCGCAATTTTGTTTTGGCTTGCTCGGTTTGCGCCACTGGTAAGACTTCCAATCGACCTCCAGATGGGTTACTCCAACCGTTGTCAGTCCCTTCGAGACCCTGGTCCCACATCGCTCTAGATTTTGTTACCGCCCTCCCGCCCTCCCAGGGTAAGACTGTCGTTTTGACGGTCGTGGACCGGTTCTCGAAGGCGGCTCATTTCATTCCCTTGCCCAAATTACCCTCAGCCAAGGAGACAGCGGTAACTGTCATAAATCACGTCTTTCGACTTCATGGCCTCCCGATAGACGTGGTCTCTGACAGGGGTCCCCAGTTTGTGTCCAAATTTTGGCAGGAGTTCTGTAGGTTACTGGGGGCGACTGTCAGTCTATCTTCAGGGTTTCATCCCCAGAGCAATGGACAAACCGAGAGAGCCAACCAAGACTTGGAGAGAGTGTTGCGATGTTTGGTTTCCAAGAATCCTTCCTCCTGGAGCCAACAACTCCCTATGGTGGAGTACGCCCACAATTCGTTACCAGTGTCATCTACGGGCCTCTCACCGTTTGAATGTAGTTTAGGTTACCAACCACCAGTTTTTGCTAGTATGGAATCCGAAGTCGCGGTCCCCTCCGCTCATGCGTTTGTCCAGAGGTGCCACCACACCTGGAATAGAGCCCGTGAGACTCTCCTCCAGGCGGGGAAGCGCACCAAGGCTAAGGCCGATCGCCACAGGTCAAGGCCTCCCGTTTACGTCGTGGGTCAAAAGGTGTGGCTTTCTACGAAAAATATTCCTCTCCGATCCGTATCTAATAAACTTGCCCCCAAATTCATTGGCCCGTTCCCTGTCACCAAGATCATTAGTCCGGTGACAGTCCGCCTCAAACTTCCTCCGGCGTACAGGAGAATTCATCCCGCCTTCCATGTTTCCAAAATTAAGCCGGTGTTTTACGCACGTATTAATCCGCCAGTCCCGGTTCCCCCACCGCCGCGTCTCGTAGACGGGGAACCAACGTATTCGGTAAATCGTATTCTGGACTCGAGAAGGAGGGGACGCGGATTTCAATACCTGGTGGATTGGGAGGGTTACGGTCCGGAGGAGAGAAGTTGGGTACCTGCTAGAGACATCCTGGATCACTCTCTGATCGATGATTTCAATCGACAGGTAAGGCGTCCTGGGGACGCCAGGAGGCGTCCCTAGGGAAGGGGGTACTGTCACGTTTGATCAATTAACTTTCTCTCTCTCGTCTTGTGTGCTGTGTGTGTGTTTAGTGTGGGCGTGGTCACTGATCACTTCTGATCAGCAGCGCCAGCTGGTTTCACTTTGTATGTGGCTTTATATGCTCAGTAACTGGTGTCTCATGTTGTCAGATCATTGTTCGTCTCTGGTGTGTTCCTGTTCCTCGTGCCCCTGTGTATGAGTGGATTCCTGTTCTTCGTGTCGTCGTCGCTGAGTGGTATTCCTGTTCCTCGTGCTGTCGTTCCCGGTGTGGATTGTGTATCTCGTTACGTGTTCTCTGGATTGTCTTCACGGGACTTCCACAAGCAGTCACGGATACTCACCACGGGATCACCGAGCACCTTCACGGAGGATTATCACCAGCACCTGCACCATCAGCTCACCTGGGTCCCTGCGCCACTGTTCCATCTGTGTTGTGCCGTCTCGACCCTCTTTGTGTCTGTTCTGACCAACCTGTCATTGTGATCTTTAATAAAGCGTTATTTGCAATTGCATCCAGTGTCGTTCTGAAATGTCACAAGAATAGTGTACTTTGATGTTAAAATAAAAATTTGGTCGTTCCAAACCTGTATGACTTTTTGGTCTGTGGAACACAAAAGGAGCTATTGAACAACACCTACAATGAAAGTCAGTGGGTCCAAAACAACATTTCGGCCATTTTACACAGAACACATGTGGCCCACACAGGAAAAGCTAAAATATTTTATATTTTCTAAAAATAAAAGATAAAAATATTACATTTTTCTTCACGTAGCAGCCATGCCGATCCAATCTTCACAACCAATATAAGAATATTTCACTGCTCTAAGAAGAGGGCTTGGGTGTGCGTCAGTTTACTAGGTACATTTTAAGTGAAGAACGCAATTTTATTGTAATTTGCACTATATTTTATTCTTAGTATATAGTACACATCATTAAAAACGTTTTAAAAATGGGACTTTTATTATGTATTTTATTTATATTAAAGTCCCCGTGAACCGGAAGTTGCAAACGACTTTTCTCCAGTGTTGTGACGTATTTCCGAGAGAAACGGAATACTAAATGAGGCAAAATAGTGGGCGTGACTTTTTTTCCAACTAGCACCTGATTGGATCTAGAAAAGTAGGTGTTTTCATTCAGCCTGTCTACTGTCAGTTGGAGGGGCGTGGTTACGGATGTTAAAGAGCATATTGCAGGTAAAAAAAAAATTCTAAATTAATATATAACCTTGTATGAAAATACCATATGAAAAGGTAATGCAGGATTTAAAATGTTTTAAAACGACATAAGGGCACTAATTTAGTAGATAAAGTGAGCGTTTCTTGGACTGCTCGTAAAAACGGCTTTTTTTTTCAACATCGCGTCATTTTACGTCACGCTAGGGAGCCTCAGCCTCGGCTCAGGGCAGAGTAGGCTGGCATTCAGTGAGAGTGGCCGTGAGTCAGTGTGTTTTTGGTAGTTTTTGTATTTCAATCTATCATGGTAAATTATTGTGTTTGTGGAGGTTGCAAAAACTCCGGCCTGTCAGGACATCGAGTCCACAGGTTTCCATAACAAGAAAAAGGACGGTGCTGTATATCTTTCGTGCCTGGTGCGGTTTGTGCAGGTGAAGAGACGGGATTTCTCTTCCGCATCGGCTTCGAGAAACGCGGTCGTGTGTAGCGTTCACTTCAGATCGTATGTAGCGTTCACTTCAGATCGTGTGTAGCGTTCACTTCAGATCGGAGGATTATCATCCCGGCGATATGATGGAGTTTAACATGGGATGCCGAAGCAAGGATATTGATCGTCGTATACTGTACCAATCGCATCAAATAGTGTGATATAGGTAGTCATGCCCTAAATAGAGGCAACTTGTAATTGAAAAACAAAATTACTAGGTTGATTAAATATTCAAATCTTTAATTTTCTGTTTATGTTATAACCCAGATGAAAAATATGTTTTAAAAATGTACTTGAGTATGTTTTTAGTAACTTACAATAGAAATATACTCAAGTATAGTTTTTATACATTTAATAGTATACATCTACCCTAAACATACTAATGTCTGCTGGCCTGATATACGATGGTAATAATCTGTACAATATTGTGAGCACAGTGTATATCGTTAGCGAACGTGTATATCTATATAAGCACGTCTCTCACCAAGACACCTGTCCTGTTCTCCACTGGTTCTCCTCACACCACAACTCAATTTGCCTCTGACCGTCTGTCTAACATTAGTCCTGGCCTGTCCCTGCTCTCTTGGCAGCATAGCAGGCTCATAACTGTATGGCTGTGGTCCGTCATATATGAGTGAGTATTTCCTCAGCGTCCGAAATGTCATTGCGATCCATTGTTTTCCTGTTGTTTGAATCGACCGCTCTCCCGCCCGTTACGTCACGCCCACCACACCCATTTTCAGACGCGGAAGTAAAATTTTCTCACAAAAACGACTCCAGAAGCTTATGTAGCGTATTTATAAGAATATTTTAAAGAAAATCTAGTTCCTACATTATTTTTCTATATATTGACTCGTTGGGTCCTCTAACCTGCAATATGCCCTTTAAGCAGACACCCAAACCTTCAAACCTACGTCATCAGGGAAGGTCCTCCAATGCAGAGGGGAGGGGAAATTTCAGATTTTGATTAAAGATTATGAAGCCAAAATTTTTTTTTGTGTGGATTGACTTGCATGGATGAACTGTTCACCACAAAATGATCAATTTAGGCAAACAAAGTAAGTATGGTCAATTTTGAATCATGGGGACTTTAAAGTCACAATGTAACAAAATTAAAACAAATGTAGTGCGGGGTCTTGGTTCAGTACATCAGCAAGTGATTGGATGGAAGCGGATCTGAAAGCAAGCTTGGGGTTGATGGTAAAAAAAAAGAAAAAAAAAAGGGGTGGGGTTTTTTTGTGGACGATTGAAGGAGTCTGCCATATGTCATCAGAGAGAAGTCTGTTGATTCACTGGAAGATCACATTTTGATTACAAATTTCAGTCAATACATTTTTTATTTTAAATTAAACATGCATGGATTAATTGTTCACTCTGAAAAGTTCGACTTCATGCTGTAATCATTAGAAATTTTGATTGCACATTTAATCAAAATTTGTATTAACTTTATTGAACATTGTCTTTTATTATATTGCTTGTTTTATTATTTGCCAAGTTATCAACAGGTCCAAAAAATCCATTTCTCAAACGCTCTCAGCCCCGTACATCATAAACTGACACCCTTGTTTAGTGAAAAGAGAAGACATGAAGATGTTTTTGTATCTGTGTTTGGTTGTGAGGGGTCAGCAAGCAGCCCAGTGCCTGTTTGTTAGCGTGGAGGCTAGTTTGTGCTCTATTGGATGACTTAGCCTGCAGCTCTCTAAAGGGACGTCGAAATCTCCCAACCATATACCTGCTTTAATGCTGTCTGACATGCCCGGGCCTCAAAGAACGAGCCTGCAGCTCAGGTAAGTCTCTGTTAGCCATCCGTACGCACGCACACAAACACACATGCCGGGGGAACGCATGCCAACGTACACGCACACACTCTTTTTTCCCTTCCTCTCTCTCTCTCTCTCTCTCTCTCTCTCTCTCTCTCTCTCTCTCTCTCTCTCTCTCTCTCTCTCTCTCTCTCTCTCTCTCTCTCTCTCTCTCTCTCTCTCTCTCTCTCTCTCTCTCTCTCTCTCTCTCTCTCTCTCGCTCGCTCCGTCTCTCTCCTCTGGCTTTCCCTGTAGCTCTCTGGCAGTTTTGCGTCAGTGCTGGAACCGCAGGGACGGTTGACATTTCAGTCTGGCTATGTTTCCAGTCCCTGTGATCAGAGCCATGCTGCCTCTACGAACTTAAAGGTCACAGCTTGTTGTTTGTCAAAATTTCTAAAAAAAAAAAAAAAAAAAAAAAATAGGTAAATCGTGAGCGTGTGTGCTGGCAAACAGTGCATCATATTCTCTATGATTTTAATGCACAATATGATTTGCTTCCAAAATAATTATACCCCAGTACATAAAAGCGGGCCAAACAGAGCTTCCCACATCGTAATGAGATTGAAACTGCAATGTTAAACACAGTTGTTTAAAAAAAAACATTGCCTTCAGGTTTTAATTTGAACATTTCCTTACTATGAAAAATTCTGTACCCATTGTTTAAAAGTATTTTACTCTGTGCCTTGCAGGTTATGGTCTTTTAATCATCTATGAAACTCTTTTACTTACATAACAATTGAATCAGTTCTCTCTTTTTCTTCTGTTGTAAAGTTTTAAAGTCTATAAAACTCGTATTAACGATAATTCTGATAGCAGGCAGCATTACACATTGATATGGAATTACACGATTCTCCATTTTGGATGCTTTAAAAAACGTTGCATCATTTAAATATCTATTTGGTCAGTTTGTTGATGAGAGGAACCTTTGCTGTCGGCCTCCTCCAACATTTATGCAGTGATTAAAAGCAAAGTCACTGTATAGGGACATTGTTTTGCCTTTATCTGAGGCTGAGACTTGGGTCTAATGGACAGGTCTGAGGCAGTGTGACTTCATCTATAATTCACCATTATTGTTCAACATTCTTTTGATATTGTCAGTCATAAAACCTCTGAGGCACACTTCCTTTAACATATTTGAGCAAAATTACACATATTTAATCAGTCTTCTATGCACATTTACTGAAGCATTATTCAGACGGGGTTCAAACTCACACTTCAAACATTGATTTCTATAGTCAAAAAAGGAATAAAAACTGCACATCGTCCACAAAGCTCTGAGACATTTCTGTGTGTGTCCTCTTAAGCTCTGCTGCAGGTCTGGGATGATTTTTCTGGAATGGTTTCAAAGCCTCTTCTGTTGCCTCCAACTCACCCCAGTAGGTCCCGCTGGAAGACTTGGGGATGAAGCAGTGCTCTCTTCAAACAAGAAGGCAGGGAAAATCTTTGTGAGCAAGTGTGTGTTTGGAGATGAGATGGAAGACGTTTATCTTTGAGGTTGTTTACGGACAACAGTTTGTCAGAGGAACACACACACAGTCTTCTTTCCAGCATGGTATCCTTTTCCTCTCTTCGCTCATTATTCTTGCAGAGAGCAGATGCATGGAGCTACGATGTGAAAGAGAGGGAAAAGCGAGCGAATGGGCCATCTTTAGGACGAGATCATCAAGCACTCCCTGGAGGTTCTCTCTGTCCTTCTCCTTCGCTAAAAATATGACTTGTCATATATCATCCGCCTCGATTTCTCGTCTTCCACTCATTGAGTGTGGCCCTGAACAGGATGGGATAATCTGTGCATGTGCTTGAAACAAGCATGGACCCTTCACCAATACACACCGCCCCTCTTTCATACACCATACTCATTAGTTTGATATCTGTTACTCATACATAATAAGTCCTTTGGGAAAGAGAGTTGCATATAACACCTGTTTGACAGGCTGAATCTCGAACATTGTTCCCAAAAGCAATACATTAGCGTGGTTCAGCCCAATGCTCTAAAGTACTCTGTCATCGCAGGGGTCTGTTTGCTGCCTTTGATTATATAATGCCTGTTACATGTAAGAGATCATGTCCTTATAAAGACTTTTAACATAGTATTATTACAAATTGTAACATCTGGATTGGTGGCCTTTTGAATAAACCACTCAGATTGTGACACTCAGAACAGATAAACAACAAAAATGGTCTATAAAATCATCTGAGGTATATCAACAACAGTTCTGGATGAAACACAGTAAACAATTAACAAGTTTTACAAGTATATTTGCCATGTGCTGCCATATCTTCATTTGTGCAGTGCAAAACAGTACAGCTGTAATAAGATTCATGATCCCTGGAAATGAAAGTGATAGCCTATAATCTATTAGGATATATATATATATATATATATATATATATATATTATCTGTATATTTAAACTATAGGCTATATATAAATTTGAATGCGATGAGCTAGTAATCACTATTTACTATTAAATTATTATTTTTTACGAAGTGAAGTGGGAAGCGGGAAATTCCCGATTGCACGTGAATGCAGCATCCTTTACACGCATAGGCTATTGGCCCTCATTTAACATTCTTGCGTAGAAACGGGCGTATATGTTGGCGTTAGATTATGCTTACACTCCTCTCACCGCCTGATTTATGAAGCTGTGCGTACCTTTGAAATCCAGGTGTACGCAATACCTGCCCTTGATAAATCCCGCGGCTGAAAACGATCGTCATTAGAATAGCACGCCCCTATATATTCAAGTCTCCGCTTCCCCCACGCCCTCATTTTACGCCATGTAGCCTACACACGGAAGACGGCATAGAAGAGAAACTTCTCTGACGTGGAGCCGAAATGTCCTATCACAATGCAATATTTTACGGCACGTCTTTTGAAACAATTAGCATTCAATTTCGAATCGCGTCACATGTATTGGGGTGTACAATAGTGACGATGATGATGTGATGTGGAGTACCATTCATTCACATTAATAATTGCATGACAATTTGTAATATTCTTCTTATTATTATGATTTTTATTATTAATGACGCTTGTTGTTATTTAGAAGAAGAACGTCGTTATTATTATTTATTTGTATTATTATTATTATTATTTAAAAGAAGAAGAATGTATTTTTTATTATTTTGTCAGTCTGAATTATTTTTTGGTCATTGAAAGCCTTTCATTACCGAACCCAGTCCGTGCGCACCTGCCGGGCCTAACCATGAAACGTCAGGGTAAAGCGCACAGGCTCGCAACTGAAGGAATACATATGGCTTCAAATCAAATGCTTTGGTAAAGTCACACAAATTAAACATTGAAGTCCATGTTGCACAAAAATAAACACTGAAGTTTATAATTACTATGTTGTTGTTGTTGGTCATATCATATCTTTTAGTTTGTCAGTGCGTTTTGTGGTGTTAGGAATTGTTTTTCTGCGCATTTCTGCACTAACACAAAACGTGCGTACACCACCTCCTGAGCTGGCGTAGGATTTGAGCGTTCCGTACACCAACGTCCATATTGATAAATCTCAAAGTCACCGTGGGTTTGGGTGTACGCCAGGTGTACGCTGGAAATTTGGTGTACGCACTTTTGATAAATGAGGGCCATTATGCTTATAACCAGAGATGGGGGACTCGAGTCACATGACTTGACTCGAGTCAGACTCGAGTCGCAAATTTAAGGACTTGAGACTTGCTTGATTAAATTAAGAAAATGACTCGACTTGACTTTGACTTGAGATCCAATGACTTGAGACTTGACTTGACTTGAACTGTATGACTCGAGAATGACTAGATATACATTTTTATATAAATCATCGCAACATCCATTGATAAACAAAATGAAAGCAACGGAACCATTGACGTCAGTCATCAGATTCTGCGCGATTGCGTGACGCTGCACAAGCCCAGAAATAGCCTACATCGCGGTGAGTGCGCTAAATACAAAAACATCTCCCTGCATTGTATCTTTTTGGATATAAACACTAGAAAATGACCATATTCATGCATGAAGATTTGTTGTACGCATAATAACTGGCAAGGGATATCGGACGACCATCACAACCTCGAACAGTCGAACTTCATTCACCACGTCTAAAAGTAAGCTATGGCTTGTTTAACCTGTTTGTTATAGTTAATTTGACTATCTTTAAATCTAGAGAGAATAATATTGGTCAAAACAGCATGCCTCTTTATACACAATTATGTTTTCAAATGTAGCTTAATGTTGTCAATATTCAAATGATAATTAATGATGGTATATTTGCCACATTTCTTTTTAAATCATGCTTTAAAGCCAAAAATGTTGTTCTTTCCAATGACGAAAAACAAATTATAGAAAACTGTTAGTTTTGTCGTTTATGTTTCTCTTAATGTTATCAGAGGGTTGGTGGCAAAAAATGCCAGCAGAATTAATATGCACCCAAAATTCAAAATGTGGTGGAAAAATGGCTCTAGTATGAGTTATTTTCATAATTATAACATATATAAAAAAAATATTTCCAGATTATTGGCGCGATTGCAAATGTGATGATTTTATAAAACAGTTCAGTAAACAAAGAGTGAATATTGTGATGTGACATTTTAGACATAATATTCCAAATATTTTCTGTTTTTGCTCTATTTCTCCAATGACAATAGTTCCAAACAAGCCACAGAAAGAGTTATGCGTATTTGTGATTCAGTGACCTAGTTGCTTAGTTCCAGAACGAATCTGTCATTTTGAACAAATCAGGTGACTGCTTCTATGACTCGTACATTAAGACGGTGATTTGGCGCCACCTATTGGCGGTTTTAACTTCATAATAGGCTAAATGCCAACGGCTGTTATATAACTTATATAAAGGGGATGCCAGTTTGAAGAATGCCATTTGGTGGCATAGGAACCATTATACTTGAATTGTGAATTGTTTAATACCTTTTAATGGTCTTCTGCAATGTTTGAGGCATATTTATTTTTTCATGCTTTAATGTTGGCCTAATGTCAGTTACATTTACATTTTAGGCTATGTAGTTTGAAATTGTATTTATTTTTTATTTTTTTAGATTTTTATTGTAGTAACCACTCAGCTGTATGTGGAAATGCATATTTTAAAAAAATATGTTGCAAATAAAACCATAGTCCACAACTTATGTAGTTTTAACTTATTTTAATATATAAATTCAGTGAAATCATCAAACGTTTGTATGACTTGCCAGTGACTTGTGACCCAAGCTACGACTTGACTTGACTTGCTTGACATAAGGCAGTGACTTGACTTGACTTGCTTGCTTTTATAAAAAATTGACTTGGACTTGCTTGAGACTCGAAGGTTAAGACTTGAGACTTGCTTGTGACTTGCACATGTGTGACTTACTCCCACCTCTGCTTATAACCAATCAGTTGTCAGAGCTGACCATGTAAGCCAATCAGCTTTCAGTAAGCCTACCACGTCTTCAAACCTCATATCAAATCCGCCTGTTGTCAAGAAGACAGAAACTTTTGAATTTAGCCACTGTATCGATTAAATACAAATTAAAGTATCTGAAAACAAGTAAAACCGAAGGACAGGAACATACACATTTTCCATAATAGATTATGAAGTTCTTCTTCGAATAGGTGAGTAGATAAGATGGAATGGGGCTTTTCATTCACGTATCTGACGCTGCGTGACATTCACAAGGTGTTTGGAGAGACATTAATAACATGTCGTCGTCATTCATTATCAGGACTATTTTGGAATGTCAGTAGGGATATTATATGTTTATGTTAGCTTAATTATCAACAACTGTATAAAATAAGCCATCTACCGTTTATTTGTTTGATTAATATTGATTTGCATATCAGCCTCCCCTTACAAATTGCCCTGCTGGCTGCAGCTTTTCCAGTCAAGTTTTTTGATTACATTTTGCATTTATATTTGAGTCAGTCTGAGCATAACGTTAACTCAGCCAATCCAGTTTGTCATCGTCTGTCAAAAGTCTGTTTCTGCAAGAATAACAAGACCCTATAAAATAATATGTAAAATATATTCTGCAGGAGAGAAGCCCATCAAATGATGATTAGGTTCTGAGTCAAATATGCTTTCTTCACTATACACTCTTCCCAATGCATACACATAGGCAAACACAAATGCACAAATTGCTGTGCTAACCATTATTGCGGCATAAAGAATGGCTGTCGTTATTTATGGGGGTATGAGCCTTACATTTATTTGCACATTTATTAATGAATGCGTTTTTGCAACATAGTTCAATGAGTAATGCACCAACCACGGTCCCATATGGTACAGGAAAGTTAAATATTACATTTCACCCTCTGTGCAAAACATTCAGTAGCTAACAAATTAGTATGTACAGCCAAATTGCATTCCTTGTGTGGAGGAAAAATATGAAAGATTCATATTTACATTTTTGGCTGGAAAGACTGAACTTTTGAACAAAAGTTTCAATCTCCCTGGGTATCTCTAACCTGTTAAAATGCGGCCAGAAATCTGAGTTTACAATCTGTCCAGAAAAATAAAGAGCGATAAAGCCCGGGGCAGGCCATCCGTGTTTATAACTGCATGTATTTCCTCATTTTATTAGCAGAGAGATAATCTAATCCATATGACACAGACATGCCCAGATAGGAAATTTGTTTTTGTTTTTCTTTCATATTCTTTATTTGGTCACCTAATTAAAATGTTGACAAAAAAAGTTTTTTTCAGTCAATTTTTCACGTGTTACTTTCGGTTTTGGGTTGAGTTTGTGTTTGTAATTAAAATGTGATATTTATTCATTTACATTATTTTAAATTTATTTTAAATATTTTAATGTCATCATATGTATATATATATACAGTATATATATATACACACACACATACACACACATTTTAAATATTAAATATTTTAAAAAGTGTATTTAAAGAAAAAAAATTAAATGTAATATTATGTAGAACATGTTATATTTTACACATTGTTTATATATTATTATACACATTATTTTAACAGCTCATTTTGTGCACACATGCAAACACAACCCATATATTTGAGTCTGAACTTAGTGACAACTCATGGATACTAAATGCATAAGTCACGCTCTTATCTCATTGGTTCTTTCGATTCCAAATTTAGTTCATGTCAACACATGCATAAATCCCAGAACCTTAAATTATATGACATTTATTTGGGAGGCGAATATAAATCCTTCTTAATCCAATGCATTTAGGGGGGATTGACTAAGAATGTATTGTGCCTCGCTGGTGTTGGTGAATCAGCGAGGGTGAGGTGAGGTGTACCACTGCTCTGGGTTTATTGAGAGCTTATCTATTGGCTCAGAGTGGTTTGTTTCCCAGCAGCATACTTTCACCGGGGTGTATGCTTCTGTTCGTGTGTGGTATGACACCTGGTGACTGCGTGTCCGTGTGTGTGTGTGTGTGTGTGTCTATATTTACTGTTCACCAGATGAGCTTTGATCAGGAGATGGACCATAGAATTGAGGGAGGTGGGAGGTGTGTGTGTGTGTGTGTTTGTGTGTGCGCGGCTTATTGGGAATTTGAAGTGTGATTGACAGGGGAGAAGTCTATTAGCTGAGATTGTTAACTCCAGGGCACAGTAGAGGCTGTTATCGGCTGCAGACAGCCGTGAAAGGGCCCGGCAGATTCACAGGAAAGCCATTGTGCATTTCAAAGGTGTTGTCTGAGTGATTCGGGTCTGGGCTGACACCACAGAGAGGCAGAGAGCGGCGAAAACACAGGAGAGAATGTGCTGGAATCCACAATGATCAATGGACGTTTAGACATCCCCATATACCCCCTCTCCCTCCGGACTGCCGTCTCTCAGAGGAACTAGTGTGACAGTCGTGGATAGTAGGCTAGGGTGAAAGGAGAGCTAAATGTTTAAAGTTAAACTGGAGTGATTGAGGCGGTTTGTCTGGCTGCCTGCTCGCATTGGTGTGTGGGCTGTGATTGGCATTACATTGGAGTCATCCTTCTCTAGGATGGCAGCTTGTGTCTGACTTATGTTCGCGGTAGTTTGTCCATAAGTGTGAATTTGTGTGTATGAGGTGCATTGGTGGCAGACTTCAAAGTCTCCTCTCTTCTTGATAATGATATTATCTTGAACAAATCGTTCTTTTGAGCGTGATCTTCTCATTGAATCTGGTTTACAAAATTGGTCTGAAAGATTGTATTCACATTTAAACATTGATCAGCGAATATAAACCGAAGCTCAACCGAATCTGCCTGGCACGCGAGATCAAACCTCATTGGTTCTTGCAGAAGCTCAAACGTGCTGCGTAACACAAGAATGAGCCTCATTGGTTCTCGCACGTCAAGCGAACATGCTTGAGCTTCTGTTTACCAACTGATGTGTCAGTTGATGAATGTTTATATGTGAATAAAAGCCTAAATTCAATCTGTTCATCATATAAAGCGATCGAGTCTCTTCAGAAAATTTTGACTAAACCGCTCAATTAATATGGATTAGATTTATGACCTCTTTATGAACTTTTTGAAGCGTAGTTGCGTATAGCTGCCAATGGAGGGACAGAAACCGCTCAGATTTCATCAAAAAGATCTTCTTTTGTGTTCCGAAGATGAAAAAAAGTCTTATGGGTTTGGTCAACATGAGGGCGAGTAAATGATGACAGAGTTTTCACTTTTTGGGTGAACTAACCCTTTAATTGGTGCCTTAGTTCACATCACATTCACACAGGTGTGTTTAGGAAGCCAAACAATTTACAATTTAAATACTTATTATTAACATTATTATTATTATACTGTCAATGTTTTATCATTTATCAGCTGAAATTCAACAATATCGTTACTCTCTGCCATTATCATTATAGTTTGGACTTCCCTATTCTCATTGAATTAGAACTATTATCAAAACTTTATAGTTTTGGTCATTGGTATGAACGGCCACAAATCACTGATTCATTGACACGTTTGGGCTATACTGAAATACAAAGGCGTTACATATTCATTGTTTCACATCTTCTTTGATCATAATAGCATTATAGTTTTATTTATGAAACATGTAAATATATTTATAAATATGCTACATTTATTATAGAGTGAGCATTGACAGGATAATCAGGCACTCACACCCCCTGTCAACTTTTCATCTACTTTTGCCGTCGAGGACAGAACTGTCCAAGTGTTACTTTAAAATAATAAATTAGCGCTTTACACGCTACTTTGTCAGGTTTTGTCATATTTATCTCTTTTACTGTTGATTATTGTCTCAACCAAATGTTTCTGCCTCTCCTGCCTTCTCTGATAGAGCCCTGATAAATCATTCCTGAACTACTTCTGACCCTGAGAGATGCAAACGCTGGGGTTTAGATGACAACGCGTGAGAAAGGACATGTTCGGTCAAAGACAAGGTTAGTTATCTGAACGACCAACACCATGTTTCCTGAACACAAACACACTTTCCACTCTTTTCTATCCTATTTGCAGCTGAAACATTTCTGCTATTAACCTTAAGTTAAGGTGTAAGTAGCAAATAAATCTTAGTTATACTGACTCCTATAATGCCTGTCGCGATAATTAGCCTACTATATATCGACTTATCGCACGATATATGGACATGACACTGAGCGGACACCGACAGATGAAGAAAAGGCGTTACTCGAGACGTTATAGTGTTTTCCTCACAACTACAGACAGTCCAAATGGACCCGGTTTCAAAGTCGCAATCCACTGTTCCAGTGCAAATGTAAACGTGACAGCGTGAAATGGCACAAGATCACAGATAGCGTAGGGGCCATTCACACAGAACACGTTTTTGCATTCCATGGCGCTGTTTTTTCCATAGTATTTTCATTGTTTTTATGTAAATGTGCCCTAGATGGACGTGTTTGACCGCTGTTTTGTCTTTTATAAAAGACGGTGCAACCGCTATTGCGTCTTTTAACCGCTCACAGTTCAAAGAAGTTCAACTTTTAAAAAACACGTCACAAGAAAAATGGATTTGACAGCAGATATGGCCTGTTGAGGCATCTGTGCCTTTGTATACTGTCATTACGATCAAGCAGTCTACAGTACAAGGGCCAGATTTACTAAACAGGGCAAATTTGTTGATTATGTAGTGAGAGAGTTCTAGTTCCGTCATGTTTCTGAGTTTTGTTTTAGAACCCAACCTGAAGACGTTAAGAAAGTATGGAGTGTGTGCGCACATATGTGCAAAACAAGTTTGTTTTAATGTTTTTTTTTTCATTCAAAAATGAATACATATTTTCATCCATTACAAACTTTATGCAAATCCAAAAGTATACATGAAAAATGTACCTTGCAGATTCGTTTATTAATAGGGAGGATTCTAGTTTTGTTGTGTCATGTTTCATGCTTGTAGTTTTAACACAAATTTTGTGTTTGTGAGCGTTGCATCACTCAGATTTGAAGTGTAGCTGGCTTAATGTATTATAATGGAACCATTGTAGGTTGTTGTCTCATTGTGTTGCTCACTTGCAGTGTACACCAATTGATCATAATGGGTATGTTGTAGTGCTTGCTTGCAGTGTAGACGTGTCAAAGTTCAATCTAATTTTGTTGCATCATGTCTCTCACTGCTTGTTATGGTAACTAAAGCTCACTGAATATCTCTCGGTTTTGATTTTTTTTTTTTTTTCGTGTTCCTTGCTTGCTTGCACAGAATTCGGCCTTATTTTGTCACATCATACCCTTTATAATGGAGTGTGTTTGTCATGGTGAATTGCTCACTTGCAGTGTAGAAAACATTTTTTCTTTTTGTAGAAACAAATTTCTTTTTTGGTTTTGTCATGTTATGTTGGTTGTAATGAGAGCCTTCTACTTTGGTTGCAGAAGTTGCATACTTGCAAAGCATAATTACTGTAGTACACTTGGTGTATTTTTGATACTATGGGGTGTCGCATAGTAGAGCAAGACAGAACATGCTTTACCATTTTAAATCTTTCTCTTTTTTTCTCGTTTAAAAAGCATTCAGCGACGTGCACAGCGCTTCAAAAATCATTTCCACGACACAGCAGAGGGATTGAGAGAGACATGCCACTATTTTTCCATGCTCTCCCTGCAGCACAGAGCATACTGTTCTCTAATCAGCTGCTCTCCCTGTGAGTTCGCCTCCACTGATGGCAGAATTGGCTCTCTGGAAGCGAACACTGCCTGCATTTTGTTGACTCTCAGTGGTGGAAAAAGCTTCATAAATTGAGATGCGTTCTCTCCCTCTCTCTCTCTTTGCCTCCTCCCCAAACACATAATCGCTGTAAACAAGCGCGCTGAGAGTGAGTGCATGTGTGATTTGGATGTTGTCATGGTTTATTTTCCCCGGTTAGAGACGCTGCCAGCATCATCGTCATCCTCCCTCGTTCTCTTCCTCTCCCCACACAACCGTCGTGGCAGCAATTTCTCCCGCTGTCACAGCGCAGAGGCGGCACCTCTCTCCCTCTCGCTGGCTGTCCGCCCGGTAATTTCTTTTCATGCAAGCTGCAAATGTTTCTGTTGCTCTGACAGTGGGTAGACAGTAGATTAAGAGAAAGGAATTGCAGAGTGTGGAGGATACAGCAGCCCATCCACCTTCAACGGGAACAGACTGACTGCACTCACAAGCACAGATAAGACATCGGGCTGACTGGAGAGCGCCAGGCCGCTGATCGCTGTGTGATTTCACCCTGCGAGCGCAACGGATGCTATCCCACAATCATAAAGCGAATTGAAAGGTTGAATGCTTTTATTAGTGTCGCTCGATATACATTAGACTCGAGTACATTGTATTGTTTTTTACACAGATGATGTTATACCTGTACTGCGGCTGCCCATACTTATTGCTCAACCAAGATATTGTTTTGTGTAAAAGGGTCCTTTAAGCCTTTTTAGATATTTAATATTCTATTTAATTTAATAATCTAAAGTTGCCCCAAAAGCTATTTGGACAACTACGGCAGTCTTAAAAATGTGTGGATGCCTTTGCATGATATTATAAAATATCAAACAAAGTAGTATATCAAAATATCAAACTGATGCTGACGTTGATGCTTGGAGAGCAGTGTGGCCTTTGGCAGATAAAAATTCGCTGCGCGATTAATCATAAAAAGATCGCAATCTCGATCCAAACACCCATGCGATCTCATGTCTATTAAACCTTTGACAAAATCACACCAGACATTCAAATCTGCGTTCACGAGTTCACACTTACATATCTGATAGGCCTATAGTATAAAATATGCATATTTGATGTGCTGTTCGAGGAGAGGGCTCAGAGCTCGGAAACCCAAAACACACCCCCCATCCCCCATCGAATAATCGAGAGTGAGGAGTTGGGGTGTAAGTGAGATGCTGAAACAGAGGTGAAAAACTGTCGTGGAACAGAGGTGAGTCGGCTCTATATATAAGCCTCTCACGCTAATTGGGTAGATTATCTGAACGTGCTCCTCCCGAACTTTGTTAATAAAACATAATTTTGTGCTGCTGCTGTCCCAGAGGGATCAGTTGTCATGTTTAGGTATGAAAGAGCTTCACAAACCAACTTTTCAACCACACAGTATCATTATTTCTGTGTTACAGATATACGATTATCACAGAAGTACTGGGATAAAAGTTTATAGTTTGAATGTAAACACTAGGGGCTTTTAGCCTGGCTGCCAGCCCGAACCCCGCCCACAACAATTTTTGGTCGGGAAGTTCGGTCTGGACTCGATCCATTGAGGAGTAATTATGATCAGTCAAAAAATGTTCGGACCAATCAAATTGCCAGGGCGGGCTTTATACGATGATTGACAGATGATCTGCAGTTACGTAATCCTCACGTCACCAAAGAGCGCTTGGGTTGAATTCGTTTACAACAAAGTTCTGCCGCTGGAGAATTGAGATTTCACGAGTTCACACTTACAAATAAGTCAGATAGAATAAATGCGCATATGACGTGCTGTCCGAGGTGAGGGCTCCGTGATCGGTATTCGGCCCGAACCCAGAGTAGGCCTACTCCCCCGTATTCCTGGCTGTGAAAGAACAAGCCAAGAGTGAGGAGTCGGGGTGGTGGAGGGATGCAGAAAAACTGTCGAGGAGTGTTAGGTGAGTTAGTGTGAATATGCTTCCTCTCATGCTGATAGGGTAGCGTTAGACATGGTATTGTTTGATGACAAGTACACAGAGATTATAGCCTATATTTACTCTACAAACTAACTAGACAAACGTGGAAAACAGTGATAGATTTACCTCTCAAACTTTACTCTTAAGGAGAAAATCCAACACAACTTTGAGGGGACCTAGTGAAACATGATTATGTATTTCTGCTCAGCTAGTGTCATTGGACATCAACCACACGGCAATTCAAACGCTAATACTTTTCATATACTGTCTACTTTCTTTGTATAACAGTTCGATCTAATAACGTATAAGACAGAACTGTTAGACAGATTGTAAACTAATGAAGACAGAGAACGAGAGCGCTGTGTGATCAGACTCTGGTGTTCTCAGCGCCGCCAAAATAAATGTCTGCCGCGCCATCAAAATAAAAGTCACAACAAGAAGTGCGGCTTACGTCTTTTCTGAGTTCCTACTGGTGGTGCGAATGCAACCAGAAAAATGGCCCTAGGGGAACATTTAGTTCTCGGGGAACCACCCTGGTGGCTAGTTCCTATAACTGTGTTCCTATAACCAAGTGCGAAAGCCCCTACTGATGTCTACAGAAGAGATCAAAAGGTGATTTGCTCTATTTTGAAAGTAATCTGGCACACCAGGTGTCGACAATTGACTGTTCAAAAATGTATTTTTCATCGAATCATTCATTCAAAAATGCTGATTCATCCAGTAATGAAACAAGTGAAATCTTAATGAGCGAGTCTTTATATCATTAATTAAAATAGTTTTTCAAGTAAAGAATGTATTCTTAATAAAGCTACTAAAGTTTATTCAATCAAGAGCAGTGATTGATTTTCTGGTTTTCTTTTGTTGTTTGATTCATATTAACATATCGCAGTAGGTTATGTATATTAAGCTGCTTTCACTTTAATACACAGATCTCCTAATACACACTCGATTTCTTTACTTGCTATTTACATTCACAGACATAACCGACTGTATTTGTGTGAACTTTGTGTGTTTTTAACATAACCTTGTGTATATTTGACAGTTTAAGTGCAATAAGACATGCAATAGAACTTAAAACTCATGCGGCACGCTGTCTGATATGAAATGGCTGTAAAACACATTCTATAATGCAGTTTAATTTAGACATTTTAAGTGTGACGTGGCTAAAAGTATCCCATACCTTTTTGGGCCGACTGTAAGTTAAATATGAAAATGATAGTTTTTGGTTGACGTTGTTACTTTCATTAAATTGAATCTTAACAGAAGACATTTATAGATACATTAAGTCAGATAGATAGATGGATAGATAGATCCATAGGATGGATGGATGGATGCATAGATAGATGGGTGACAGATAGATGGGTGGAAAGTGATATGTAAAACTAAATATAGTTTTTAGTGCAACAAACTCTGACTAACCTAATAACTGGTCCCTAGGAAGGGAATTATGATATAACCCCTTTAAGATATACAAAGTAAATGTATAATTCAAAACAGTAAATGATCGTGAGTCAGATTCTTGAGTTTTCCCATTGTGTTCCTATATTAAGTTGTTTCCAGCACGCCCACTCCATCATAAAGATCTGTGCGGATGTACAGCGTCAGCCTCCGGCTCATGTCCCGTGGGTCATTTCATTCAGCAACCACAAATAAACTTAGCGCTCTTTCTGAATCTCCAATGAGGAATAAAAAGAGGATTTTGAAATATATATTTAGTTTGATTATATAAAGAGCGAAGTGTGCCCGCACTTTTTTTCTTCTTCTCTCTCTCTGAACAACTCTGGTGTGATGTTTTCCCCATGTCCAATTCTCAAAAGGCAAAACACTGCAATCTGAAGAATTTATAAGTGCCAGCACTGCATTTGTGTGCTGGTATTTACACAGGCATCTTCATAAAAACTCTGGAATATTCAATGACATTTCAAATCAAGCGTAGCCCTAAACATCCAATTTACTGTCACAATAACTCAGGGAGGCGCTAGGAAACGAGAAGAGAGTGTAACTATGACAACATACGTATATTTGGACGCATGGGGTGAGATTCAATATAGATGGCAGGATGCAAGGATTTGGCTGAAATGAACTTGTGGCGGGGAGGGAAATGAAAGTAGCGATGGGTGGAATGAGTAAACGTGTGGGTCCATTTCCTCACGCGGCAATGGGATGGATCCCTAGATTAAAGCTTTATGTGGGAAAGAGGGGATGCGGGCCATGGCCTGGCAGAGACGATAAGAGAAGGCCTACCCTCACATCTCGGCAGATGCATTATTGATCAAGACTACCGGTAGCTGAGGGGTTCTCCCATACGGGCTCTGCCCCTCTGCTTGTGGGGATGTGCAGAAGGATGGAGACCTGCTTGAACTATCATAGGCATTTGATGTTATTACCTGCACTCGTCCGTTAAAGTGCATGTGGAATTCTATCTATGTCCAAATTCTGGAGTTTTGTAAATGTGAGCGAAATTTGATTGTTTTTTTAAAAAGTATTGTCATCCCAGATGGAAATTATATTTTTCAGTGGTTGCTCAATTCACGGCTCAAGACATTTAAAAGTTCAAATTAAAAAGTTGGAGTCAGTTAGATTTTTGGGCAACACTTTATTTTAAGGTGATGTATAGTTAAACGTTACTACATGGACTTACTATAGTGATAACAGTAAATATGCATAATAACAAGCAACTAAACCAAACCCTAACCGTAACTCTGTAGTCAGTACATATAGTTAGTTGATACTCAGTACTTATTTAAGTACAATGTAACTTTTTAAAAGTAATTAATACTTTTATTCAGCAACATAGTGAATTCATAATAGCTCTAAAATAAATGTATTATTTAGCATTGTTTGAATTTGATGAGAAATGTGAGTTCATGTAGAGATCTTATAGTTTTGTTTGAAACGATTTACCTAGACACTAAAACCTCCAGTTTCAGACATTGTTGAATGTTGAGATCTCTTTTAGACTGTGTAAGTGACACATGTGAGATCACTGGAGTCTTTTTTTTAAGTGAAACATCTCAGAAAAAAGATATATGCACTCAACATTTGGTCTCCATTTTGTCCAACTGCTGTTACGGAGAAATTTAGATATTGCATTCTTTCCTATGGGATAAAGTACAAGTTAAACCTATTTCAGGTATGATCATTTTTTAAGTCTGTACAAAAAAAAAAAAAGATTCTGTGCTGCCAGTGGAGAGACAAAAACTTCAAAATAGTTTAAAAAGCTCCAGGTACTATCGAGCAACCTTGGATTTTAACTAGTGTAGAAAGTTATGAGGAGCTCAAAACAATCTTTTAAAAGTTATCATTTCTGTCCCATAAAGTGTGTGCATGTAAAAAGTTTTAAAGGAGATCTGTAAAAGAGGACTAATCAGACTCAAGGTGTCCGTTTCTCTCTCTTTTTTACACTCCCTCCATCTCTCCCTCTATCTCCCACTCTTTCTCTCTCTCACACTATCAGTCTGGGAGAGTGTGCTAAGATGGACTTTTTCCTGTGCCGAGGCTCTTACTTTCCCTAGATTAATTGAACAGACCCAGCTGTGCTTTAATTAGTGTTAAAAGATCAATGATTTTCGATACAGAGACGCCTGCTGTTAACCCCTTTCTGCCCGCCATGTTTTTTTGTATTTCCCATGATCCCTCCATCTTGTCATTTGGGTTCTCACTATCAGCAACCTGTAGTTCTGAGCATATTTTAAGCTGTTGGCATGACTTTCAAATCCCATGGCCTGATAACATACAAACGTGCACGAATTGCAAGATGTTGCTTTGCTGCTCGCCAGGACAATTAATATTCCTTTGGCGGGAGATCTAATGACAATTAAAAAGAGTTAAGTATTTCTGCCACAATGATCAAGAGCATGTTAGGCATGAGGAAAAGGGAGTGTGCGCGAGGAGATTTCCTTTAACCAATGTAAAGCCTGAGGCATAACTCGCTGAAGGATTCTTTCAAAGCTCTACGATTAATGTATATAGTAGGACGTTTAGAACAATGCATGACACCCTTCTAGACCCAAATGCATGTTATTGATCTTATGATCTTATGAATGATTAATCCTTGTGTATATGGTTTTTTTTTTCAGTGTAGAATACACAAGGAGAAAAATTATGTCATACTTTACTTTACTTTATCTTCGCCCCCAAGTTTAAATATTTAGATTCACTAATAAAACGTTGCATTTATAGGTAGCCTACATTTTGTTCTGTTTCTCACACAATATCGAATGGTTTTGTAAGACTTGGAATATAGTAATATATGGACTACTTTATGGTTCTTTAAATTATGCCTTTTAGATATTGACAGTCAGCCCCTGATCACTACTTTCATTATATGGAAAAAGTAGAGCATGAACATTATTCAGACTTTATCCTTTGAACAAAAGAGGGAAAGGTTGACATGAGGCTGAGTAAACAATAACAATATCTCTAAGTTAAAGTAAATGCAGTGTAGACAGAATTGAAATGCCCTTGAAACAATGTTCTGTTTCAAGTATACATAATTATAACATTGAAATGCAAAATTTGATTATACGATTATGTGTTGATTATCTGTCTTCAAATACTAGCTTAACTCTTTCCCCGCCAGGTTATTTTATTTTTTTTGGTTGCCAGACACCACCAGCATTTTTTGGTCATTTTCACCAAAAAATGAATTGACCCCTTTTTGTTGTATGAATATCTGAACATGCAATATATCGAAAGAAAGAACAGACCCTCTGCTTTTAAACAAACAAACAAAAAAGCTACATGCGTCCAATGCTGAGAAAATCAATTTTTTGTCAAAGACCACATCTGGATCAGATTCAGAACGATGATTAAAACATAGATGGAGTAGATCGAGTCCATCAACACCCCCAAAGCTTGCACAGTCCTAACCACTTCCTGGGTCGACATTTCATTCAGTAACATAAGGCCGTTTTGATTTATATGCTGTTTATTGTTGATAATCGCATTATTTTTCTTACGCATCTGCTTACATGATCACTCGTTTTTGCTTCATCTTTGTTTTGTTCTCTGGAGATACTCTACTCATTCAGGAGATGCGTAATAGCGCCCCCTACCTTATAAAAGTGATAACACGGAAAGCCAGAAAATATCGTCAATGGCAGGGAAGCGTTAAACTTTTAAGCTTTTATTCTTTCTCATAAAAGACCAGATAACTTGTCAATGGAGGGGAAAGTGTTAAACACTTCCAGTAGTTTTTTATTGTGTAGTTACTGTGTGAATTCCTGTCACATTTTTCTCTCTCTCTCTCCTGCATGTCTTCTGCTTGTTCACCTGACTTGCGCCAAGGCCTGTCCTGCTACAACATAGTGCCGTTCTATGTGTAAGTGAGTAAATGTGTGTGAGAGACAGAAGGGAATGTGACCCAATGTTTTTTGTGCGAGGGTCTGATGGATGTGTGGTGACACATTCACTTGAGTCCAGATCCATCACGGTAACTGGAGATGCTACAGACGCAGGGAAATTAAAAGTGGAGCCCTGAGTGGCAGGGGCCAATGGCTGAGGCTAAATATGGACTCGGCTAAATAATTACTCCGGTGGTTGGCCAAAACACCTTCAGATCATCTACACCAAGAGATGGGACTGACTTGCATTGTCTGTGATTTCCAGAAAAGCTTAGGGATTATTCAGGTAGCAGTCAGATCTTTTAACACCTATACAAGTGAGCAGTTTAAGTTTGGAAGTAATGTGCTTTTGCAGGGCCATAATGATGTGCTTTTGCAGTGCCCTCATGAGAGTTTAGACACACCATGATGTGTTACACAATGAAGACTTAAGGTTTTTGATTGACCAGAACAGCAGGCAATTTTACGTTTAAAAGACGTCTAATAGCCGTCCAAACACAGCCCCGTCTAGGCTAAAACAAGTTAAAATGTGGCCTTTCATTGTAAATTTAATAGATGTCTAACCATATCCAAAGAATAGACTAGTCATCAATTAGATAACATGTCAAAGAAATGAAACCAAACACCTTGTAATCACTGTTGATTTTGCTTACATGATGGAATATCATACATCCGCAAGTTATTTTGGTAAAAACGACATGTAACCAAATTCAAGGTTATTTTGGCTAGAAGTGGGTTACTCATAGCCGGACTACCGGGTCTATAGTTAAACGAGATGGTGCATTGACGGCTATTGCTTGCTGGGGAGTGTTACCAAACATGCTTTTTTAAGTAGATTCAAAGTAATTCACATTTTTAGTACCTGTGACTCAAGCAGCCCTTGGATAAAAACAACTTTATCTGTTCTTGCTCACTTCACAACACTTGGTTCAGGTTACAGAGGCCACTTGCAGTGTCAAAGGTTTATAAAGCTGATGGATCAGCAAAAAAATGATTAATCAAACATTGAATAAATAGTGATAGAGGGGTCCAAACTAGTCAGTTGCAGCAGTTTTAGATTATTTACAGTATATATTTGCTGACACAGCTTCTTCAAGTTCAATTCAACTTAAGGCTATTTCTGCCAAAGAGCAATGTCACCAAAAATCATGTCATACTTCTGTATAAAAAGGTGTGTGCGGATGTACGTGTTTGGGAATAAATATACTCTTGTTTTGGAGTAAAAAAGGAACATTACATTATTTGCTCCTTTTGATTTAATAATTCATCCATAAAATAGTTCTATCCAAAGAATGCACAGAATAATAAATCAGCAAAGTGGTAGAGGGAAAAGCTGCCTGCATTGTCGGGTCTTTATGTATATGCTTATATGAAATTATGCTGCCTGTGGGTTTATAAGAGCACGTCAAAGCAACACACATCAATCCCAGTAATAATAGTTGAAACAGACTCTATGATATGCAAATGCACAAAATAATGCAAGAAAACTATGAATGGGAAATTATTGCACTATATTATTATACTAATAATCTAGACCTGTTGGAGGGTCTTACAGTGTTTATTTGTCGTGTGATCTAATTCATAATACGATATTTCATCATGTTAAGATATTTGATATTGCTACAGTATGTGCTATTTGTTTTACACAAGAACAATAACTCTGAGAATGATGTTGCTAATATACATATTTATAGTTGATTATATATATGATTTATAGTTAGTCACATAACCTTTTAGCACTACTTATTATCCAGTCGTTTATATGAGTGAGGGGTGCTGAGATCTGTCAATACTTTCCACATGTTGAACAGAAACATTTTCATTGTCTCAGCTCTAATGTGCTTGAACCGAATTGCAAAACAGCTCAATAGCACAGAATTGGCTTTTTATGTAATGTTATGACCGTAAATGATGGAGTCATAAACCCTGGGTGAATGCTTAAGTGTTTGAATTATTGTCATAATCATCATTACATCGCTGTGTGTAATGTGTATCGCTAGAGATGGCAGAACAAAATTTGAATTTGTTATTATCAGTGAAAGAAGCTCTATTCTTGGAGCCGAGAGCTCATTCATGAAGAGAGCGATGTTCTGTCTCTGATCCTGGATCAGAGCTCATCTCTCGCTTTCTCCTTTTTTCTCTCTGTTGCTCTCTTTCCAATCTCCCCCGTTTTGCTCTTCGCCCAACTCTACAGGAAGCTTTCCTATCCAATTTTCTCCTTTCCGTCTCTTTTCTCTGAGTGCAGAGTTTAGATTCGGCGACAGAAAGCTTCATAAACAATTTCCTCCCCCTGCCGTCGAGCCATTTTGCCCCGGCAGTGTGTGAACGCCATTCCAATTTCCCGAATCCATACTTCACAGATATTTCTTCCTCCTTACTGCGCTTGTCTCGTAACCTTTCCTTCCCTCTCTCACTCTTTCTCCATTCTTGTTACAGTACCTGTCAGGAGATTGTTCTTGTCTCATTGCAGTGTAGTAACATTGGATAGTTATATCCCAACCAAGGCTGGTGGTGTGCTGGTCATTTACTCCTGTGTACCAGGAACCTCCACTGCTGCATGTAGGTGTGCTCTGATCATCTAATCTCAAACCTTGCTTGTTTATACCGTATATCCTGCCGTAAGGAAAATAATCTGCCCATTTCCGCCCACATGTGAAACTTGCAATCTTGCGGATTCCTATTGGAATGACGTGATATCACTTGCAAAAAAAGTTAGCAACATAACAGAAACCCCTATAAATCCCTTATATTTATCTTGTGATATAAAAAAACGCACAAAAAAAACTGCACGAAACTTAATTTCAACATTTATTCCCATTACACTTTCTGACGTAAAGCATGTTGCAAACTCAAAATCTGCTGCAACTCATTCAGTTTAAGTTCAGCTTAATCAGTTATTGAATTCACATAACTTTTTTCTATCATGTAGAACTAATTTCATTAAGTTCATTTTACTGTTCGGTTTTACAGTGTGTAAGTAATTGTTAATAAGCTGGAAAATAGAACCCAAGACATTGGTGTTGCTAACACCAAGCTCTACTGTTTCACTTGGCGGTAACTTGACATTTTAAGTGTGTTTTCACACCTGGCTCGTTCGGAGTGTTTGTTTCCGAACCTGGTGCGTTTTCTCCCATAGTTCGGTTTACTTAGGCATATATGATCACGGCAATCGCGTTTGGATCCACACCAAAACTATCGCTCAGAGAAAATTAACTCTGTGGCGGTTCGGTTGAGACGAGAAAGCAATCCGACCCAACAGACCAATGAAGTGGTATCATAATTCATAACGGGAAATGTGTTATGTAAAAAGCAGCAATGTTTGATTCTGACATTAGTTATTGCAGTTAAAAACCAAAGAGTGTCTCTTCATCTTAAAATGTTGTGTAATTGCTCTTCTCTGTGCATTGTGCTGTCCCGACAAAGCCTTAATTCCCGCTCTAACTGCATTATAAATGACAAATGTATAAGGAAAGGAAACTCTGACCAATACTCAAATGTGACTTGCATAAACACACCTTTGAAATTTTGCCTTGTGAAAGCTAACCGAACCAAGAAGAAAATGCAAACGTAACAAATTAAGTCCCCGTTTTGGAACAAAGCAAACAATCTACAGGTCTGAAAACACCCTATGTGTTACGGTTGGTGGTGCTGAGAAATGCTCACGACAAGGAAGAACGTTGGAAGGAAGAGTTTAATCCTTAAACACATGGGTCCAAGGAAAAACACAAGAGAAACACAACCAAACATCAACGAGAACCGACAAAGACTTAGGGAGAACACAACGAATATATATACATGGGACAGACAAAGGACCTAAACAAGATAATTGATTACACACAGCTGAACCAAATGAACTAATGATGATGGTGATGATGGAAACAAGGAGTCGCGTTAAACTGAACAAAAGAAACAGAGAAAAAAGTCCAAAAACTGACATCTAACACTAAGTTCACTCAAGACATTAACATTAACAAGTTAATTAATCTGACATTCCTGTACCTTCCAAATGTGTTGATGTAATGAAAAGGCATTGCAAAGTGTTGCCTTTATTTTTCAATTCTACAAGCAGGCTTTTTTCAGTGTATAGATGCCCTGTGGACATCTGATCTCATAAACCTCATGTTTATACTGTATATCCTTTTGCAAAATAATAATCTGGTCTCCATCTCAGTCATTTTGATTTTCCTCATGGGAAAAATCCAATGAGATGCAGTAATAACAACTGTAGAAAGTATAGAGCCTGAGGCGACGGCTCTCTGTTTGGGAGTCACATTTGCTCTCATTCCCTTGGTGGACGGGCCTGACTAAATCTCCCGTAACATTATGAGCCATGCATCATTGCAAGGTTGTGTTTATTAGATGCTGTATATGACTGGATTGTTTCTGACCTCGACAAGAGACAAAAGGTGAGGGAAAAAACGGACAAGCTGCTGTAAACGGGAATTAGAATAAGACAAAGGAGGCGCCGTCGCTGGTTCTTCTAGGGGTGAATAAAGATGAATGGTGTTCGTGAACCGTGAGTCCAGATTGCAGGATCTTCAGCGTCTGCCTGTTGCAAATATGGGTCCTGATGAGAGCGTCTGCCTGTTGCAAATATGGGTCCTGATGAGGGCAGCTGGTACGTGTTTTTGTCTGGGGTATTATCATGTGTAACAGGACCATGTGCACTCATTCTCTCCATAGTGAAAGGAGAGAAGAGAGAACAGCCTTGCCGCAGTGCTATAATGGTCATGGCAGATTTTCTGTTAATACAGCTGACTTGTCTCAAATGAAGAGTGATGAAAACATGCGTGTGTCTGTCTTCTAATTTTAGATTAGATTTTTAAGAATAGCCCTCTCAGAAAGATATTTTGACACCATTTCCTCACCCTCATGTTGTTCCAAACCTATGACAAAAGAAGTTGGGCAGCTCTTTAAGGCAAGAAACCCCAGGTGAATAGGGTAAAAAATATCTCGCCATACTTCCCTAGTTGAATGATTACATTAAGAATTGCTAACTTTTTTTGTATTGCAGGTTTTATGAATTATGTTTAATTATGAAAATGAGAAAAATCTAAAATTTTGAGAAACAGCCTTTATGTATTTTAATTGAAATCTACTGACACAAATAGATAAAGTGTAATAAAATATGTGCATATAACATTTAAAAGTGTATTTTGCATATTTTCCTTCCAGTAGTCTGAAAAAACATCTTATGAAAAGCCAAATAGCTCAAAATCTCAAAATTAAAATGCCATAAGTGTTGACCTCATGTCTTAAACACATATTCTGAAACCAAATTATACATTTTTTTGTGATGAACAGACAGAAATCAAGTTGTTCACATCTCATTTTGTGCCCCATGCAAAATAAGGGTAAGTAAATTATGACAGAATTTTCATTTGGATGAAAATACTTCTTAAGTACAAAATGCAAAATCCAGAGATGTAGAAAGTACTTCTGTAGCTGAAACCTGAGGAAAGAGACCCTAAGCCACGTTAAACATACTTCTACATTCAGGACTATTTTTAAAAGCGTACCGCGGAGCAAAAATCTTCACTGTTTTTTGTTTTGTTTTTTACTGAGTTTTATTGTGGTCTGGGCCCTTGTCTGTATACCATCTCTGCATCTGAATGCATGTGTGTTAGCCAGAGGCAGTAAATGAAGTTTATTCCTAATGACAGCTTGCAGGACCTTCACACAGACACAAACACACACTCACTCCTCTCTCTCTCTCTCTCTCTCTCTCTCTCTCTCTCTCTCTCTCTCTCTCTCTCTCTCTCTCTCTCTCTCTCTCTCTCTCTCTCTCTCTCTCTCTCTCTCTCTCTCTCTCTCTCTCTCTCTCTCTCTCTCTCTCTCTCTCTCTCTCTATCTCTCTCTCTCTCTCTCTCTCTCTGTCTTTGGCCACATATATATCATAACTCAGATTTACCCTTTTTTTCCTCGGTTACATATTTGCAAAAGAGGTAAAAGTACAGATTATTTATTTATAATAATAATATTAATAGTATTTTTACTTTTATAATGAATTAGTAGTTCGGTTCTTTTGGTTCGGACCAAAAAAGAAAATGATACATTTAGGGTGTGTTCACACTTGGCATGTTTGATTCGATTAAAACGAACCCTGGTGCGACTGCTCTGTTAGTGCGGTTCAATTGAATAAGTGTGAACTCCGAACCCTGGTGCGGTTCGAATGAAATATGAAGGCAACACGTACCAAAGACATGTAAATGAACCAAAGATGGGACATGCTGTCACAAGATGCGACTCTAAAAAGGACAGAATGATCAAGTATACCTGTTTTTTCTCGTCATAGTCGCAATGTTACCCATCAAAGTTCGGTACAGACATCAGAACCGCGTTTCCTTGCAGCAGATCTTAGTTTGTGTGTATGACGGAGGGATTCCTGTTGCGGTTTTGACTCTTTTACACATTTTATAAGCTTTTAATAATTCAAAATACCATCATATGTAGGCTACGCACATGCAACAAGCACATTTATCCCAGCACACAGCATTGCATTGGATGTTCGGTAAGTTCCGTCATGAAATATACATACTAAACACCGACCGATCAGGTTGTGAACATAACCCTATGCCTTTAGGTTGAATTCATATTTCAGTCAAACCGCACCAGAGTTCGTTTGGCACTTGTTTGGTGTGTACCAGCATTTGGATGGCAGCGTTCACACTTACTGCACTCAAATAAACCGCACTAACAGAGCAATCACACCAGAGTTCGTTTTAATTGAACCAAACCTACCAAGTGTGAACACACCCTAATGAAGTACAGGTACAATTAATCTTTACATGGTATCCGATTTTTATGGCAGCTCTCCATACACACATCGAGTATTTTTAGGAATCTCCAGGCAACACTTAGACAATGTCTTTGTCCTGTTTGCACCTTGACGGAGAACTTGAGCTTTGCGTCTTAATACACGGAACTCTCCATGCAACTAAAAGGGTGAAATTTCAGTCATCATAACAGTCGATATATTTGAAATAACACGGTCATGTTCAGTCATAAGCACAATGAGACAAGCGTCATTCGGTGGTGCCATAAAACCTTATGAGCGGTAAAATTCAAAGTAACTGGTGTGTTAATCGTCCTAAATGAACATCGATAAAGCATATAGCTAATTGCCCTTAAAATGGCAGAGCAAGATCGCAAATCCCAGCGAGCTTTTGTTTTTAGGCTGCTTAGCGCCCCTCATAATCACTGTATTAGAGCTCTGTTGAGAGATGTCTGTCTGCGCCAGGTTATAAGATAGAGTGGCCTTTCTGCACGCTTTTCCATCAGCAGTGCTGAGGCGAGAATGAGTATTTTCAGAGGCTAATTAACTGGGGGCCGTCTTCATCACATGGCCATTATAGTGAGAGGCAGGGCCTAGAGGGGCGCCCGTCTCTCTCTACGCACTTAGCCCCGCTACTGCTTTAATTGTGCAGAAAATGTAATTTGTGTCTCAGTTCAAGTTCCCTCGGAGAGCGCTGTTCACTGTGGGAGACTCCAGTCACATGAATAGCTCTGCCATTCAACCATCCAGGGGTCAGGTGGTGGGAGTAGGCGGGTTCGACGTGCGTGAGTGTGTGTGCAGTGTCCTTGTGTAAACCAGTGCATGTTCACTGCACGTTGCCACGACAACCTGTCAGTCACATGAGATCGCAGCAATAACAAACCACAACGATTCAACCATCCAATCAATTCCAAATGGACAAAATCAAGTCCTGCCCTGGATTTGTTTTTTTGTTCGAGAAGCTCTCAATACATATGATATTTCCAGGAATCGCAAAGAATTGTTCAGACTAGGGGTGGGCGGTATGACCAAAATTCTATTTCACGGTATGACTCATTTTATTTCACGGTAACGATATATTTCACGATATAGATATTTATATATGTAGTTATTCTCGAAAAATCGACAAAAAGGGCTTTGTATAGGCCTAATAAATAAACCCAAATACTTTAGAAATGAAAAGTTCACATTGTTTTCTTTTTCTCTTATTTGGTAAATTATTTATTTGGTAAACTATTTAGACAGCTAAATATAAACAAAACACACTCATCAACTTTTAGATAAACTTCCCCCAACTGATTGATATTAAATACAACTCATAGGTGCAATTAAACTTTAAATAAAGTGTTTCTGAATAATTTTTCAATCTCATGTTATGCTTTACTTCATCAATCAGTTTATAATATCTGAATATTTTATATTGAACTATTCTATTCATGATAAATTAGTTACTTCCTTTTAATTTTGTAGGATAGTAATACTAGTTGTTTAAATGTGTTCCCCGGTACATTTGTGCCATGTCTGCTTAGGCTACACTGCGTTTTTAAGGGGCTTGTTTTGCTCTTTTTGTGATATCTGGCAACCCGTCACCCTGCGCTTTAATCAAGAGAAGTTCAGAAGTGACTAGCAGGAGAGCAGCAGTTTGAAAACCGAACAGCAGCTACTGTTAGTGTTGACTAAGTAGCCTAGTTTAAATTATACACACCTTGTAACTGCGTCATTATTTGACCATAGCCCGGTGAACACCGCGCTCCCTCAGTGCGCGTGCACGCGCGCGTCTTCTGCATCAGTAAAATGCGATCGGTTAATGTCGAGTGTCAAGTTGTAATCACGTATCGAATCAAAGGAAGATTTTATCAGCTGGTTCGGTGGCCAATTGTTTGGAGTTAGAAATATATAACTCGCGATGCATATTTAGTAATTTTGCCTCAGATAGGCTACAGGATTATACATTCACTTTAACAAGCAGGTTGTTCATTACCACGGGCGGCAAACTGTTTGCGTGTTTAAAAACTATACATAAGAGACGGAAAGATGCAGATAACTATACATTATTTAAGGTTATTTCTATTCGTTACGATATTGATATATGAACTGTTGTTGTCCAGCTTTCCCCGTTGCGAGCGTGCACTCCTCTATCTGTCGCCTGGGTGCTGCACTGCTCTAACTGCTGCGCCTTCCCCCCGAAAATATCACGTTAACAACAACAACAACCCTTTAGAAAATGTAATTCCTTTGTGGATCCTCTTGATCTGCTTTCTCCGTGTTTCTTTTTACAATTCTCAGTGTTTCAGTCTCACGCACGTTGCACGCGAGTTAACCACGCCCACTTATTTGCATTTCGCGGTATACACGGAATAAAAAAATCTGTTACGGTTGACATTTTCTACCGCGGTAACGATATATACCGTCATACCGCCCAGCCCTAGTTCAGACAATGTGTTTTTCCTGTTTTCCTTTTTTTAATACATAAAAACTCCATGCAGCTAAACCAGTGCACGTTCGCCATACGTTGCCACGCCACCTCTTTAAAAATCACACTGAGCGAGATTCACTGCTAGCCACACTAAAAAGCATAGCAACCATTAGCTGAATTGTTACTTCTTTCGTAATTAATAATTGCAGACACTGAGAAGATAATAGGCTGGATCTAGTGTCATTTTTGTGTTGAAAAAGACAGCACAATGAGTAACTGGATTTTTATAACAAATGCCACGTGTGCCGCAATCAGTCCCTTGTTGGCAGGAAAATACGGCGGACAGAGGGGAAAGAGGGTTGGGATGGGATGGAAGGGGAATTGCATTGTGCGGGACTGGTGTGAAACACAATACGTGGCGTAGTTTTAAAAGAGATGCCATGATCTTAGCTGGTTATCATCTAATAGGCTGTGACAGCAAGGCATTATGGGAGTTCAGAGGAGAGCAGGGGTTTAGGCTCTCAGAGAAAGAGAGAAAATTGGGAGGGGGATTGGTTAAGGGGTAGAAAAAGAATAAGTGTAAGGAGAAAAAGAGGGAGGCTGAAGGACGAAAAGATGAAAGCGAGAGGAAGGAAAGGAATGAGAGAGACCGTCGCTGGAGAAATCCTCTACACTTGTCACTCTTTACCTGGATCTACTATTCCTGTGGTGGAAAAGTGCTGATGGGTGGTGTTCCAGTGAGCTTTTCAGCTCAGAAAAAAGTGCTTACTGGCTCTCGCTGGAACGAAGAAGGGCTTGAGGAACTCTTCCCTCGCTTCACGCTTTTGTCTGAAGACTTTGCAGCGGCCAGCATTTTCTATCTTCTCCTCCTATCTGCTCTCATTTTCATTTTCTTATTTATTCCTTTCACTCTCCTGCCTCTCTGCTCACTTGGAATGGTGTCACAGTGAAGTCTGTTCTATTTCTTTTTTCTTTCCATCGTTTATTTAAACCTTTATATGTTCTGGCCCATTTTTAGGACATATCATGGAAACAGGATTTTATTTGCTCTCAAAGAGTATGTGGTCTGTGGAGATGCTCTAATGTGCACATAGCAAACCTCTCTCCTCAATTTGCCCATGGCCTTTTCTTTAAACTAGGATGTAAAAACGGCCAGGAGGACATTAACATATGACCACCCACGTTTACATATCAACGCCTAATCAATATTCATCAATTTGGCCGGCAGTGATGGAAGACAATCATAACCCAGGTCATTTACATGTAGAAGTCTTAAAGGTATAGTAGCAAAACTTAATTAAAGGTCAAAAAGGGCAGAAAGTGTTCATGCAAAAGTAGATTTAGGCTGTTTTGGTGCAAGAAACCTTGACTAACATTACCCTTAAAGTATTACTCAAGTCATATGTTTCTTTATTGGTTTTGTTTCCTAACAGCCATGGTTATGCACAAATGTTCAAAACTGTCAGTACTAATTTTTTTTATAAATATTTTTTTTATTATTCAGGAAGAATGTATTAAATCGATCAAAAGTGACAGTGAAGCAATCTATAATTTTACAAAAGATTTCTATTTTAAATAAATGCTTTTGCTTTTGAATAGGTTTTCCCAAGGTTTTATTCTCCATTCTGCCACCTGATGGAGTTTTGGTTCTTTGCCACTGTCGCCTTATTCCACATGTGTTGCCATTGGCTTGGCTTGCTTAGTTGGGGACATTAAATTTAACATTTAATTTAATATTCAACAATAATATTGATCTGCCTGCATTGACACTATTATACAAGAACTGAACTGAGCTGGACGATGACATCACGGTTTACTCCAGAGCGGTAAATATATACACTACCGTTCAAAAGTTTGGGGTCGGTACGATTTTAAATACTTTTAAAAGAATTCTCTTCCGCTAACCATGGCTGCGCTTATTTGATTAAAAATACAACAAAAATCAGTTATAGTATTAAATATTATTCCAGTGTTTTCTGTGTGAATATATAGTAAAGTGTAATTTATTCCTGTGATCAAAGCTGAATTTTCAGCATCACCAGTGTCAGTGTCTTCAGTGTCAAATGATCCTTCACAAATCAGTATAATATGAGGATTTGATGCTCAAGAGACATTTATTATTATTATCAATGTTGAAACAGTTGTTGGTCTGTCAGTTATACAGTTTTTTTTTTTTTTTTTTTAGGATTCTTTGATGAATAGGAAGGTCAAAAGAACAGCATTTGTTTGAAATAGAATCTTTTGTAACATTATAAATGTCTTTACTGTCACTTTCGATCAAATTAAGTATTGATTTCTTTCCTCCAAAAAATAAAAATAAAATTCTCACTGACCCCAAACTTTTGAACGGTAGTGTATATATATATATACAGTGGGGAGAACAATTATTTGATACACTGCCAATTTTGCAGGTTTTCCCGCTTACAAAGCATGTAGAAGTCTGTCATTTTTATCATAGGTACTCTTCAACTGTGAGTGACGGAATCTAAAACAAAAATCCAGAAAATCACATTGTATGATTTTTAAGTAATTCATTTGCATTTTATTGCATGACACAAGTATTTCATCACCTACCAACCAGTAAGAATTCCGTCTCTCACAGACCTGTTAGTTTCTCTTTAAGAAGCCCTCCTGTTCTCCACTCATTAACTGTATTAACTGGACCTGTTTGAACCCGTTACCTGTATAAAAGACACCTGTCCACACACTCAATCAAACAGACTCCAACCTCTCCACAATGGCCAAGACCAGAGAGCTGTGTAAGGACATCAGATAAAATTGTAGACCTGCACAAGGCTGGGATGGGCTACAGGACAATAGGCAAGCAGCTTGGTGAGAAGGCAACAACAGTTTGCGCAATCATTAGAAAATGGAAGAAGTTGAAGATGACAGTCAATCTCCCTCGGTCTGGGGCTCCATGCAAGATCTCACCTCGTGGGGCATCAATGATCATGAGGAAGGTGAGGGATCAGCCCAGAACTACACGGCAGGACCTGGTCAATGACCTGAAGAGAGCTGGGACCACAGTCTCAAAGAAAACCATTAGTAACACACTACGCCGTCAAGGATTAAAATCCTGCAGCGCACGCAATGTCCCCCTGCTCAAGCCAGCGCATGTCCAGGCCCGTCTGAAGTGTGCCAATGACCATCTGGATGATCCAGAGGAGGAATGGGAGAAGGTCATGTGGTCTGATGAGACAAAAATAGAGCTTTTTGGTCTAAACTCCACTCGCCGTGTTTGGAGGAAGAAGGATGAGTACAACCCCAAGAACACCATCCCAACAGTGAAGCATGGAGGTGGAATCATCATTTTTGGGGGTGCTTTTCTGCAAAGGGGACAGGACGACTGCACCGTATTGAGGGCAGGATGGATGGGGCCTTGTATCGCGAGATCTTGGCCAACAACCTCCTTCCCTCAGTAAGAGCATTGAAGATGGGTCGTGGCTGGGTCTTCCAGCATGACAACTACCCGAAACACACAGCCAGGGCAACTAAGGAGTGGGTCCGTAAGAAGCATCTCAAGGTCCTGGAGTGGCCTAGCCAGTCTCCAGACCTGAACCCAATAGAAATCTTTGGAGGGAGCTGAAAGTCCGTATTGCCCAGCGACAGCCCCGAAACCTGAAGGATCTGGAGAAGGTCTGTATGGAGGAGTGGGCCAAAATCCCTGCTGCAGTGTGTGCAAACCTGGTCAAGAACTACAGGAAACGTATGATCTCTGTCATTGCAAACAAAGGTTTCTGTACCAAATATTAAGGTCTGCTTTTCTGATGTATCAAATACTTATGTCATGCAATAAAATGCTAATTAATTACTTAAAAATCATACAATGTGATTTTCTGGATTTTTGTTTTAGATTCCGTCACTCACAGTTGAAGAGTACCTATGATAAAAATGACAGACTTCTACATGCTTTGTAAGCGGGAAAACCTGCAAAATCGGCAGTGTATCAAATACTTGTTCTCCCCACTGTTTATATAAATTATTAACTTTTTTAAAACAAAAATGAAACATCACTGAACTTACTTAAGCTGGACTGGGATGCTATTTTCTTCTGGAAACAAACTTTTTTGCATTATTTTCCTGTTATGTCTGTAAAGCTGCTTTGAAACAATCTGTATTGTAAAAAGCGCTATATAAATAAATGTGACTTGACTTGAACCTTCATGAAAGAATACGGAAAAAAAAAATGTATCACAGTTTCCACAAAAAAAACATTAAGCACCACAACGGTCTTTAATATTGATAATAACAACAAGAATTGTTTCTTGAGCACCAAATGAGCATGTTAAAATTATTTCTGAATGATCATGTGACACTAAAGACTGGAATCATGGCTGCTGAAAATTCAGCTTTGCCATTACAGGAATAAATTACATTTTAAAATGGTTATTTAAAATTGTAATAGTATTTTGCAGTATTAATGTTTTTACTGTATGTGTAGTCCCTAGTCTCCAGGAAGTTACTTTTTTGATTGAAGCTCTCAATTTTCAGAAGTGCTTACCAGTTTATTGTGCAATATGCATCAGGCAGTCAGTGAAAGGGCTGTAGGCGGTCCGTAGGTGTTCCGTCTGAGGCTGAGACTTTATCACCGATATTGCAAGTTTATTTATAAAGACTGATCTGTGCTGTACTAAAATTACGATGTGGCCTGTTCCTTTTGTTTTACTTTAAAGTCTCTTTTTCTAGCAAACATCTTACTGTGACATCAAGGTTGGACAAAACACGTTCCTGATCGAAAATGATTTTCTTTCATTCATACATTTTTTGGTGTAAACAGTGTTATCATGCTTTCTTTTTCAGTCTGTCTCTTTTCCTCTCCTCTTTCTGCTTTTTAGGTCTCATTCACTCTCGACCCTGTTATAAACCAAAATCTTGATCTGGGTGTTCATTACTAATCGATTTAAAGTAGAGAGTGCAATGTGAAATAATAGCTCATCCATGAGGAGAAAGAACAAGGGAATTATCCCATCGCAAGGTTTGTCTTCCCATTCAGAAACCCCTATGGCTTTGTAATCAGTCTTTATAAACCACCTTAATCTTTTAATTCACTTGTATCACTCCACCGGCTGGCCTTCTTTTATTTCTGGCGGGCACTTTGTAGCCGTTAATCCTCTAAACTGTGGGAGATTTCCTCCCCGTTTCCGAACCACCACCCTGACACCTTACAAGACGGGACCCACATGAAAATTAAGTACAAAATTAATTGTGGTTTTAAATATCGGTGTGTCATTTACAGGCAGGCATCTTAAAGCAGAAAACTTGGTTTATTTCAGTGTTGGTGAATGTGGACAGCACCCTAAAGAATTGCATGGTTCAAACTGTTCATTAATGATGCATGTTAAATGAGGGTTGAACATCTATGATAATAGAGTCTGATCAGTTGCTTTGTGATTGCAATAAAAAAGGATTAAAATAATTACATGGTTAAGGACACAAAGTACATAAACACACACACAGCCGCCTTCTGTAAATCGTTTGAAGTTTAGCTAATCAGGATGCTAAAACAATAAACATCTTATTTTGTTTTCGGCATTTTCCACTAGCTTTCATTTGCCTTTAAATAATAGAGAAAAATTTGAACTTCTTCTGACGTCTGAAATAAATTGCATGTACAAGATCCAAATTACATTGTTTAACCTCAGAATTATTGGCCCGCACTTATCTCCTGTGGCCCCGCCGCTCAATGATGTATGGCTTCGGTTTACTCTCCGCAAATCCCAGGGTGCACTGCAGACCCCCGGGTGGGCGGAGGGCGCGGCTGCTCAGATGGAGCGGCCTTTTATGTTTTATAAGCCCCCCTGCTCTCCTCTTTAATTTAGAAATATGAGAGTGTGTGTGAAAAAAAGAGGATTATTAGCTACTACTAATCTCCATGTTTGCTGTTGTACCCTCCGTCCTCCAAATCTGGGAGAACAGAGAGAGAGAAGGAGAAGAGAGGCTGGAGTGAGGAATTAAAAAACAAACAAACAAAAAAAACAAAAAGGAAGTAGAAAAAGAGAGGATGAGTGTACAGACAGACAGACAGATAGCCAGATAGATAGATAGATAGATAGATAGATAGATAGATAGATAGATAGATAGATAGATAGATAGATAGATAGAAAGGGGTGTAACGGTTCACGGTCACGGTTTGATTCGGACCTTGGTTTTGGGCTCACGGTTCGATACAAGTTCGATACATTTACATGGCCAGGCCCCCCAGATTCCTGACTGCTTAAAATAAAAAAAAATTGTTGATTTGTTACTCTTACTGAAATATTTCTGCATAGTAGAATGTAATGGCTTTTGGTAATGGCAAACTTATAGGTTTTATAAAAACTTATAGGTTTTGCCATTTGTAATGGCAAACTTATAGGTTTGATTAAAGTGTTTTGCGCAGCCTACGATGTAATTTTAGTTGCCCATGAGAGTTCATTAACATGCAGTGACAATGGCGGATGCACATGAAGTTCAATATTATGCTTTTTCAAGAAATCATGGAAAAATTAGTCTAGACATCGAGGGAAGCTGCACCCTTAGTCTTCCCATTTCCAGGACACGCATATTTCATCACTGGACTGTAGTAGTGAGACTTCCACGAGCCACGACACAAATCGGCACAAAGCCAAATGATTTTGTCACATTATAATAGCGGAAACAACTTAAAATACTCCGTCATTTATGGCATAGAGAAGAGTACGACATCATTCGAAACTGTAAAGCAGGGGGTGCCCAATCCTGCTCCCGCCGATCGACTGTCCTGCACAGTTCATCTCCAACCCTAATCAAACACACCTGCCTTTAATTTTTAAGTGATCCTGAAGACCTTATTGGTTGCTTCAGGTGTGTTTGATTAGGATTGGAGATGAACTGTGCACAGTCTGTAAAGGGTTTTTATATGTGTACACAGTACACTTACAATAAAACCAAATCAAATCATTGTGCTTTTGTAAAATAAAGAAAACAAACAGGATACCGCTTTCTCCTGTCCTGGTTTCCTTTCCGTGAAGTTAGGGGAGCGAGTCACAAAAAATAATCGAAACTCCGCTTATAGGCTACTAGCAAGCATCTGAACTCTTGTTTTGGTTTGGGGTATATCGTCCCTTTTTTCTCTGCTCTTTTTCTTGTTGTGGTGCTTAGCAAAAAGCACTGCATTACCGTGCGCACCCCCTTCTGGATTGGAGTGTGGATCGCCTGTGACTGACTGTATTCGGCATCTGACTGTGCTGAACCATGACATCCATGCCGTAACGTTTGGTACGAATACATGCACTGTTAGATAGATAGATAGATAGATCCATCCATCCATCAATCCATCCATCTGACCATATCTACTCATAATTATCTATGAGTAGATATGGCTAAATATAGACAGATAGACAAGACAGACCGATCCATGTTATTTTTATTGCTATTTTTTGTAAATTAAGATAGACAAATGGATAGATATGTGAATATTTGGATAGATATTATAGATATAGACGATGGCCAGATATAGTAGAATGATAGATAGATGGCTACTAGATAGATGAATTGAAGGATGGATGGATGGACAGACTGACAGCTGGATTGATAAAACGATGGATAGTTTGATGGATGGATGCTTATTTTGATTGTAAATTAAGATATAGACAAATGTATAGATATCTATATTGTGTTGTAAATAAGCACAAAAAGATGGATGGATGGACTGATAGATGGATGGTCCAACAGATAGATGGACCGACAAATAGATGACTGGATACATAGACAGACAGACAGACAGATAGATAGATAGATAGATAGATAGATAGATAGATAGATAGATAGATAGATAGATAGATAGATAGATAGATAGATAGACAGACAGACAGACAGACAGACAGACAGACAGACAGACAGACAGACAGACAGACAGATAGATAGATAGATAGATAGATAGATAGATAGATAGATAGATAGATAGATAGATAGATAGATAGATAGATAGATAGATAGATAGATAGATAGATAGTTTTTAAGACCGACAGATAGACGGACAGAGACAGACAGATAGATGAGCTGAGTTTGAGAGTGGTGTCACAGAGAGCGCTGGCGGGGGGAGATCCACTCTTTCATTGAGGCAGCTGTGCAGTCTGTATTTAAAGGGGAGGAGACAAGCTGACAGAAACACTGCCCTCTCTCCACTCACCCTTTTGTGAGGAGATTGCAGCGGCCGTCATAATTACACACAGACAAAAGACGAGAGCTGCGGTGACCGTGTGATGGAACACTCTCGGCCTGACAGGCTTTTCACCTTTTCATCCATCTATCAACACACCACTGTCATTTGTTTCAGGTCCAAAACATAACAGAGGCACCGCAAGGCTTTTTCGATATATATTTATATACATATTAGTCACACGCTCAGGTTTTTTTTTTTTTTTTTTTTTTTGCTGTTTCTTGCAGAAACTTGTTAAAAAAAGACGCCCACACATGACAGAGACACACTTTGCACAAATCAATGGTGTGCGTAATGAACGGCGGTGATGAGCAAAAAATGTCCCCATTTAGAACACGACGCACCGGCGAACGTGCGCTTACCTGTGTCTGCGGATTCAGCACATCACCATGGCAATTACAGCCTCTGTTTCCTCTCCGAGGCTGGGTGACCAAAGAAAGAGGGCCGTTTATTAGCCCCAGCGGGTTTATTAGCCCCCTTTGGAATGCACACTCTGTTTATTCCCAGTTTCTGTTCCCGCTGACAGCCCGCGTCGCCAAACTCTTCCAGGGCAGGACCCAGCCTTAGCGCTTTTTATGAATTCAAATACCTAGAAAGAGCCATCTGGATGGGAAGATATTAATGACACACACAGATCCCAGCATGCATCCCAGTTCTAATCAGGCGGCGCTTGCTCCGCAGCTCTGTTTTCCAGGGAATTGGGGGGTGTGGGGGGTAAGTTTAGGGGGGCCGCCTGTACGGAAAGCACGATTGATGCTTTGTGTGGCATGTGAATACAAATGAAGGATTTGTCAAACCGCAATATTTGGGTCCCCATAGATTAGCATACGGCAGTTGGGTAATTATACTCACACTTGATTGAATGGAGTCAAAACAGGGGGATGAGTAAACTTCTGACAGCTTTTGATTTCAATGGAAAAGGGGGTAACTATAGATGCATAATACATACACGCACATTTTCAAACAAATGGCCTCCATTTTGTGTTTTGCTATGACAGATGTGTCCCTTTTAGTAGATAGATTGATACTTGGATGGATGCATAGAAAAAAAGTGAAATGCTTTGTTCATTTCAAGTGTAGACCTTCTGCGGAGTGAATTATTTTATCTAACAACAAAAAGCCATTTATAGCTGACGGAATTACATTTACATTTATTGAGTCATATGTTATTGTAATAATATTCAGAATGGTGTACTTCAGGTTGTTTCTGGTTTCACTTGTAAGCTGTCCTTCGGTACCTGCTGTTTTAGTAAAGCCCAGAGGGGCGTCATCTAAATAAACTGAATTAAATCACACTGAGATTTGAGAAGCATGTAATTTGTATTTTTTAATAGGTTGGAGTGGTTGACGCTGGACTTCGGCGTCTTCTGGTGAATGAGAACTCGGAGGTTAAGCAGGAATTTAAATAAGAATGTACAGTAATTTAGTTCTATTTTATTTAATGTTGTATTCATCCAAAAAGCCAATAATTTTTTTTCTCATCTTCTTATTTTAATTCATGTTTCTTTTGATTACTATTCCAACAGAATTAAACCCAGCATGATCTAAATCCCTGAGGAATTTAATATTTTATTATCAAACAGACGTGCACACACAAACTCTTTCACATCAGTGGATTTTATCATGTTTCCTTTGTTCAAATGATTTCACTTTAATTTATTTCTGTAATCATCAGAGGCGCTTTCTTTTATTTTCACTTCATATTTTATTTTAGTGTCTTTTATTTTTTTTGTCAAATAAATTTATTCCAAACATAAAAGGCGATTATTAAAAAAAACTCTGCAGCTTTTAATCAAAGGAAAATTGCAACACGTTCTTCAATGTCAACACAAAATTAATTTGCCAGATTAATCCAAGTAATGAGGGGAAAGCATGAAAGCATGTTCCTTCTTACTTACTGTCTCTGTCTATGACCTGTAGAATGTTTTGGATGGAATTTCCCAGGACTTCTCCAAGATATTGCTACTATATTATTTTATGTTTTACTATTAGTTTATTATTAAATTATTATTATTTATAAATTGGTAGGACAAAATTGTAATGGTTGCTACGCCATGTACTGCTAAATCTATCCGTACCATGTAATACAAAAAGTAAAACAGTCACATTATGAGGCATTGACTTTTTTTTTTAACTATCATTTGAGACCTGAATAGTGTCTAGGCATGAGCAGGAACTATTAGCCCAGGCTGACTCGAGCTGTACTCTATTGCATCAGCGATGCGTCTGTGACAGACTGTTCTATTCCCCTGGTTCCTCGGAGGCGGCTGGCGCTCTCATTCTGAAGCCCGTCCGGTGTTCTTTCTTTCTCTCTGTAGTTGGCAGGGCCATTTTGAGAAGCTACTGTGCATGGCGGCCTTTAGCAGAGAATGTAATTTCAGGCTCCAACGGGGGAATAAGGAAAAAAAAAAAAAAGGGAGAGAAGAATGATAATACTGTGGAAGGTCAAATATTGATCATGCTATAGAGAGCAGCTTTAGGCAGGCTCACCATGAGAACTTTCAACAGGCTTTCTCTCTCTCTCTCTCTTCCACTCAGGGATTCGTCCTTCATCTCGGGGGGAGAGTGAATGAGGGAGGAAAAAGTGTGATGGAGAAAGAAAGATATAGCAAGAGAACATTTGGGTCGAGTGAATGAACGCTGTGCGCCTCCTCTGCTGATTTGAGTGAGTGTAGGGAAAGAGAGTGCTCTTCAATTCCACGCCTGTCCAATAGTGTTTACGCCAGGTGGGAATATCCAGGCTGTGTCCTTGTAAGACAAGAAGCCCCAGCGGATTCAGATGAGGTGGTTCACTGCCGTTGCATACATCGGCTCGCCGCATATATCCCGGTGCTTTATCCTGGCCAGAGAGAGGCTTGAGACCAGGAGAAATGTCCTCGACAATCAGCAGAAACCCCCTCAACCTTGGGCTCTCTGCCGACCTGAGCCCTCGTCTCTATGAGAGTAACTGAAAGAGACACACAGACAGGGGCTGTTAGCAAGTCTTATTTACGTACTTGGAAATCACAGCCAGTGTTAAAACACTCCATTCCAGAAACATCTGGCCAACTGACACAGGCCTTTTACAATTTCTTTCTTGCCCACAGTTTTAAGAATTTGGTCCATAGAAAGGATTTTGTTGGAAGGTTACTGAAACCCATTTGTTTTCGAGCGGTGCTGTCTATTTGTCACTTCAGCATTTATAGCATAGTATATGAACTGAAATAATACATTGACATACTGGTATGATGGCCATGGAAATTGTCTTTCTAATTACATAGTTAGCAGCATTTTATTTATTCTAAATACACTCAATTAAATTATATTTGATCACTTTTGCAACTTTTTTTGTTCACAAGTGATAGTTACCTTAATTTATCATGATTTATTCCTTTCCCCACCCCCTGATTTCATTGGTTTAGATTGCACTTTAAGAAATGTATTAGATGAATACACTGGTGGACTCACTAGCTGCACAGATTTATGCCCATTTACAGTCTATTTACTTAAAGGACGGCTGACACGTCCTCATTATGCCGCCATATGAGATGACAGAAGTCTAAATGGCATTTATGTTAAGGTCACTGTTTTGTTTACTCAACTGAGGCCTCTAAGAGCATTTGAGTCTGTTGATCTATTGTTCGCATTGGGAGAGTTAAGTAACTTAGCCTTTCTCCACAAGAACGCTCACAGTCGCCGCAAAGCAGATTTCCAGTCACTTAACATTCGGCTCACTGAGCAGCGAAGAGCAGTCATTTACAAAATGGCCAAAAGATGCTAAGAAGTAACCTTAGAAAACTGCAATTTAGCATAAATAGCTATATGGTTTGTTTTAAGGAAATTTGTTTATGGTGTTCACTCACTGAAACATATGTGATGCGTAGAGCGTAAGAACGATTTAGCAAATATCCAAACAGTTGATAATTGCTGAAACTTAATAACTTCAGAGGAGGAATGTTCATGGGGAGTGAACGCAGTTGAGGGCAATAGTATTTAAAGAAACGTTCAGTAAAATTCTATCACATTATGATAGAATATGAAAGTGTAGAATATGAATAGAATATATCAGTTGATAGAATATGAAAGTGTATTTAAAACTAGGAATGAACTTGCTAGTAAACGACTCTTTTGTGAGTTTTGTGGGTTATGATAGGCCAGTGTTGGTCTTGAGCTGATTTATTTAGTCCCAGTCCATCATTGCTAGTTTGTTTTTTGCTACTCTATAAGAAAGAAAAAAAACTTGCTGTGTCTGGTGAGATTACGATGAATCTGAACTTTTTATTCTAAATTAATCTCGTACTCACCATGTAAATCAAAGGTCAAGAGATCCCCTGTACATTTAGACTTCATCCTGTATATATTTAAACTTCAGTTCGGTCATTACCACAAACTAGACTCCAAGGACTGAGATCTATCACCTCTGATAGATTCAGAGCAGAGGCTGGAGGACACAGGGCCTGTAAAACACCACCGCAGTGATCCGCTTGTAAAATATGTGGTGATTTCATGAACTGAGGAGGATCATGCAAGATATATGGTAGCGGCATAGCAGCTTTGTATAAAATTGTGGGTTTCATTTGAACCTGAAAGAAAAGTGCATGACTGAATGTATAAGAAAATAATTTTAGGCCATATAGAAGGCCATTTCAGCCGAGCTTGAACACCAAAAGAACATGTCAAAAAGACAATGTCATGGAGTGCTCATTGTGAATACCTAAGAGAAATTAGAAAAATGGGTTTAAATCAGACTTCGGTATTAAAATAGTTAAAAGATTTTATTCAAGTGCCACTTTTATGCTTTTTCAAATATTACCTTTCATGCGAAAGAATGAATTGATTCTGAAGTGCCAAGTCCTCAGCAAATTCCTGTCTTACTAGGTTTCTGAAGAGCATTTTTGAAGCCCAAAGTGGGCGGAGCCGGCCGTCGCCATCTTGGCAGCGCGTCACTCCCGGATAAACGAAAATGGGGAAAGAGGTGGGATTAGCTGAGGTGTCGTGACGTGACAACTAACAGACAGCAGACAAACGGCTAGTAGTGACAGCAGCGGCAATCCACCTGTCATTCAAGTGGCCATGCCCTTAATTATGCAGAAATTTAAGGCTTAATATAATTTTAACAGATGAATTATAAAAAAATCACCCCCCTCACAGTTTTCATGAAGGGCAAAATTAGCTATATAGACCATAACCACTTTTTGTACCAGGCTGTAAACATATTTCTTTCTGCTGTAAAGTTGGGCATTTTAACATGTTGGGTATATGGGATTGACTCTCTTTTGGAGCCTGTCTCTAGCGGCCAGTCGATGAATTGCAGTTTAAGTCACTTCCATGTTGGATTCAAGAGAGAGACCGGAAGGTTGCCGCTTGGTAGCAACGTAACAAATTTGCATAAAGCCAGCCAATGTTCTTCATTGGTTGCCCGTGAAAAACATCTACTTTGACCTGCCCTCAAACACTGTAGTTGTAGCTGAGGCCTGGCAGAGTTCGGTTTGTGTTGTTGACATGTCGAGAAGACTCTGTTTTCTGCGCTGTGAATCCAAATTCATTTCAAACGGATGAGGACTTGCGCTGGAATTGATACGCCATCCTTACTGTTCATATCACTGAAATTTAAATATGGTAATGGTCATTTCGTTTCCGACATGCTGTGTAAGCGGTAGACCAATCACAATGAACTGGGCCATCTGACCAATCAGAGCAGAGAAGGTTCTTGGAAAGGAGGGGTTTAGAGAGATTGAATCTTCGAACGAACCGTTTTCAGACTCTTTGAGAAATTAGGTAATGTGCGATGTATATTATGAGAATATTGAAGTGTTTTATGACCTTTGATGGATGTACATCTTTTTTAAGAGACCCCTAAAACAAAATTAGGAACCTTTAAAATAGCATAATAGGGGCACTTTAAAACACATGTGGGTTTGCAGCAGTGTTATTTTAGTATTAATTATATGTTATTATAGTATTTATTTTTAATTATTTTAATTTTTATATTTCAATTATTGTCTATAATAAGTCTATTTTAAGTTTTAGTATTTCTATGTGATTTTGTGATCCCCCCACTCATTTTTCTGTTTAGCTTTATTTTATTTCAGTTTTAGTTTTTAGTCATTGTAGTACTTCAACTTCAACTTATTTTATAATAACTGGTTGTCAATGCAACATTTCTTATTTTCATTTAAATTTTTTTCCAGCTTTTCCCCCCCCCAATTAACAAACATGAATAGTAAAAATTGTAGTTAACAATAACAACACTGATTTGCAGCGCTTTTATGTTTTTAATTCATATTTCTACTATGAATCAACTGTTTGAATAAAAAAGGCTTTGAGCTATTTTCACATTAGAGTTTGCCTTGGACCCATTCAAGTCAAAACATGTTTGTTTCAAATAGTTAGGAAAATTCATGATAAAAATGCAGATATTTGATTGACTCTGTACTAATTTCATTAATTATTCTGTTTACAGGTTGAACTTGTCCACTGTGGCAGTTCACTGGTTTCGTAACATTGTCCGGATATGGGTGTTATTGTACAACACCCAAGAAGCACTGCAGTGCGGTGCAGTTAGCGGAAATAACGACAAATTGAAAGTGTGCAAAGCTGTCTGCGAGCTCACTGTGGGCACTCGCTGACCAGTAAAGTGTAATTCTGTACAACTCTTTTAGCAGTTCTCATCCAAGACGGGTTTTGCAGAAAAACAAGTCGCTGTATGAAGACGGAGAGCTTCTATTAGCGCAGAAGTGTGTAAACGCACAATAGGCAAGTTTGAAAACTTAAATCTTACTTTGCCTGCCGACGGCTTAAACTGGAGGCTGACTAAAGTGTTTTATGCGGCATCGGCGGTTTATTCTGTCTGAATGAGTAATCGAACGTGCCCTGAGTGATTCAGTTTGTAACGGAATTCATTATTCATGGCGAATAGCTCATTTACTGGTAATTTCTAATGGCTTTATTTGGATGTGACTTTTGAAATTCTACTAAATGTTCCTCTGCCACCGCTTATTAGTGTAATGCATTTATGAGCCAGTAATTTTGGTTAATGTTTGTGTGCTTTGAAAATGCGTGTGGCCATGCTAATGCTCATGCAAGAGGAGGGAAAATGGTTCAATAACGATTTGTTTACTAAAAGTCATTGTGGGCCATTCTCATCTTATACACCCCCCATCCTTCCTAACATTCATTAGAGTGACTGGACTAATTAAAAGCACCACTTTTGAGTGTGTCTTCGTGTGTGTTTGTTCTCCGTTATCTCTGTGAGTTCCTCTGGCCGCAGTGGAGAGAGCCGAATAACCTTCTAAATGTGCTCGTTTAGAACCTGAGAGAAGCTTTATGTTTCTTCCTCCTACACAGTGTGGAAAGGGAAAAGATATCGAACCTGTAGGACAGTTTATATATATATATATATATATATACTCTCACCGGCCACTTTATTAGGTACACCTGTCCAACTGCTCGTTAACACTTAATTTCTAAGCAGCCAATCACATGGCGGCAACTCAGTGCATTTAGGCATGTAGACATGGTCAAGACAATCTCCTGCAGTTCAAACCGACCATCAGTATGGGGAAGAAAGTTGATTTGAGTGACTTTGAACGTGGCATGATTGTTGGTGCCAGAAGGGCTGGTCTGAGTATTTCAGAAACTGCTAATCTACTGGGATTTTCACGCACAACCATCTCTAGGGTTTACAGAGAATGGTCCGAAAAAGAAAAAACATCCAGTGAGCGGCAGTTCTGTGGGCGGAAATGCCTTGTTGATGCCAGAGGTCAGAGGAGAATGGCCAGACTGGTTCGAGCTGATAGAAGGGCAACAGTGACTGAAATAACCACTCGTTACAACCGAGGTATGCAGCAAAGCATTTGTGAAGCCACAACACACACAACCTTGAGGCGGATGGGCTACAACAGCAGAAGACTCCACCGGGTACCACTCATCTCCACTACAAATAGGAAAAAGAGGCTACAATTTGCAAGAGCTCACCAAAATTGAACAGTTGAAGACTGGAAAAATGTTGCCTGGTCTGATGAGTCTCGATTTCTGTTGAGACATTCAGATGTTAGAGTCAGAATTTGGCGTAAACAGAATGAGAACATGGAACCATCATGCCTTGTTACCACTGTGCAGGCTGGTGGTGGTGGTGTAATGGTGTGGGGGATGTTTTCCTGGCACACTTTAGGCCCCTTAGTGCCAATTGGGCATCGTTTAAATGCCACGGCCTACCTGAGCATTGTTTCTGACCATGTCCATCCCTTTATGGCCACCATGTACCCATCCTCTGATGGCTACTTCCACCATGTCACAAAGCTCTAATCATTTCAAATTGGTTTCTTGAACATGACAATGAGTTCACTGTACTAAAATGGCCTCCACAGTCACCAGATCTCAACCCAATAGAGCATCTTTGGGATGTGGTGGAACGGGAGATTCGCATCATGGATGTGCAGCCGACAAATCTGCGGCAACTGTGTGATGCCATCATGTCAATATGGACCAAACTCCCTGAGGAATGCTTCCAGCACCTTGTTGAATCTATGCCACGAAGAATTGAGGCAGTTCTGAAGGCAAAAGGGGGTCCAACCCGTTACTAGCATGGGGTACCTAATAAAGTGGCCGGTGAGTGTATATATATATATATATTAGACGTCAAACTGCAGATAAAGATTCAAGCCACTGGCTAACCACTTTGACAGCTGCTATAGAGGATATTTTGTCTATGAAATGCAGTCAGGAGCACTTCAGGAGAAGGAGGGAGAGAGAGAGAGAAAGAAGCTAAGAAACTAGGGAAGCTTAAGCAAAGGCCTGAAACATTCGCTATTTAAATATGTGAATGCAAATATACAAATGCTTCTAGAAATGCAAGCAATTCATGTGTCGTTGAGTTGCAAAATGTGGCAGGCCGCCTATGGTGCACATACAGTAACAGCAGAATTCTGGCATTTTTCCCTAAAATATATTTTTTTACAGTGTACCAATTTTTTTAGGGAAATATATTGATGCCTATATTTAAAAAAAAAAAAAAAAAAAAAAAAAAAAGCAAATGCAGATGCAGATGGCAGAAAATTGAATGAGGGTTGATTGAATGAACATGAGGGTGATTAAATGATGATTTTCATTTCTGGACACTAACTAAAATGTTGCTATAGATGGTATGCATGTGACGTCACCACCGGCCGGAGTGACTGCGGTTACAACCAGTGATTGGCTACAAGAGGATTTCAGCGTGAATGCAGCGAAAAACACACAAAACACATCTTAAAAGGGAAAGGGCTTTGAGATTGACTGTACAAATAGATTTGACAAGAAATTGGTCTGTATTTTTACAGACTGCTGAAAGCTACAGAAAAAGAGAAACAACTGGATCGCTGCAATTCATAGAAACCATTGAACTCCAGGCAAGGAAATGTGGATTTGCAGTTATCATTTTGTGTCAATATGTTGAATTTTGGGGTGAAATCTAATCTACCCTATAAATTTGTATAATTGTATTTCAAGTTTTAAGGCTGGACGATATGACTATAGGCTATATATAACATTGATATAAGTAATCACCCGGATTTAGACCTACTTATATTGTATTATTTATATAAAGCGTTCACTGGCAAATTTGCTTTATGTATTTCCCAGTGTTGAAATCAGGCACATATAAATGTCAGGAAATACGATTCCTGGCTACATGTCCACGAATCACTGGATCTTTGGTAAGTTGTAAGGAACACTATCAAGTCCAACGTTTAGTTTAAACTAATAATCGTTGGTTTAACTCGCATTTTCGCAGTTTCCCCTATTAAATCCAGTAATGCAGCTGGCTCTTTTGCCACTCAGTCCGGCTGAGGGGGGAGTTCCGGCGGAAAAGTGACGTCAATGCACACCCTCTGCAGTAGCCTAATATTACAGTTGTGATTTTCTATTTCATTATTAAAATCTATTTTTACATTCATCTTGACTGAGGGGGCAGGATAGTCCGGGTTAGGGGGCGACAACCCCTCACAACCCCTTCTCTTCCAGGTCAACAGCTGTCACATAAGAAATTACTAGAGAACCTTGATTTTTGTGCTAGCTACCTGACCAACAACATATCTGGTTTAATCACGCAGACATTTGATGCTAAATCTGTCGATCCCTTCAGTACTTAGGTTTATCACGTCCACAGCAACGCAAGAGCGCACGTGTTTAACAGACCTTGCTTGCGATGCGTTAGCCAAACATTTATGTTTCTGGCCTTACCTCCTCATGACCCCGATCATTTAAAGAACTCAACATTTTATATTAATAAATGTACTGCAGCCATTTGAAACATCCACCCAAGATCGTCTGTCCTTTATGAGGGTTTGAAATGTGCAGTGCTGGAATTTTTACAGTGCTGACCATGGCTTAGCATACTCATAAAATATTTTATGAGTATGCTATTTTTTCAACTTTAATATTTAATATCACAAGTCCTATAAAAGGTAATATTTGTTGTAAAAATGTAACATTTTCAAATATGTACTTTACAATCTAAGGCATCAAATTTTGGCCCAGTCAGCGAAAAATAACGTTTCACTTTGAACCTGTTATTCCCAGCTGACTAGTTATGCAGCAACTGTCAGTAATATCATTTGTCTGTGACAGTTATTCAAGAGTTTGATTGATTATTTGAGGATTTGGGGCTACTACAACTGCAGGGTCCAAAGAAAAACACAATATTAATGTAGAACGGAATGCAAGACTCCCGCGTCTACAAGATTTTTCTTCTGCATTGACGTTGCAAGTCTGCCTTCATTTCTTTCTTCATATGTGATGCTGCAACCTCCAGTTGCAAAAGTTAGCACAGCGTTGGTGTGGTCCATCCATATAATGCATTTAATATTTAATCATAAATCTATTCTATTCATTTTTAGTCAAAAAATGTGTGTGCGCTGTTAAGTCGCTTAATTGTTTGTGAGTACACGTGTGTGTGTGTGTGTGTGTGTGTGTGTGTGTGTGTGTGTGTGTGTGTGTGTGTGTGTGTGTGTGTGTGTGTGTGTGTGTGTGTGTGTGTGTGTGTGTGTGTGTGTGTGTGTAAAAAAAAAAAAAAGACAGGAGAGATTTTTAGAGTGTCTATGAACCCACAGAACGCCTAATTAAATTCCTATTCAAATCCAGCAGTATTTCATGACAGCTTGTGATAAAAACCCCATTGTGTGTAATGATATGCTTTGTGAATGTGTGTGAGGAGAGATGGAACAGAAAGCTTTGGGGGGAAGTGGGAGGAGGGAAGCTCAGAGCTTCCTACAGTCGAAAGAGAAAATGGTAATACAAACATGAAAGTAGCCCTTGAACTACTTTTTCACCTCTGTTACAAACCCAGAATTTCTGAATCAGCAAGCGTCTTTTTCTCCAGGTGTCCATGATCCGCTCACTGTATATTGATTAGGGAATATGAGCAGGAAGCTCATCTTATTTGCCCTGGAGTTTTATAGAGTATGGCATGCTATAACTGACAGGTTCAATGATTTATAATATAAAAGTCCCTTGTCATTAAAACACCCTGTAAATTGACTTTAATAGCCAGTAAATGTAGCATCTCCTTTATACTGTATTAAATATAATTAAGGTTCCGTTCATTACTATGTCACTCCAGATTGGGTATGTTGAATATTTGTAAAATAAAATTAAGCGATAATGTGACTAATACAATAATTGTAATGTTTTTTTTATTTGACCATTAGGTATACAATAATTATGTAGTTTTATAATCCTTTTTTGTCTCACGCCTAGCGTTTTTAGACATTTGTTTAACTGCACTAAACTGGCACTAAGTGGAATTGCAAAAATAATGGTTGTTTTCATACAGGTTTCCTGAACACCAAGGACGATCTACAAACTATAACGAAACCCGGTATTAATAATTAAAGTTTCTAATTCTCTGAGAATAGGGAAGTCTATGCCATAACTATAACAATAACAGCACAAAGGAATGATAACGGAATCGCTTTCGGAACGAGCTAATGAACGTTAAAATCATTGACAGTCAATCAAGCTTGAGCATTTAAAGTGGCAGATGACAAAACACCACCATGCCCTTATAATACTAAACTAAACTAAATGTTATTGTGTGCTGGTGTGGATGTTAATACAGTTGTACTGTAATTATCTATTTTTATGGTTCTTGGTGCGAATGGGCATAAAGAGTTGGTAAGTATGATTCAGTGAATCACTGATTCTATGGATCAGTAAAAAACTCATTCAGTGAATCAATTTAGTCAAAACTTTGATTCACACATTGTTGCATATTAAGTAGTAAAAATATTTATCTAGTTAAATATTGCTATTTATTGATATGAAATGTTTTATTTGTGCATGTAAGTGACAATTATTCAATATCATTCTTCTTGATTAATTTAAATCTAGATTTTTCTTCGAAGGTAACAACACAAGGTGGCATTTTCTTCTCCTTTTCTGCTATACTGACATGATGAAATAGTTAGTTTCACTTTTTTAATTGCATTTAGCATAGTTTCTTCTCGGCTGTCTGTAGCCAATCAGAACACACCTGCAACCACAGAAAAATATTATGAGACATATAGATATTTTATAGCTATGTCATCCAGCAACTCTAGTTACCCTTCCTTCTCAAGCTCACTTTAACTCGTTCTCTCTCCATCTCTTTCCTGTCTTTTTCGCTCGGACACTCTCCTGTTTTCAGCTGGAGGCAGAGTTCTGTCTGTAAACCTCTGGAGACGCGCTCTCTCTATCCCTCTCACTCGTTTCTCTCGCTCTGTCTCTCTGACAACTGCTGCAGGGGTAAAGGCCCGTTGTGTTTCTTGGTGTTTGTTTGAGGAGGCTGCATGTTAAGTGACCTGTCCATCCAAAATACTCTCTCCATCTGATCTCCCTTTACATCTCAGTCAAACGCTCAGCTTGGACAGCGGTATTCATTAATATAGTAGCAACCTATACGGCACACTCGCATAACCCCAAACCTAGCACACGCGCGCACACACATGCACGCAGACCAGCAGCAATGAAACAGAACACCTCCGGAAAGCAGTTTGTGTCACACTCTCTGTACACCCTAAGGGAGTTCATAGTACAGTGGAGAGATAGAGACGTTCGCTACACTGTAAACAGCAGACTAGATGTGTGAAGAAAATGTAAGTGGTGTTTGTGCGAGAGCTTGTTACCTTGGTGTGTTGCTAGTGTGTTGCTTGCTGATGGTTATAATTTTTTAGGATGGTTCACTATAAAATTGAAAAAAACTTTTTTATATATATTTATTTCAGGTAACTTATGTGCTTCATGTGGTAAGACCTAAATTTACTGTTTTTATTCAAATAAAAAGTATTATTTCATATGACAAAATCAACCTGACTATATTACTACTAAAATTAAAATGTAATTTGGGAAAAATAATAGTAATATAGTCAGGTTGATTTTGTCATATGATTTTTTTTCCCAAATTCCATTTTTTTCCATTTGAATTTTTCTTGATTCCATTTAAATGGTTAAATTACATTTTTGTAATAAAACAAAACATGTCTAATTAATTAAAATAATGTATTAATTTACAGTAATAACAATTTATTCAAAGTTTAACAAAAACTCAATTTTTAGGGTGAAATACATTTTTTCATTCCGTTTTAGTTTAGTTTATTTATTTATTTTAAATTCCATGTTTTCCGTTTATTTTTTTGTGGATTACATATTAATGGTTGAATTATACTTTAATAATCAAAGAATTTCTAATCAATTTAATTCATAAAACTAACATTTTAATAATTATAAACTTTTTTTTACATAATAATAGGGCCCTATGGAATGTGTTATTTTTTCAGAAATCCTGTAATGTCTGTTTAATTTTTTTTTTCTTATGATGTAATTTCCATTTTTATGACTGGATTCCATGATTCCGGTCATGTTTTCAAATCACGGAAATCATAAGGCTCTACATTAAGTTGCTCAAATGTAGGCTAAATTTATGTGTCAGAAAGTAAGACTAAGCCTTTCTAGTGATTTGTGGTGTTGGGTTGTAAAAAAAAGAAACATATTATATGAAATTATTTTTTATTATTAAAAAAATGAAAAAATGTAACGTTCTAATTGTTTTAACTAAAATATTTAAAATATTCTAAAAATATATTTTAATATAATATAGTAATAATTTGTTTGATCATTTTAAAAAGTTACCATTTTATTCCGAAAGTTAGAAACAGGGTGAGTTAAGCAGTGAAGTTTAATACTTAGCATTAAGAGTTTCCTGAAACCCAGACCTTAGTATGAGCAATAGTAGTGATGCTTCCCTTAGCAAGCACCACTAATAAGGCATAGGTCCTGTTGTGTCCCCTCCTGTGTGTTTGCGTTCCCCTAGCTAAATGATGTGGCCTGTGTGGCGATACAATGAACCTTGACATGTGCTGTGGAACATTTATTCTCATTAGTGCTGGTCTTTAATGCAGCTGTGCCGTGTTACCACTGTATGACACTCCATCACGGTCTCTCCAGGCGCAATGACATCCCTGTTACACCAGCCACACATGAAACCACCAATTTAAGACCTTTTTTGTGCAATGATTGAGTCACACTAACAATTTATTTCTATGAAGTGCAAGAATTGGTGTGCTTTCATGAGAAACCTATTACATCAAGAGTTTTAGTAAAAAGATAAATAGGAGTGGTTCTCAGAGAGCTAGTGGCTTTGTGACTAGGGCTGTCGCGGTGAAGGAATTTCCCTTGCTGTAATTTTGAGTGGCTCAATAGCGCGATATGCGGTATAACCGCCATTTATTTATATTTATTTGTTGCTATATAAATACGTGTTATGATGTGGTCCGCATACATAAAAACAATGTAACCGAAACTAAACAGCGTCTCTGCGCATTGAAAGACTGTCACTCAGCGCGCAGTTACATTGTTACGCCAACAGACTGTCTTTGAGTGAGTCATTAAACCGTTCATTCAACGAAAACGTTCAAAAAAGCTGATTCCTTAAATGATAGATGTAATGAAACAAGGTGTTAATTATTTTTTTACTTTGAGCAGTGGCGTAGACAGGGGAGGGGCCATGGGGGCACTGGCCCCTCCTGAAAACTGATTGGCCCCCCAGTGTGCCCCCACCCTTCTACTTGTCTGTCACTCAAAAATTCAAATCATAATCTTTCAGTTTGTAGTAGAATAATTCATGATTCCGCGTCGCGATGCTTCTCAACGAGGACCAAGAATAGCGAGCTAGAGTTTTTTCTATTTCTTTTTCATTTTTTTTGACCCAGCGCCAATATTTCCGCCCGTGTTCTCTGATTTGTTACTTAGACTTGAGTGAACTAACATTTAGCCAATCACAGCGCGAAGCATCTATTGGTCGCGTCTGCCATGTGCTTCAAATCTCTTGTTGCTCTTGCGAATTTTCGTGTTCGTTTAGTTGCAGTTTGGCCGTCTAATGTATTCCATGCATGCACCCCAGAAAAAAAGCAGAGGACGATTACATCATTTTTTTGACACACACTGTAAGTATAATGTGTTACACTATGTCGCCATGACATGAATCACACGTAAAGTTTCCTTGTTATGATTTAACCTACTGTAACGCAGTAAGACGTGTAAGACAACATAACCCGTATGGACCTCGTCACGCAGGATTGTGTCGAGTGTGTGTTAAATGCTCTCCTACTTGTTGCTTTGGATAAAAGCGTCTGTTAAATGAGACATAACAGATTATTCCCAGCAGGCACACAACGTCATAAGACGTTGATATTTGGTTAAATTTTAGTTGCGACGTCGGGTGACCAAATTCAATGTAAATTCAACATCTAATGTCAATGTTATTGATGTCCAATACCGAATACATTAATTTAGGTTTTATTGATATATTTTTTATAAAATGTCTGTTGTATAAAATTACTGTAGGCTAGATGTAAAAAAAATTTGTCCAACTGTTAAGAAGTAACGTTAAGATAAAAGTTTTTGTTCAAGTGTAGTTTAACTGAAATATTGTAAATATCATAAAATATCTTTATGTCATAAAAATAAAGTATAGATGTCCACAGTTGTCTGAAAGTCCCAAGTCCTGCAATATTTTTTTATTTCGAGTATGATTTCACAAAAATAGCTTGCTGTAAGCTATCATGGCATGTTCCCAAAATTGGCACTAGGGTGCTGTAAAATGCCCATTGCTATTCCATCTAGAATTTATTATTATGAACATCACCTTTCAGTCCCTCCAGAAAAACGCGATTATGCGATCGCATGATTCAATGCATAATCAGCCAAAGTCTGCATATTTATGCGGGAGCATTTTTTCAAATACGCCGCACTTTTGCCGTATAAATTGCCGATTTCCACGCAAAATATGCGGGGCTTGTATGATTTCATAATCCCCGCATTTTTGTTGCAAAATAGAAAGTCACATATATCTTGGCAGAAAGTTGAAAAATGTTGCGTTTACTTCAAACAAGAGCAGCCATTTCCCCCTGTTGCCATGGGAACGTTACGAAGTGACGTAATTACGCGACGTGAACATCATTGAAAAGCTGTAAAACAGGAAACATTTTTTCATATTTTATTTATTCATTTTTACAGAAGTTGTAGCATATTCCTTTTGTAAAGCTACAGAACTTGTTTGACTCATCAATGTTTTGTAAGTTTGAGCCATGTGTTTATTAAGGTCTGAAATAAAACAAGATTAAATATTCCAGCACTTTCTGTGATGTATATGCTTGCTTATCATACAGGAAGTAATAAGAAATAGCTCTTTACATTAAGATAGTAGCCTAGTGAGAACAGGGTGTTAGGGAATCACTTTTTCTCTCTTTTTCATCAAACCACAGTTTTTGCAAGTTCCCTGCAATTTCATCACACAAAATTGCATAAATATCCTGCATATTCCATCACCACATAATCAAGGATTTAAAAAAGATTTATTATATACAATTTTATTACAGTTATATGAATTCATTAATTGTGTATTTATTATATGAATGATTAATATAATTATGCATTTATATAAATAAGGCTGTTCTATTATTATTTGTGAGTTGACACTAATACATTGGATTATTTTATTTATTACAGTTTTACTTTCACTTTTGTAAAGTGAAAAGTTTATATAAATTGTATTTTATTGTTTTGATTTTGAGCAGTGAATAACTGCTATTAAAAGATAATAGGGTATCATTGTTTATTGCTGATTTTAAAGCTTTCTGAACTTGAAATGATTTGGATATCTACAGTTCTACATAAATACACAACATAAGAATGGCCCCTCTGTAATAATTGTGGCCCCTCTTGTGCCCCCCAGTTGAAAAAATCCTAGAATCGCCCCTGACTTTGAGCTCCACTTTTCAAGGCTCAGCTGGCCAGCAATGTTTCACTTTTTGGCAAAGCTGAAGCAATGCTTCACTTAATCTAGACCAATGGCATTGATTCAATGCGTGACTCGCTGCTTTCCCCGCACGGCTTCCTCGCGCTGTATAATGCTGACGCCAATCATGGTAAATACCCTTACACGTTAAAAGGATGATACAACAAATATTTCGCTTTCCTTGGAAACGGCAACCTTTTCACGAATGACTTGACTTCAAAGACAGACGCAGGTAATCACACGCGCTCAGTCGATCACATTCACTGTCTGTTTAGGCTTAAGTCCAAATCCACGAAGCCTCTGTACAAATCACCATGATAAACAGTCTTGTTATCAATATTAACTTATTTAATATTCAATACACATGGTACGAACTACGAAGGGTGGCCTTATGAAAAAAGAAAACGCGGTTCGCGGTTGGTGCAGTTACTTGCATTCCTATGCGGTTGGCCTTTCAGTAGCGCGGTACTGCAATATTGCGGTTATCGCGACAGCCCTATTTGTGACTCTATTCACACAAATATAGGAGAGACCAGGGCTACAAACAAAAAATATATCATAATTTTTGCTTTAGCTGTTAAATAAAAAAGTGAATAAATTGGAACCCACATAAGCATACATTTAGGCCTTGTCCACACTAATATGTTTTTGTTTGAAAACGTCTCGGTTACGTATGACAACCCTCGTTCCCTGAGGAAGGGAACGGAGACGTACGTCAAAAGTGATTCTGATTAATGGGGATCATGCTCGAGAGCCTATCTACTTCGAGTGTAACTAAATGAGCCAATGCACATCGGCTGCTGTGCATCGCGGCGCGAGCATATAATGAGCGGAAAGTGCATCGCATCCTTGTTTTTCCGCTGAGGAGCCAGACTTGTTACTCGGCCGTACAGCGGAAGCTCAGCAACTGTGGCGAGAGGACGTACGTCTCCGTTCCCTTCCTCGGGGAACGAGGGTTACCATACGTAACCGAGACGTTCCCCTTCGTCAGCTCACTATGACGTACGTAAAAAGTGATTCTGAGGAATGGGGATCTACCAAAACGCCACTGCTGCTGGCTCTTCCAGCGCTCCGCTTGAGCCTCCTGGCCTGACCGCTGTGTTGGGCAGAAAGTAGGAGCTCTAAGCAGAGAAGGTCAGTCACTGCTGTTCCGCAAGACCCACTCAGGGTGACTTATTGGATAATGCTGGGAAAGCGTGCCCTTGGGGAAGGGAACGCTGCGAAAGTCACATCCTACCCCGGAGGGAGGCACTGTGACAGTTACACATATGGACTAGCCAAGCAGGGTAGTACAACATATGGCAGTCTCTAGGGTGGTTCCAGCCTAGTTATAGGGGGGAAAGAACACCAGCAGAGACGACAGGGCGGGCTCTGTCAAGGGAAAGACATGGGCTCGTCCGCAGAGGAGCTGATCATGGAGGAATACACATATGGGGTCGCCGCAGGGACCGCTACATATGGACACCCAGCCTAGCACAGGTTCCACAATGCATACGAGTGTAGGCCTGACGTCAGATGCTCCGCAACGTCTGACTGCCGTAGGGGTGACGGAGGAACTCAACAGGGTTAGCTATTTCTGGGGAACACTACTGGAGAAAATAGACGCAAGTATCCGGCCCAGCGGGGCGGGAGTGGCGTTTGCAAGCCGACACTAAGAACGGGTCCTTTTCGAGCTACTGGCCACTGGGGTCAAGTATACAGGAAGATACCGGCTCTACACGGAGGCTATAGAATCTAGCGAACGTGTTAGGTGTCGCCCAGCCCGCAGCTCTACAAATATCTGTCAGTGAGGCGCCTTGCGCAGAGGAAGCTACACTTCTAAACAAGTGTGCTCGCAACCCGAATGGGCAAGGCACGCCTTGGGCTTCGTAAGCCAAGGCGATGGCATCCACTATCCAGTGGCTCATCCTCTGCTTGGAGATATCCTGTCCCTTCTGCTGGTCTCCATAACAGACGAAAAGCTGATCTGAGGTCCTAAAGCTTTGCGTTCTGTCCACGTATAACCACAAGGAGTGGATGGGACAGAGAAAAGCCAGGGCTGGGTCAGCCTCCTCCGAAGGCAGCGCTTGCAGGTTCACTACCTGGTCCCTCTCAGGACAACGTGAGAGTAGGCCGGCCCGAATTCTAGGCACGATTCGTCGACCGAAAATGCTTGCAGGTCCCCTACGCTCTTGATGGAAGCCAGAGCAGTCAGGTGCACTGCCTTTAGTGACAGGATCTATAACTCAGCTGACTGCAGTGGTTCAATGGGAGGTCTCTGCAGTGCTCTGAGCACCAGAGACAGGTCCCAAGAGGGGGCGTGAGGCTGATTCAGTCTCCTCGCTCCCCTCAGGAACCTGATGATCAGGTCATGCTTTCCCAATGACTTACCTTCAACTGCATCGTGATGTGCGGCGATAGCGGCAACATACACTTTGAGGGTGGAGGGATACAGCCTTCGCTCCAACCCATCTTGCAGGAAAGAAAGCAGGACTCTGATCGGACATCTTCGGGGGTCTTCCCAGTGGGAAGAACACAATTCAATGAACATGTTCCACTTCAGAGCATAGAGGCGCCTCGTTGAGGGGGCTCTAGCAGAAGTGATGGTGTCTACCACCGCCTGGGGTAGGTCACCTAGAACCTCCGCATCTCATCCAGGTACCAGACATGGAGTTTCCAGACGTCTGGACACGGGTGCCATAAAGTTCCCCATCTTTGAGAAAGCAGGTCCTTCCTCAGAGGAATGTGCCAAGGAGGGGCTGTCACCAGGAGCACAAGTTCTGGGAACCAGGTCCGGTTGGGCCAATATGGCGCAACTAACAAGACCTGCTCCTCGTCCTCCCTGACTTTGCACAGTGTCTGTGCGAGAAGGCTCACTGGGGGAAACGCATACTTGCGTAGGCCCCGGGGCCAGCTGTGCACCAGTGCATCCGTGCAGAGGGTCCCCTCGGTCAGAGAATAAAACAACTGGCAATGGGTGGAGTCCGGAGAGGCAAACAGATCTATCTGAGCGGCTCCGAAGAAGTCCCATATCAGCTGGACCGCCTGGGGATGGAGACGCCGCTCTCCCGGAAGCGTAGGCTGTCGTGAGAGCTCGTCGGCTGCATGATTGAGCACGCCAGGGATGTGAATGGCACGAAGCCACCTCAGATGCTTCTGACTCCATAAGAGGAGATGGCGGGCAAGTTGCGACATAAACCACCCACGAATGCAGTCTCAGCATGTTTGCGATGTGCTAGAGAGAGGGGTCCGAGGAGGTGGTCTCGTCGGGGAACACTCACTGAATTCCTCAGATCACCAATGCTATTAGCCAAAGTAGCCCTTTTCTGGTGGCCTACAGAAGAGGAACTAGATTGGGGAAAAGGCAAGGGGACTCCACCTTGTTTGAGGCACTTGAGTCTCGACCGCGCATCTAGAGCGCCGAACGACGCATGCTGGGTTGCCATGACAACCCGCACTGTCAGCCGGCAGCCCGACGGCACACGGCACGCTGAGCGGCTCAAGCCTTTACGAGAAAGAGGAGATGAACAACGTGCCGACGTGGTCATGCTCTCATGAGAGAACATGAACCACCCACGAACGCAGTCTCAACATGCTTAAGCCCAGGCATGTGAAACAGTGATCGTGGCCATCATATGAGGATAGGTAACGACCGCATCCAGAAACACACGGTTAGAATGACGTCTTGAAAAAGACGGAGTATCAAACCGTGTATGCTCTTTCAGGAAACTGCTCTCTCTGGTGCTGAAGCACCCAGGGATGACCGCGGCTACACAAACAGGACGATAGTGCAAGCCTGATGTGAGTACTCACATTCTCATTGAAGGCGCAACATTCCAAGCTGTAAAAACAGCTGTTTTGCTCTCTGTGAGATTGCGGCCAGCGCTGTCTGCAGTGTAACACCAACACCAACTTGAAAAGGCCTACTCCTTAAGAAGCAGACTCGTCCAGGGATGACCGCGGCTACACAAACAGGACGATAGTGCAAGCCTGATGTGAGTACTCACATTCTCATTGAAGGCGCAACATTCTAAGCTGTAAAAACAGCTGTTTTGCTCTCTGTGAGATTGCGGCCAGCGCTGTCTGCGGTGTAACACCAACACCAACTTGAAAAGGCCTTCTCCTTAAGAAGCAGACTCGTCTTTTTGAAGTTAAAACACTCTCAGATAAAATCGCAGAGTAGGAACAGCATTAATTTTCTGGTTCCGAAACGAAAGACAAGGATGCGATGCACCTTCCGGTCATTATATGAAAACAATGACGCACGCATGTTTAGTCATGTAAAGCATTTTGTACCCATAGAAATGCTTATACCAGCATTGTTGTGCCTGCTATATACTCTCATAGTGTTGCTAAAGAGAAATCTTTCTTTGTACCGTCTTCATATTGCATTCCTGCAAAGATGACTGAAAATTTACTTGACAGCAATTGCTGTTCTGCGGCAAAACATGACGATTGTGTTCAGGGCTTGACATTAACTTTTTTGCTCACCAGCCACTGTGGCTAGTGGTTTTTCAAATTTACTAGCCACTCCGCATTTTCACTGGCCACATTTTTGACATCAATACCATAGGGAAAAACTGCCATATATATATTTGTAATATTATCTCATTATTTGGCAGCCGGTATATTAGGCTGCTGTTGATTTAAGACATGACGCACAGACCTATTATACTGTTTTATATAGCCAATTGTCTTTATGTACAAGCACTTTGGGTGTGAGCACAAAATCTGTGGGAATAAGTACAATTATGCTCAATATGCGCTATCCCTCACCCTGTAACCAACAATATTCATCCGGAGCAAATTAAAGGGACGCGGGTTTGTGTGTCAACCATAGACTGTAAGGGGGGTCTACTCACAGATTAAAGAGGGAGAACGCATTGCTGGTGCATCCTGCGGAAGAGTTTCAGATAGTTCAGTATCGATATGTATCGAAAAATCTATATTTTTGACAACACTAGATTGCACTTAGTTTATTATTTCAGATGCCTTTTTAAAAGACTACAATTGAAAAATTTATATTAGGCCTATATAAAATTCAGCCCGCCAAAGTGGCTAGTAGGAGTGACTGCGTTACACGCCACTGCTGAAATCCACCCGCATATGGCGGGTTGGCGGGTGTTAATGTCAAGCCCTGATTGTGTTTTAGACCATGTGACCTCGATGCAATACTGAGTGGTGGGATATTTAGCTAATAAAAGGATCGTGCTAGAAGAATAGCGTGAGAACTTTATTATGTCTGCTCTCTTGGTATCATCTTGTGAACTTTTAGTATGTTTTACGCATGCGCAGTAAGGTATTTAAGCAATTTCAGATGTTTTAAAATGTTTCAATGTGGATGAGCAACTTTTGGAAAACACTTGAAAATGCTAGTGTGGACAGGGAGCGTTTTCAAACGTATCCGAATGAATATAGATGTAGCCTTAGGCAAGAGTTATTGTTGAAAGTCTGAATTGTTCTCAGGACATAGATATTTTTCATATCAGGTCAGGTCAAACAACACTTTTTATTGGCAGATTGTCGCATGTATTTTAAATGCTACAAATGTATGCAATCATGTATTTAATGAGTGTTTATATTTATTGTAAATAATTAAATATCTGAATTTTGAGTAAATATTTATTGGTCAAAACCTACCAATTTAAAAATTTTCATAAAAATTTTATCATTATTGTTAAAGTTGCAGTGAAACGGAAGTTGCGATTGTCTCATCTTCCATATTGTGAAATGTATGCAAGTGAAATGTTTTCTCGGACAAGAAAATTGCCGGGACTTAATTTTGTCCATTGGGAATTGATTGGATGTTAGATGGTCTGCTATTGGTTAATGTCATGTGTGTGACAGAGGTTGTCCTGCCCCCGCACCAGTAAACACGTCATCAGAGAAAGATCGCTGCGAGATGGAGGGGAAGTTATTTTGATTAATATTATAAGGGCACCTGAGTCTTTAAAAAATAATAATGAGGAGCACAGGTAAATAATTTATAATAAATACTGCAAGCAGCCTATTATCAGCTGTTTATAGGCTGCTTGCAGAATTTATTATAAATGATTATATAATCAGCTGTTTAATGGCAGGTTGCACTGTGAAAACTTTCCTCATATAATATTGGGCATGTTGTCAAAAGATACAAAAGGTCAATGTGTTTTAAATGTTTCAATTGAGATTTTCCTAAGCAGTAACAGTGGAAATGTTCATATATTTTTTGTAGACTTTAAAGTTTAAGGTTTTCTCAGTAAGGGAGATGGTCAGAGCCAAGCAGAGTTCACAGGCCTTTGGGGCCAGTGATGGGTGAGCGTACCCAGGTGGAAGATGAACAAACAGCCTGTCAAGGTCAATCACATCCACACATGTGAAGACCTCTAGCTCTGACAGTCTCTGCCCCAGCAGTAGACTCACTAACCCAGACCCGGGAAGGTGCTGGGGGAGAAACAAGCTCTCTTGACAGTCCAAACATGTTAGAACAACAGATATACTTGTATTTCCGTCTGAATACCACAAATTAATTAGTGTGTGTGTGTGTTTCATGAGATGCTGAATGTGTTGGTGTAGATTTAAGGGTGTACAGTATGTCCTTTCCAATGCCAAGAAACCTGTATTAGTGTCTAATAATAACTATAACGGTTATGATAAAATTTAAATGGATATGTGCATATTTGGTCATTTCTACCACAAAAATAATGCTCTTCAAGATTGAACAGATTTTGAGAATGAATCCATGTTGCACATGCAACTTAAAGGGATAGTTCACCCAGAAATGGAAATTGTCATCATTTACTTACCCTCCAAACCTGTTGTTCCAAACCTGTATGAATTTCTTTCTTCTGCTGAACTCCAAAAGATATTTTGATTTTGAAGAATATGGGTAACCAAACAGTTGATGGGTCCCATTGACTTTCATAGTATGGAGGGGAAAAAAAGACATTTTTTATATATATATATATATACTATAAGTCAATGGGGCCCATCAACTGTTTGGTTACCCATATTCTTCAAAATCAAAATATCTTCTTTTGAGTTCAGCAGAAGAAAGACATTCATACAAGTTTGGAACAACTTGAGGGTGAGTAAATGATTTTCATTTTTGAGTGAACTATCCCTTTAAACCCACTACAGTTTGCCATGTAAATCTAAACAAACTAGGTCTTACAATGTGAAAAAGTAACAATGTGCAGTTGTTTAACTACAGTACTACTTTTCTACCAGTCTGACCCTTAACAATTTTTTTTTTTTTTTTTGGAGTAAAAGGTTGATTCGGTCATTTTTAAATAATATTTTGACTTGAATAAAACTTTACCATTCGAACATTTGTAATAAATACATTTAAATACGTATAAATATTGATTATTATTTTTATTTATATATTTGTTTATATTTTTATAGTTTACTCCTGAAAATACAGCTTAAACCAGTTTGGACCATATTAAGATGGTCTTAACTGGTTTTAGATCGGCAACATTAATTTGTTACTTGCACAAACTGGTTCAAATGTCTATTGTTGCAGGTTGACCTGTGTAGTCAGTGGAAAACCAGCGTGAGAGTGCCTTATACTCTTATCCAGGACGCGGTTTTCACAGGTAATTTTAGATGGTTTGCTGAGGACTTTATATTACATAAATTATATGGTATATATACTTTATAACATTATATTATTTCTTAGGAAAGCTTTGTGTCAAGCAAAGCCATTATCCTATCAAAAGGCTTGGTTAAAAAAAAAACAGGAAGAACAAGTCCTTATATCTTTCAAACATACCTATGCTAATTACTGCATGAATCGAGCTTTGTCATTTGATGTACAAATCATTGTAAAAAAAGAAAGATACTGTATGACACTTTAACGTGTAGTTTCATAATGGTATTGCTCAGTATATTAAATACCTATATGAAGGTTTTAACTTATCAAACATATCCACCATCCAAACAAGGCTAATAATGCTTATCGGCGTAATTGAGTCTTCAGATGTCATTTTTCAAATGAAGGTCATATCTGGTTAGAGGAGTGGCTTAGCAGTTCCCACTGTATCTTTAGCTCTCTCTATCTTTCTCTCTCTCTCTTCTCCCCCACTCTCTCTATCTAGAGGGAAATGTAATTACTTTTGGGATCAAGTAAAATAGCAAAAAATTTGGCTGCACTGCGGGCTATCTGTGAGATTAGTCATTTTACAGGAGATGTGTTCTGTAATTAGTTTGCGTCTCTGCGCTACAATATTGAATATCCTACTTTGAACGATTATATTTGATAGCAATAAGGATCCATAACATGCATAAATATAATTCTGTCATTCATAGGCAGTACATTACGAGTAATAATAAATAAATAAAATAATAAATAAAAATCACTGATTCAGTGAATACATCATTGGGTATTATCTAATAATCATGCATATCATGCAATTTGATTTAATTAAAAAATGTATAAAGATTGACAGCCATGTCCATGATCATCTGTGTAGAACATTTCATAATATTGTATGCAGGCTTTCTTCTTTTACTCTGTAATGCTCTCTTTTGTCAGGTGGCATGCATAATATCAATAATAATGATAATATCGATAACAATATTGATAACAACAATTATTATTAAACCGTATTATTATTATTATTATATTTTTACAGACTAAAAAACTAAAAGAAAATAATGATAATAATAAAATTATTATTTGTATTATTATTGTTGTTGTTGCTCTCTTTTGTCAGGTGTTAAAAATAATAATTATTGTTATTATTATTAATTATTATTACTTATAGTGCTCTCTTTTTTGTTAGGTATTAATAATAATAATAAATTTGTTATTATTATATTATCATATAAAGACTAAAAACTAGGCCTAACTAATAAATAGTATCCACATTTTATTGATATTATTATTAATATTATTATTATTGCTCTCTTTTGTAATTATTATTAATAACAATAATTATTATTATATAGGTAAAGACTAAAAAAACTTTGCATGCTTATGCAGGCTTTCTTCCTCTGCTCAATAATGTTCTCCTTTGTCTGGTGACCTGTTATGATGACGTGAAAAGAGATGGTCACAATAACAGACTATGAGCGTGCGACTGAGTACATTTCATTCAGATATGGCACAATAGACGCAATTATGAGACAAAAGTGTGACACGTGGCTTTTATGTAATCAGAATCTATTATCAAATCCACATGAATGGCCTTGGTTTCCTCACCCTCTTTACTGGTGTTCAACAAAAGGTTCATCACAATTCTTTAGGGGGAAAAAAAACACATAATATGCTGCTTATCAGATCTCACCTTATGCTGAGCTTCTTGGTCTGGTAACTGTGTCCGTAATTATCTTGCTTTCAGATACTGAAGAGTATTTTGCCAAACCCAGAGAGAGACTCATATGGCTTGCAGATACATACAGTATGAGGAACAGTGTTGCTATTATGTTAGGGCCTCCATGAATGCTGTTCCGTTACGCCTCAGTCAGTTTCTTACCTCCGAACACATTATACGTATGGTCATTCACCAGAACATTTGTCTTGAAAATGCTTTGCTCAATTACCAATCAATTTTCCGAATGTTTCCCAGGGCTGAACATTTCATAACAGATTCCAGTCGAACCTGCGCCCAGAGGACATCTCGAGACCCGGGCCTCTCTCTACGGTATGCGTGTTTTTCTTTGAACAATAAACAACACAATTTTCAAACCAATTTTCCCCTCCCGAAACAATTCGTGTCTAATGGAGCAGGACAGGAAACAGTTCCTTCACTCCTCTTGAAATATTGAAAAAAGAAAAGAAAAAAGAAAAGAAAGTTGTCTCCATGCTGGAGAATACAATGCGAGCTTGATAGAAAACAATAGAACAATCTCTTGACTGGAGACGCGACTCGGGCTCTGATTGTTTCTTCGCCGTGCCTGCTATTGTTTCCAGGAATGCCCCCGCACGCGCTGTGACACAAACAAATTCAAATTCGTATGCTTAGTTTGCACGATTTGCCGTTTTGACAGCCGATCATCGTGCAGTTTATTTGTACACAGCCTCACACGGAAAATAGAACTAGCGTTTGCCTTTTCCAGCGACACCCGAGAAAAAAGCCTTTGTGTTCCTCACACAGGTGTAGCGACAGCAATAAAAGGGATTGAACAAAATGTCCTGTGATTGAAAAACACTTCATATCAAATTGCAGTTTATGTACGTCTGCTCTGATTTTGTGTAGGTTCTTGCTGCTTGTTCTCTTCCCCTTTACACGATCTAAGTGATCTTCGCTGCAGGGGCTTCTATGTTTCCCTATAGCGCTTTGCTATCACTTTAATGATGAGCCTACAACAGAAGCCACAGTTTGCTGCCACGGGCAGGACAGTTACGGTAGTTCGTCGTAATGTATTGGGACCTGGGATGGAAGAGATGACTTTGGGCCACGGAGACGATGCTTCCAGCTCCCATCGTTCCTGTTTGCATCCCCTTGTTACCTTGTGAGCACCAGGGCTTTGAGTTATGGACCTCCCAAAACCACAAAACCCATCATGGAGGTGAGTTGCCCTATCTATCCCCCGCCCTACAAGGTTACTCTAATAGATTCCCTCCCTGACAATACGTACACATGATTATACTGATGCTGTAATAGTTCGCTCCATTCTCATTACTCTAGGCTCATTTGCTTTGCAAGGATAGGCACTATATTAACAATGACATCACAGGTGTGAATGAAAGTTGTAAAGTCCCCCTGTAGTCAGTCATTTTATCCCATCTTTGATCACCAAAATTACATATTTAAATGTTTTTTGCTTGAAAAAAAATTATTCATGCCTTATAATTGCTTGAATGTAACTCTACATCCTTGTCTCATTTAGTATACGCGGTTCTATGAATATGCAATTTAGCCCCGCCTCCACTCACTCCCACCAGCTCAGAGATCCACTTGTTGATGATCACACGTTGACGTGATTGGTTACAAGGTAGTTTGTGACGTCAGAAACACCAGTGATTTCAAACCGTGTTTTTGATGCTGTCTTTGGTTCACTGCAGTTTTAAGGAGAAAATACTCAGCAATAGTGTTGACTTATGCATATTAAAAACACCACATAGACATATAAACATCATTAAAAGCTTGATTTTCACCACAGGGGGACTATAAGAGTGAAAGGGCTTTTCTGGGGTTAGTATGACGCTTTTTTAGTTTAGCGTTTTAAACTATTTTTAAACTGGGGGTCTGGAAGTGGGTGCAAAAGTTGAGAGAAAAATATTTTGGTAACACTTTAGTTTAGGGTGCAATTCTCACTATTAACTAGTTGCTTATTAGCATGCATATTGGTTGTTTATTAGTACTTATAAAGCACACAGTAATGCCTTATTCTGCGTGACCATATTCTACATCCCTTAATCCTACCCAATACTTAAACTTACCAACTTCCTTACTAACCATTAATAAGCAGTATTTAGTATTTTATTGAGGAAAAAGTCGTAGTTAATAGTTAGTTAATAGTGAGAATTGGACCCTAATCTAAAGTGTGGCCTTTATTTATTTACTTACTTACTTACTTACTTTTGCCAAATTTGATGTTGTTTATATTATCAAATTTAGCTTAATTTGTATATTATATTAATAATATCATATCATATAATATAACATTGATATACATTTTTTTCATGACATTCATTTAATTTAATAAAAAAAAAAATTAGAAAACCAAAACAGAAATCTTATAGTATGCTTTCAAATAAAATAAAATAATGGTAATTAATGTCATGATTTCCAACTAGTCTTTTTATATATATATATATATATATATATATATATATATATATATATATATATATATATATATACACTCACCTAAAGGATTATTAGGAACACCTGTTCAATTTCTCATTAATGCAATTATCTAATCATCCAATCACATGACAGTTGCTTCAATGCATTTAGGGGTGTGGTCCTGGTCAAGACAATCTCCTGAACTCCTAACTGAATGTCAGAATGGGAAAGAAAGGTGATTTAAGCTATTTTGAGCGTGGCATGGTTGTTGGTGCCAGACGGGCCGGTCTGAGTATTTCACAATCTGCTCAGTTACTGGGATTTTCACGCACAACCATTTCTAGGGTTTACAAAGAATGGTCTGAAAAGGGAAAAACATCCAGTATGCGGCAGTCCTGTGGGCGAAAATGCCTTGTTGATGCTAGAGGTCAGAGGAGAATGGGCCTGACTGATTCAAGCTGATAGAAAAGCAACTTTGACTGAAATAACCACTCGTTACAACCGAGGAATGCAGCAAAGCATTTGTGAAGCCACAACACGCACAACCTTGAGGCGGATGGGCTTCAACAGCAGAAGACCCCACTGGGTACCACTCATCTCCACTACAAATAGGAAAAAGAGGCTACAATTTGCAAGAGCTCACCAAAATTGGACACTTGAAGACTGGAAAAATGTTGCCTGGTCTGATGAGTCTCGATTTCTGTTGAGACATTCAGATGGTAGAGTCAGAATTTGGCATAAATAGAATGAGAACATGGATCCATCATGCCTTGTTACCAATGTGCAGGCTGGTGGTGGTGGTGTAATGGTGTGGGGGATGTTTTCTTGGCACACTTTAGGCCCCTTAGTGCCAATTGGGCATCGTTTAAATGCCACGGCCTACCTGAGCATTGTTTCTGACCATGTCCATCCCTTTATGGCCACCATGTACCCATCCTCTGATGGCTACTTCCAGCAGGATAATGTCACAAAGCTCGAATCATTTCAAATTGGTTTCTTGAACATGACAATGAGTTTACTGTACTAAAATGGCCCCCACAGTCACCAGATCTCAACCCAATAGAGCATCTTTGGGATGTGGTGTAACGGGAGCTTCGTGCCCTGGATGTGCATCCCACAAATCTCCATCAACTGCAAGATGCTATCCTATCAATATGGGCCAACATTTCTAAAGAATGCTTTCAGCACCTTGTTGAATCAATGCCACGTAGAATTAAGGCAGTTCTGAAGGCGAAAGGGGGTAAAACACATTATTAGTATGGTGTTCCTAATAATCCTTTAGGTGAGTGTATATATATATTATATATATACATATATTGTCTTAGCAACCACCTAGATCACCCAAGCAAACGCAGAGCAACAAGGTTTTGGCGATGTTCTAAAGTCTATGTATTGATATGAAAATGTTTCTATCGCTTAATACTTTTATTCAAGCAGTTTGTCCCATTGTGTCTCTGTGAAATGTGTTTGTGTGAGAGCACTTTAGCCCATGCTTTCATGTAGTGCTCTATAGTAAAGGTAATTGCTTTGATACTGTTCCATGTGTGGGATTTCTTGTACGTTTGAACGACACCGTGCGCATATCTCTGTGTCAATAGCTTGGTGCCTGAAAGTCTATTCATATTGAAAATGAAGCCAGTGGAGAGGAAAGGAAAGAAAGAGAGAGAGAATTTCTGTCACAAATCTCATCTGTCTGACAGCTGTCATCACTCACTTTTTGCTAGAAAAAAAGACTGGTTTAATTCTGCGGATAGATGGAGAAAATGGTATTGAATAACCCCCTTGGTCAAATATTTTTTTTCAAGATTTCAGGCAGTGTGATAAATTAGGTGCCCCCTGGATCAATACCTGCTTCTTTCTTCATAGCTCAAGATGGGATTTGTCAAAATAGGAACTAAAGGAAAGTCTATTGAGTTCAGTGTCTAAGATGCGAACGTAATTTCTAGAAGATATGCCTGTATTTAAGTGTTGTATACACATGAGTTTGTGTGGCTATGTGGTGTTAAGTGAAGTGTGTCATTTTTTTGGCTGTTAATTCCAGTCCTGTAATGCAGCGGAAAATGTGTATGTAATAATAAAAAAAAATTAAATAGTTGAAAAATATTTAGCCTCTATTAAGTATTGAAACTCAAACTATGAATGTCAATGGAATAAAATAATGATGATTTAATGTCATGATTTTCAACAATCTTTTGAAAGCAGAATGAATTTTATTTGTATTTATTTATTTTTCCATTGGGGGGCTCCCCAGACCCTAGTTGAAAACCCCTATTCTAATGTAATTGCTCAAACACTATTATAAAAGTAGAAGCATGACTAATCATTTCACTGCTGAGATCAGTGAGTGTGCCTGTGTTGGCAGGGATTTTGAAAGATGTCATAGAAAATGTACGCACAAATAATGCACAAAAAATGGTTGGGAAAATCATAGCTTCTGTCACCAACTTTTATGATCTCTGCTTTCCTTACTTTACCCTTTCAAAACATTTTCTTATCGCTTCTTTCCCTGTTTTTTCTTCTCAGGTCATGGTTCATGTTTACAAAAAAAGGAAGCCCATCTACACCGTTCCTAGTATTTCATGAATTTACATTAGGTGTCTTTTTTCCCCACAATTCCGTGCATGTTAATGGGAGATTCTTAATTAAAATGTCAAGGTAGCGTGATGTCCCTTTACATTTCTTTGCCTCCCTCCACCATCTCGCTCGCTTTGAACCTCCCCAGAGGCCTATTAAGCGCTGGCCGGAGTGATTGAAGTTCAAAGGGGTGAGGCTGAAGATTGTGCCTCTCCTTCCATGCGTCCCAACATCCTCCCTGCCTGACCTTTAGCAGACAGCCGTCCCGGCTAATGCGCTTGCATATCTAATGAGAGGGTCAGAGATGCCCTGACAGTCTATGCGCGCGATAAGACTCAGCCTCCCACTGCCGGGTTGTCTTTAAATGTTAGATCCTCTCTGAGTCTATCCCTCTCTCGTTCTCTCCCTATCACTCCCTCTGTTCTTTTGTCTCTCTGTTCGAGAAAAAGGTTAGTAGGAAGGACAGGGCACTGCCTGCTTTTCATAAATGGGTAGTTTCTGTCAGCGAGTAGAAGGCAAATTCTAATGAGGCTTTCTCTTACACATGTAATATAGTTTTGGCCTCATAAATCACGAGCTGTTGGAGGCATCAATGTTTATGTGGCCATTAACAGTTGGGCTTGCACTGATTGTTTGATGTCCTTGCCAGGCTGCTGAGATGGTCAAGGTGGATTGCTCTTTCAAAAGAGGGCAGTAATCTCTTTACCGAGGGGCTAGTTGTGTTGCTGTGACATGTTTGGCAGTGTTCACCAAGTCCAGTTGTGATTACTGAACACAAGCCACGTTTATTTCGAGAAATAGGTTTTCAAAGTACTTCTTAGTAAACTCTGTGGTCATATTCACATGTGAATACATCATAGTATTCTCAGCTATTTTCCATGCAATGAATGGGGATTGGAGATTTCAATCTCAGAAAGGGTGCAAAAGCTCCATAAAATATCATTAAAGTGGTAAACATGGCTCATGCATTAAATTACAAGCAGTCTAAAGCAAATGCAATAGTTTTGGATAGAAACGGACCAAAAATTTTCAATCTGAATACTTAAAGAGGGCGTATTATGCCCTTTTACAAAGTCTTGATTTTGGTTTTGGCGTCTACTAGAATAGGTTTTCATGCTTGAATGCTCAAAAAACTTATTTTTCACTTATTTTACATTGATGCAGAACCTTCCTTCGCAGTCTGTCACTAACGTTCTGTTTAGTTCCTATCTCTATGAAGCCCCTCCCTCTGAAAAGCACAATGTACTCTGATTGGTCAGGTGGACCAGTGTGTTGTGATTGATCAACTGCTTTGTGCGTGATTCGGAAATGTCCTTACCATAACCGCAAGTTTCAACATAGGCCTACTGTTACTAAACTAGGTCCCGCCCCTTTTTTGCATATGCCTTGAGCGGGAATTATTTAAATGAGGAATATTGTGAAGTGTACAATCGAGGTGTTTCAGTGAGTTCAGAAACAGTGTTTACTGATATAGAGAATAACCCCCTTTGGAGTTGACTTTGTAGTTTGTAACTTATCTTTTTACATTTTGTACTATAGTATAACCATAGAAGACTTGGAATATAGTGTACAAGTTGAGTGGACTACTTCTTTTCTGTATATTAAATATATATTCACATTGACATCAAAATCCTCTCTTTTATCACCACAACCCTGTCATAGAGTTTACACTAGACTTTTATTGCGTAATTTCCTGACGCCCACCTGTTTAGCGTTAACACGCTTGCATTGTCCATTTTTTATGATTACTATACATCAAGTCAGTGAAATTGACAAGTCAGTTAATATTAGCATATTTCTGAGTACACATGCCCGCAGACTTGTGAGGTAATCTATGAATAATTCATCTCTGTTTTTTTTAAGAGCAGCATCAATGAGTCACATAGTGTATCTCAGCCTTGAAGTGTGTGACAAACATTAAGATTGGAAAAAGACCTTTTCCTGGAAGCTAATGCATTTCATGTTGTCAACACTACAAGTCACATTCGGTTCTTCCTTCATCAGGGATGAAGCCTCCCCTGATAAATCTCTCCCTGCTGCTCTTTGGCCCCTCTGGCGTACCTGCAGGCCTTCGCTGAGACCGCCTGCGCAGGACCTGCAACTTTTCTTCTGACCCCCTCTCAGACAATTATCCCTGAGACTGCCATCGAGCTTCACCGTCGGCCCTGTTTAATGAAGTGTGCAGCGGTGGCTAGGCCCGTAATCACTGCAGTATGCAAACGTTCACCTTCTACGGCTCATCACCGGAGATTACATTCACAAATCAATGAGGGGTGCCTCGCCCTAAAAACGCTACAATTCATTTGCGTGCCGCGGGTTATAGCTTATCTTCAGCCCTTTGTGTTGACAAGCATCGCCTGCGCAATGTTTTGGGGGATGGGAGGTGGTTTTCGTTAGCTGTTTTAGAGGCGGCCGTGACCCCAGACGAGGTTAGCGTAAACCAGCCGTCGGCTGTAAATGCATTTGTCCTTTTAAAATCTAATTTTTCTCCATACTCAAGCTGCTAAAATTCCAATCAAGAACCAAATGCCGTCTCCATTTCATGCCTTAGATATTAAAAACCGAGACTCTGTAATCTTAGACCTGCAAGGAACATAACCTGAGCTATAAGAGCGTACACACACACACACACACACACACACAAGCGTGTGCGCGTGTACAGACAGAGCTGTGTTCAGCACTATCCCCTGCTTCACTGGTCCTATCTTATTAAAGGCTGTCGGTGCAGCTACTGAGGAGCTATCATAAGCTTTTCATTATTGACTGAGAAAATATGATAATTTGGAAATCAAATGCTGCCTTCCAAAGGCTCCACTGTCACTTTCAATTTTAGATTCTCTCCTCCACTTATATGAGCAATGTGATAGTGGCGACTTCATACGCTTCTCAAGTTTCCTTCTCTATTTTGTACATTTATTTATTTATTTGTGCATGTGTTTTTTTTAATTACAATGTTATAATTGAGGTCTCTCACCTATTGCACCTTGGTAAAAAAAAAACTAAAACAAATTTAATTAAAAGCTGTATCTCCTTTCATAGCTGAAATTGAATTATGTTTGAAGTGGGAGAGATTGCAAACTGACAACATGTTTTCTTTATTAACTCCCCTCCTCTCCGTTTCATTTCTTTCCTGGGAACACCTGACAAAATTTCCATGCAATTTAGTTTTTTATCGTTCTTTTCTACACTTGGCTAATTTAACATTAATAATCTTATGAGTCAAGAGAAAGTCATTTTCCATTTCATACAGTAGGTGGAAATGCGGTCCTGAATGCTATTAAAACGAAACCGATAGGCCTGAAATGTTTTAATGAATAAACGATAACAGTATTTTCAACTGCTGTGGCCCAATTCGCCTTCATATACTATGCCATGAAACTATTCTCTTTTTGAGATTTGGGTGTATAGCAGAGTAGTCAAGCTTTGGGACATACTTCCAAATTATAAAATTGCAATCTGTCACTGTAAACAGGCCTGTCAATCATCCTGTCACAGTTAACATACAAGCACTCCTCATATAAAACCCTTATTTATATAAGCACTCCACATTTTATTGAATTAAATGTACACTACTCAAACTATTTGGAAAAAAAAAATCTGTCAACCATTTTGGAGAGAAACAGGTAGAACATTGATCTGCTAGTGCATCAGAAGAAAAATTCAGTTTTTTTGCATTATGATGCATTTTATAGTGGCCAAACGTGTTCTGCTATTGTGCAATTTGTATCTTTATAAGAGATATCAGGTTAGAAATTGACTTAATAAATCAAGCCCCTCACTCACATACACCATGCTTGGAGTTCTTTTTATTGTGTTTGTAGTTCTAAAACGAATCCTCCTCAAAAGCACAATGGGTTTTGGGCAATATTAAGTAAAAACAATACAAAAATGGTGTGCACATCCCAAACACCCAAATTGGGCTCAGGTGCAGGACAACTAAGTGATATAAACAAATAAAGAAGTGTGAAGTCCGCACACTTTTGGGCAATATTAGCCATAGAATGTGCATGGATCCACATTTCCTGAAATAATAGACCATTCGTGGACTTTTAGCAATATACTTTCAACATACTGTGTTTTGGGACACACTTATTCTAATCTCACATTCTATTAAGGATGGATAGTATGCACATTGGGATGCAGGGTCTTTCTATACATCCGTCACCCCATCCAAAGCATCATATATTACGTCTATAGTACCACTATTCACACTCATCCCTAGGATTCCCAGAAATCCCAACATAATCCTTGCTGTGGCATATTCCGGGCCAGTCGGAAACATATCAGGCCCTGCTGAGTAATTCTTTCACCCCCGCCATCCTCTTGGTGCTGGATTGTGCTGACTCTAGGAAGTGTGATAGCCTGTAAGCTTCCCTCTGTCGGGATAAGGAGCCAGGCCTTTTTCCCAGGGCAGCGCTGAGGTAAGAGGGGAAGAGCTTCTCCGGCTGGCCAGCGGAGCCCAGGATAAGCTTGATCCGTGCTAATCCTTCACACACGCCGCTCCTCGCAGATAATGGCAGCACTCTCTCTAGTCCTTATCAATCCGGCGCTGCTGCGGCATCACCTGGTGTGCGCTTGGCCTGATGGGAGATTTCTTGCTTAAATCCCATGCGGTGGTTGCTATGGTGTGCGGGGGAGACGAGAAATGAAAACAGGCTAATTCGTGAGATTATTTTTATTAGGGATGATAATCAGGTGACCCAAAACTAAAGGTCTTGAAGGATTAGACAAGAAATGGGAATTCATTTTCGGAACATAAAAGGGGTTCTGCCTTTTTTGGGCCTTGCTTTTCGCACTAATGGCATATGCTTTTGGTGTAATGAACCTGGTGATTTATCCTGGTTCGGCTAATATTCAAACCTAGACCTGCTATTAACATTCAAGCATTCGGGATGCACTTAAAGCGATGCTCTTCTAATGAGAAGCTTTTGGATTTGTGTGATCAGTAAACCTCCTTTGTACCTATTCCCTTATAACCCAACATAAATATTCATGAGCGCATAACTCTGTCTCTTTTCTTATAGGCCCCTTCACTGATTGGCTGAATAACCTCACTACAAGGAAAGTGTAAGTGAGAAATCTGTCAGGTTAATGCTGTTTGGTGTCTCTTGTAATTTCAGGCATATAACAATGACTTAATCAGCATTTATGGAGAGAAACCGCATCTGTGCTGGATGGGACCTGTACGTTGTTATGGAAAACAGATGCATTTATGGCCACAGGGAGTCTCTCTCTCTCTCTCTCTCTCTCTCTCTCTCTCTCTCTCTCTCTCTCTCTCTCTCTCTCTCTCTATCTATCTATCTATCTATCTATCTCTCTCGCAGCAAGATCTTAAGCAGAGAAAAGTGAAACGTGGAGAATTGGTGGAGGCGAACGGAGGTGAGCTAATGGATCAAAATTACCCCCGTCTGAAAGTTTTGACGAACGCTGACGAAATTGCTTTTCTTCCCCTCTCTCCCCAACCCCCCCCCCCCCCCCCCTTCTCAATAGGAGACGCAGACAGAGAAATCCATCTGTAACAGGCATTGTCATCGCCTTGCAATTTACACCCATTCCTCTCAACAGTGATTCTTGTGCTTGATGGCGTGATAAATTAATCTTTTTCTGTGCCACTGCGTCGATTCTTTTAAAAGAATACATTAAGGGGCGTTAGAGACTTTTTTTTCTCTCCCGGAGTAAACATTTTTTCTTTCTTTCTTTCTCTCTCTCAGTCACCATGACAAATCATATTCTCTGGAGATGAAGAGAAAAGGCCATGGAAATAGGAAAAATGAGAGAAGGATGGAGGAATGGAGAGGCAAAAAGCCATTTTGGAAAGCCGTCGTGCTAGCCGGATCAGTCTGAGCGCTGTGTTTGACAGAGTGCTCTGTGGAAACCATCACACACGCTGCCGATGATAGTTGTGGTTGTTGTTGAAGAATTAAGTATGACCTTCACTCTAATTGTGTTAGACATTGGAAGGAAAGCGTCTAATCATCAATCACTCAGCAGTCAGCAGCGTGGAAAGATCACCCAACTCAAACACAGCAGGGACAAACAACAGCATGCGGGGCTGTGACTATACCGGCCCACCTTTGCCATTACCGCCAGGATTGTCCTCCGCTTATAATCTTCAAGCTAGTGCTGCTGTTTTAATGGCCTCTACTGTATGTGGCAGGAAGGTTTCTCAGCTGGTGGGTTGTAACCCATTATTTTATAATACATGTTAAAAAAGGAGTATGCTTTATTTTATTTTTTTCATGGTTTTTATTTATTATTTTTTATATGTACAGTAGAAGCCCCTCTGTGTTGAAGCACCTCTGTAGTCCTACTTGTAATTCCTCCGTGGGGTTTCAAAAAAGTTGTGAACTGAACTAAAACTCACAGGGACCATATAATCATTCACTTTTAAAATGTCAAAATAAATATACATTTTTCAAAAGGAGGAGGAAACATCTTTATCTTTTGTTTAAAAGCCTGTGAGTTCAATCAGACTCTTCTCTATGTTGAACGCATGACCATGACGTTTATAGTTTCATGCTTTGCCACAAAATCATTACAGGACCATTGCCATACTAGTCCGAGACACCAACACTGTTTGCGCACCATGGGCTCCTCTTTGAAACCATGAACAAAACTGCGCAAGGTAAGACAAAGTCATGATTACATTAAATATGGGTTTCAGCATAATTTGTGCCATCCACAATGTGTTTTGTGTTTTTTAAAGTTATATTTTTGGGCTTTTGCCTTTTATTTTGGCAGGACTGTTCAAAGAAAGACAGGAAGAGATAGGAGAGAAGAGAGGGGAACGAGATCAGGAAATGACCACGAGATGGTACTCAAAGTCAGGTTGTGCTACAGTACAGTTGTACTACAATACAGTACAGTAAGGCTTTTGATGTTTTTGAAATAAGTCTCTTATGCTAACCATGACTACAATAATTTGATCAAAATTACAGTAAAATATTTTTAAATATTCTGACTATTTAAAATAACTTTTCTATGTTAATATATTTTAAAATGTAATTTATTCCTGTGGCTTTGTTTTTATTATGATCAATGTCGAAAACAGTTGTGCTGCTTAAAGTCCCCATGTTTTTGGCTTTGAGTATGAATATGTTAGCCTTACTGTTCCCTACACTTACTGCTGCACTTAATTCAGTGCTATGCGAACACTTTTGAGGATTTCTATGAGGTCAATTCATTCATGGGGAAAACCTTATTCTTTGCGTGTCTTTGTGCCCTTCACTTCAACTTACTCGACTATCGTGGGTGCAAGGGCGTGTGGTTATACGATGATGCCCCACCCACAGGCTATCTCTTCCCTGGAGCTCATCGTCACTTAAAAAGTCAGCGCTCCTCACCAAGCCGTGCAAAATAACTTCCATGCTGGTGGGGAAGTCTGGTTTCAGGTGAGTGTCACGTGAACCGGCACACTAACGGAGGCCACTGCGGCTTTACCGAGTTCAACTTCTCTGGCCGAGCTGTCTGTGATATAAAAGGAATGCTATTGGCTATTTTTAAAAATGGGAGGAGCTTTTCGATATGTCCCACCCTGTCTTCCTGTTTCAGTGGAAATTACGTCAACACATATAAAGACCGCCGCACTTTTCAAGGCACTTCAGTGGGCCTTTAATGTTTTTGTGGAAACCGTGATTTTTTCTTTCCAGGATTCAAATGGCCACGCACACACTGTTAAGTTTCAGGAGTGACAACTACATTTAAATGCAGGAGTGCGCCCCCCTAAATTATTGTTCCGTGTGTGTAAGGCATACGACTCACTCCCAAAACTGAGATGATTTACATGGAAACCCTAGCAAAGTTTTGCTGTTGAAATATTACAGCCACAAAAGACTTGTTGTGTTCAGCAATTTTAACAAAAGCATAGTCAACGGAGGCGTCTTGTTTTACTTATGCTTGGAAAGGCACCTTCACTTGCAGTGTTGCCATGTTCACTAATTATAAGCCTTTTTGGGCTTGTTGTTTAAGCTTGGCTCATAAAGCGATCAAGTTTATGGAGTGCTTAAAGTGAGCAAGTGCAGGTCATGATATTTTGATCTTAGTTTCAGCATAAAGCATTTGGATTTATTTCAGTTTATTGTGAGCTTGTTCTGGATCTGTTTTTCTAGCAAGATCTGGGAACACGTATGATTCAGACTCGTACTGCTTTCCCTGTGATCTCTTGCATATAAAGAAGAGAGAAACATCTATGATGCATTTTACCCAAATTGACAACCGAATTTAGTTGCAATGTGTACGTGGCCATGAATAGAAAGTTCAAACGTATTTATACATGTCTACTGTCACTTTTGATCAATTTAATGCATTCTCTCTGAATAAAATAAAAAAAATTTTTAAAGGGAACATTATGCTCCTTTTTACAAAATGTAATATAAGTGTCCCCAGAATGTGTCTGTGAAGTTTCAGCTCAAAATACCCCAGATCATTAATTATACCATGTTGTAAATGCCCATGTTTTAGTGGATAGAAAAACATGCTGGTTTCGTGCCTGTATCTTTAAATGCAAATGAGCTGCTGATCCCCACCCTGCTTTCCAGAAGAGGGCAGATCCTTTACAGCTCGTGCCTGGGAAACTAAAACATCTGTTTGGTTTTGATTATCATCTCTATCGCGGTCACGCTCACGTGACATTGCAGTTCTTCATCATCATGAAAGTTTATCTGCTGCATGCATTTTAAAGTCATATCAGTCTAAACTTATGATATATGATTTTCTGAGCACACACATCTGAAGCACGTGCACAGAAAGCTGGATATGACACGGTGCTTCCCGTGAGTATTAAAATAAGTTCTCTTTTTGCGCTAAGTCTTATTGCGCTTTACTGTCAGATACACACAAGGTTATATCAAAAACTCACCAAGTTCACATAAGCGCAACAGCAAGTAAACAGCAAGTAAAGACATTGCATGTGTATATTAGATCTGTGTTTTAAAAAGTGAAACCAGCATAATATACAGTACCTACTGCTATATATATATATATATATATATATATATATATATATAGCTATATATATATATATATGCAGTTAATATGAATCAAACAACAAAAGAAAAACAGAAAATCACTCACTGCTCTTGATTGATTAACTTTAGAATCTTTAATAAGAATACATTTCTTAAATGCTGCTGTTAAATGCTCTGGCGAGGAGATAAACATGACAGATTGTGTACAGCTCACTAAGGGCAGGCCTATGCTAATAGGGCAGAGTCTATCAGCAGTGGTGGGCGGTGCCTGTGCTATGCAACGTCACTGCATAGAAACTGCAAACGGCTTATTCTGAGACACTGCTTATGATTTATGGGGATTAAAAAAAGGAGTGGGTGGATTTTTACCATTATAGGTTGGTTGTGTACCGGTACACACACTGCCAAGACACATTTATGCTCAAGTGAATTTTGCATGATAAGTTCCCTTTAAAATAATCTTACTAAACACAAACATTTGAACAATACTGTATGTCGTAGTGCTGCACACAAGGCAGTGAATTATTTGTTGCTGAGAGCACGAAGCCTTCACAGTTCAAGGGACATTTGGAACTCAAAATTGTAAATTTTCCTTTTTTGGAAAGGATCTTTGTAATGTTATTATTTTTTTATATATATATATATATTGTTTCTACTTGGTAAACAATTTTAGTACTGTTGTACCAAATATCCAATATGAAGCTAAACTAGTTGAGAACCACCGTGGTGCCTACATGGCGTGCAGTAAGAATCAGGCTGAATATCCATCCTGATGATCCTTATTTTAAATCTCCCTAGAGGAAAAGGGAGAGAGAGAGAGAGAGGCAGGCAGGTGAAGCATGGGGCCGAATGCAGATGTGACGCAAGTTCAGAGGGCTTGTGCTCCCTGCGGACACCCCTCTGCCTCCAAGCAGCAATAGCGCATCACTTACCCAAGCCCACTGCGGTGCCCCACTCATAAAAGACTCACTTTTAAGGGGATGAGAGGCAAATAAATCTCCTTTACAGGGGTTATAAAAGTAAAATGCAGGATTAAGGCTGCCCTGCACAACCAGTGCACATACACAAACATATATATATATATATATATATATATATATATATATATATATATATATATATATATATATATATATATATATATATATATATATATCATTTCCCTCTTTTTCCAGTGCATAACCTACTGCGATTTCAAAGTGACCCCCATGGGGTCCTCAGGACACGTTTTGAATGTCAACATATGGTGGACAGCTGGAATAAGGCCTTTAGGACACACCGCTATGAGACGAGGTCAATTTACTTTAAGTGACCATAAAGAACCAATACAGTATTAGATCTGTCTGCCCGTACGTGTCTGCAGATATGCGCAGATCTATTTTTATTCCTGCCAGTTTTTTGTGCCACTGCTTTAACCACAGCTCGCTCAGATGGATCCACTTTCTTTCCCTTTTTTTTTCCCTCACGCTCTTTCCCTCTCTATCCCTCAGCTCCCTGTCTCTATTTAAATACAAATGGATGGCTCTTAAAAAGAAATTGTCCTCAAAATGCTGGAGTCCCTGTTGTATTTCACACTCAGGGAGCATGTCGCACCAGCCGCACACGTGTTGAAAGTGTGTGCCGAGAATTATTGGCGCCTGTGCCTCGTTTCCAAGGTTACAGGTTATTATTGGTTTGAGTGGGCTTCACGTGGCATGATGCAGCACTGGCTCTGAGAGGTGTTTATGGCAGCAGAAAAGGATCCAAATTTTAAAAGCAGCATTAGAAGGTTTGGCCCAGAGCACATGTTGAGTTGTGAGCTCATGACCTGTACTATTTATTTGAGATAAACTGATTTATTTCCCTGTTACTAAGTCACAGTGATTTGCGTTCTTTATAGGTGCCTACTCCTTCCCTTCAACTGGTTTTGTTGTGTTCCTTTGAGAAACAGTGGCCAGAGAGGTGAATTGATTTACTTGATGTGTGTTTGGAGGTTGCTTCAGATTATTTTTGTATTAGTACAGAGCATCCAGATCAGAATGTTCACGCAGGCACAAACTGAATGGCATGTTCCTCTTTAGAGTTGTGAGCCAAGTGAATTCAAATGAAATGTCCAAAAATAAATTATTATTGTTTTTTTCCCTAAGAATGCATTCAATTGATCAAAAGTGTCAATTAAAGGCTCGTTCACACCAATAACAATAATGATATCTATCTATTTTAGCGTCCACACCAGCAGACAATATCGTTCTGTTTATTTTATGCGTTCACTTTAAATGCTCACCTTCTTTAAAGCAGGATGGATTCTGATTGGCTGTCAAAGTTTTAGTTGTTCTTTAGATGGAAAAAAAATATCCAACAATATAATTTCTCTGTGCCGTTATCGTTATAGTTGTGGTGTGGGCTCTGCTATATTGTACACATATGATTTGATTTGGCCTCAATATGAACTCCACCTTCTGAGCTATTCTGTCCACATATATACATGTCAGTAATTGTCTCTTGTGTCTTTATTGATTTCTCCTAAAGAATGTTTAGGAAAAACATCTGAAGCAGAGTTGATAGTTAAATGAAACACCTGAGAATTCCATTGAGTCTCTTGAGCTGTGAAAGAGCAATAAACCTTTCCTCTGAGAAACGATTGGATGTTTGAAATTTGAACAGCAAACAAACTGACATCCTCAAAAGACAACAAGATTCGATGGCAAAGATGAGAGAAATGGATCTGTGAGGTTTTGTGACCACAGAGCAGGACTCCCGTTGAGAAGGACTGAAGCGTCTGTCTGTGTTTGGCTGGCTTCAGGGGGCAGGTGCGTGGCAGGCTCCAATCCTTTCGCTATGCTTTCTCCTCCTTTACGTCTTTGTACAATGAGAAAGCGAGGAGGGGGAGAGGGACCTTGTGAAGACGAAGCCTCCTGCAAAGAAGCAATTAACAGCATAGCCCTGTCAAATTCTCTCTCTCTCTCTTTCTCCTCAGTCTCCTCTAACAAGGCCACAAAATGACTCACCTCTCTTTGGGCGGGTGAGATGCCCTGAGAAACAGCACAGAGCATCACACCAGAGTATTTCCACTTTTCAGAACCACCGAGATTCATTCCTCCTCGTCTTCAAGACTCTTCTGTGAAAATGAATGCAGTCAGCCAAGGTCAGTAATACGGTCATTTTGTGCAAAACTCGGAATATGAAATATAAACCAAGCAGCTTTAATGTAGAGGAGAGGAAGTCGAAATCCCCTGTTGGAAGCTTGGATGGTGAAAACCACTCTCATTGCGTGTTATGTATACATATGTGCGATGCAAACACATGAATTATGCATTGCATAAATGACAGCAATGACGGGACAGAACTCTACTTCTGTTCAACAGCTGAAATGGGCGCTTTAGCGTAAGTTCTGCCAGGAAGTCTCAATTGTTACGTCACTTATTACTTTCTCATCTAACCAATCGTGTTCTAATACTCGTAGTATAAAAGATCGGTACTTACACATGTCTGAGTTTGCAGATGCTGACGCCAACATTCCCCTCCATCCTCCCCACCACCACCAGGATGGTCCCTTCCCATACCTCCCAGGGGTCGGCTGCGCCCCTGCCTTCGTCTTCAGGCAGGAAATGCAGAATCCGTTACCCTCAGATTGCGAGTTATGGACGGGGCCTGCACCAAAGCTTTATATCACAATACTTGCTTGCTGGGCTGTTAACAAATTTATGCTTTGTTACGTCATTTTGCCTCCCGAGTCTTTCTGGTAGAACTGAAATGGCAGAGGACTGTTGTAGTCTGTAGAATTCTTTGGGAAGATCCCCCTTGCTTTATTGGCCCCTTCAACCCCCTTTGATGCTATTTTGTGATGCATATCATTGTTGTGATAAAACTATAAATTGCTTAACAACACAGCGCGTTGTGAGAGTAGATTTGCATGCAGTTGCTGAGCAGATTACTTATAGAACAACTTTGACCAGAAAGGTTAAGTTCGTGCTGATCGTGTGTGTGTGTGTGTGTGTGTGTGTAGACTGCACAGGGACTGCCGCACTCTCTCATGCAGTTTCATAATTCAGAGATTCATCAACTGTTTTAGTGTTGCATCAATTCACCGTCCCGCATTACAAAGGTCTTGAATTGTGTTTCGTCTCATATGGTAGGCTATAGCACATTACCCATTACCTTGAATATGATATATGGTAATTTGACAGATACTAGATTATAAGCAAATGAAAAGTTAATTTTAGAAATGTGCTAGAACAGCTTTGTTGGACTGGATGATTTACTCCTGCATATGTGTAAACATCAAAAAACTATTATATCCCATTTTTTATTATCTCTCAGATCACTTATCAAAATATTTGATTACAAGTGGCAGGTGAATTAGGATTTAACTTTTAAAAATACATTATATTATCTCCCCTTTTTAACATCTTTTTTTTAAAACGGTTTCCGGAATATATTAGTCCAGGCTCGCGGGCCTGAAAACACGGATATATTCTGGCCGCCATTTTTCGTTAAGCTGTAGACAGTGAAGATAAGTGAAGTGTGAGGATTTTGTGTATGTATGCATGCGAGTCTGTGTTTGTATGCCGTCGCCACTGCTCTCTGCCAAAGGGAGGAGGGACCGTGTGTAATTTGGCTGCGGGAAGAGCGGCAGAAAACAATTATGTGCACGAGGTGGCCACGGAGATGAGGCAATCGGTGCACGCTATAATGGAGAGGACGGTTGACACATGGGCTTTATCCTGCTCTGGTATTGTTTGAATGTGGGCAAAATTACTCCACTATATTGTCAGGACCTAAAATGAATTGCCAATTATATCCGATGGCATCCCATTGGAGAGTAGGTAACATTTAAAGTGATGGATAGAGACAGTGAGGATCTTTAGTGGATGCCTTTTTTATTCAGAAATGGCTAAAATTTCCTCACATTGTGAGTCTGGTGAGCAAGTTAATTTGAGAATGTGAAATAAACAGTGAACAAACAACAGCTTTAAACAGACATTCATTGAATCATATGGTTGCTGTCATAGGTAAATCGATTTTGAAGTTCCAATTTGATTATTCTTTCAACATAAGTTGAAATCTGGCTCTCCCTGCTGTTTGTGTCTTCAAGATGGTGCAGAAGAAGGCTTTTGTTTTTCTTCCTTGAGAAATCACTGTTCTTGCGGTGTTATTACTCAAATTATTTAGAACTTATGAGTATGTGCTTCCAATGATCTCAATTTCCATAACAATATTTCTGCTCATAAGTTTCATCAGTGATTTTTTTATTTATTTTTTCTGTAAGAAAGACTGGAAGTGCAGAAGCTGAGAGAGAAACTATTCCTTCCACCTCTGTTCACCCAGGGTGGAGCTGTGTGAATGAAACTCAGCTAATAAGCAGGATCAACCATGTTTCATTCCAACTTATTTAAGTACATCTCCAAATGCCAAGATACTTTTTCACATGTTCCATTTTTTGCCATTCCTCACTTTTTACCTGTTCTCATTCTCACACTGTTCATATTCTTTGAGTTAGCACGGCGGATTTATGTCTGGTGCATCCTTTCTGACTCTGAACATAGAAATCAACCATGTTACATCCATTTCTGACATTAATTTCACTTTGATTTAGACTGTTATGCTGACACATGTGAGATTCTCCTACAATCCTAATATTATAAGGTCAAATCTTACGAAACATGCAGAGTATGGGTCATATCTTGACCTAAAAAAAATCTCATACATTCTACATGTATACCATTCAAAAGTTTGGTGTCAGTGAGATTTTTCTTTTTTTTTCCTTTTTTTAATGAAATTATTATTTAAGTAAATATTAGAATCCTGAAAAACAAATAATTTGAGCAGCACAACTGTTTTCAACATTGATAAATAAAAAGGAATGTTACTTTAAAATCAGCATATTAGAGTGATTTCAGAAGGAGCACAAATCTTTTCGACATTGATAATAATAAGAAATGTTCCCTGAGCTCCAAATCAGCATATTAGAATGATTTCTGATTTATTTTACATTGGAATATTATTTCACAGTATTATTTTTAATGTATTTTTGAATGAATAAATGCAGACTCGGTGAGCACAAAAAAATGATAATTTGTGAATGTTTATCATTATTTGCAAATATTTGTATTTGTTTGCATGATATTTTCATGAATCTCATTCAGACATGAAACACAATTCACACAATACATGGCTGCGATTTTATTTATTTTTAAGTAAAACTAAATATTCAGCGGTAAATAATATAGTGCAACACTTTTACAACACACAATTGTAAAAACAATTTTATTTATAAAAAAAATTTGTAGACCAAGGTTGTGGGTTCAATTCCCAGGGACTGTAAAAGCATTTATATTGAATGCACTGTAAGCTGTTTCAGATAAAAAAAAATGTCTGCCAAATAAGTCCGGGAACATTTGTTAGGAAAGTAAATTAATTTTGTAGATCAAACAGTAGTACATTAAAATAATGAAGTTTTATTGTCATTTTACATCACACTCTACATCTGCTTCTACTTGTGTGAATAATCATGCTCATTTTTGATTTTCCATCTGCAGTTCTCACTGTGTGTGTGTGTGTGTGTGTGTGTGTGTGTGTGTGTGTGTGTGTGTGTGTGTGTGTGTGTGTGTGTGTGTGTGTGTGTGTGTGTGTGTGTGTGTGTGTGTGTGTGTGTGTGTGTGTGTGTGTGTGACCCACGCACTGCAGGTGCCTCGAACAGCCCAAAGTCCCCACCCTGACACGTGTGACTGACTGACAGAGAGGACAGACGCAGGGAGAATGATGCATTGTATGTCTAACCGCCCCACAACCTTCTGTAATGCCCTGCAAGAGCTGGGAGTCATTAACTTTTAAAGCAGGTAGACTGAGCGAGAGCGACGGAAAGAGAGGGGTCAGACACACACAGGGGCCAGTGTCCATACTGCTGCTCTGTGGCATACCAATCCCTCCCAAAACCCCTTCAAACCGGTCTGACGGACAAGAGCGAGAGGGCAGGGCGCAACCTGGCAATAGCGGGGTGTCGCTGCTGTCATCCGCCATGGCACAGGTGGCACAGGTGGCATTGAGGATGCGGGCAGGTATGGCCGCATCAGAGGAACAAGAGGGGTGATTGACAGGTCTCATCAGAGACAGCCTAATGACACCCCCAACCACCAATTAAGGCTCATCAAGGTCCCCAATTGAATGTCGCTGATAAATAATGTATGCCCTCAGTAATTCCACATAATCTTGATACTGGAGAGTCAAAGGTGTATGCATTATTAATGGGGCCAAATTGGACTTTAATAACTGCCTCAGTGAATCCTACACGGTGGAGGAATTCACTTATGTTAATATGGCTTTATTATTAATGGGGTGACGGTTTTCTAAAATGTTAACTGACTGAAGCACTCCAGAGGCAATTCCCAAGATTGACGAGTCCACCATCCGGGAGAACTGGAGCGTTCTTATTTATTTACCGGCCTACCTGTGGTGCGTCTGCCCAGACCATTAGATCAATAATTTGTTCATCAAATCATTAGCTTGTATCAGAGTGGCACAATTATGCGGGCGGCACGTTCGGATGACAGGGCGTCGTTAATCGCATATTAGCTCGAGACGGACTGGCTTACTCTTAACAAACACCGATGTGATGATAAAGGTAGCGCTATATAGTTTGTTTGGAGTGTTGCTGTTGCCGTAATTGGCTGACAGTGAGTCGGCTGATGGGATCCTGGAGAATATCACTAAACGATGTCACTAAATGATGAGCTTTTAATCTGAAAAGATCTCCCGGGGATTAAAGCACCAGCACATCGTGGTGTTTTGAGTGAAAAGTCTAATATTTGCTGAAAACCTGCTTAGTCGTTAGACTGAGGAGCAATTTTCTTATCCGTTCCCACTCTGGAGGGCCTGATACAGGAGCACTTTGTAAACACAACTTACAGGGGAAGTTTCTGTGGGTCTAAAACTGGTTCTTAGCTTCTGTAAGCTTGTTGAAACTTCAGATATCATGTCTGTGCATGCATCCCAGACAGGAAGGAAAGTGATTGAATTGTTTGTGCGTTCCCCGTGCATTTGCATACGTCCACGGCGTATCAGAAGCGCGGTTCTGCTTCGCTTCTCTGAGCTAATCTACCTGGCAGAGGCTCTGAGATGTTGCTGGCACGTACACGGATCACAGCCCAGTTGCACAACATCACAAAGAAGCCAAATGAAAATGTGTGTTTTCCATTTGTGTCTAGAAACCTCTGTGATGATTAAGAGATGCTTGTTTTTGAACTTATTCGGATTTTGGAGGTACAAAGTTCTAAATCAATTACGCTGCGTAAACATTGAGCTTCCGTATGAGCACAAACGGATGCATACAAACAACAAGTTTCAAGGGTACAGGTATAACTTTTTTGTTTTTCTGTTTGTAAAAAAAAAAATTGTTATCTTATTTTATTGTCTCTTTTGTGACAAGGTGCTTTAATGGTTTATTCAGTCATTTTTCCTCCAAAAGTGGCTTATGGACTTTGTTCCTTTTTATCTGTTTCTTCTGATTTCCTTTCTCCTTATCTTGCAAAACTGCAGTTCTCTAAAGATCAGAAGTGTTGTGTCTTCCTGAAAAGGATCAAGTTTGGGTTTCAGCGGACTTGGTGCCCAACCAATTAAGCAGCAATAAAATCTCCTGGATATCAGATACTGGTGTCCTTACAGATGCAGCATGCATGTATCACATTAGTTTGATATTTTAAGAGATCATTAACACCAAGAACTGAATCCATCAGTTCGCTGTCACAGTTCAATTCAAATAAATCCATCTTTTGTGATGTTTCCTGTTCAGTGTGTTCCAGAGATGCTGCAGTGTGTTCCGCAGATTTCCAGGAGCCTGGAGTGTTTTGAGATCTGCATGTGCATGTATCAGGTCGGTCTAATCTAAGTTAATGTGGTTGCCTGGGAAACGCTATTGTTTGTGGGCTTAATTAGTGAGAAATATTAGATGGCAGACATAAGCGCAGCTGGAGTTGCTCTCTTTATACCTTGTTAACCTCTTCTTGCACTCACTCTCACTCTATCCCCCACTTCCTCTCTCTTCATTACATGTTCATCTGGCCGTGCGACTTGGCTTCGTGTGTGCGGCTGATACGGCAGATCGAACAGGACAGGTGTTTTCCGTTTCATCACGGCCTGTGTCTGAGGTTCGGGCAGTTGGAGGAACGGAAAAGCGTCAGGAGGGGGCAGATAGATGCAGGGCTGGCAGTTCATCGTCTGTATGCGGCAGAAGCCTAACAGACTTCCTGACATCCCATCGATATATTGACAGCCGCTGTCACTTGGGCGGCTTTAGTGATGTGCAGAGCTCTGGCACATGAGGCTGATGGCTTGGCTTCGATTGGTTGTGTGTTTTTCCACGCTGTCTTAATACCAACAGCATTCTGGGCAGGTCATTTCGATGGCAGCACGGACACTCGCTTTGCCAACATTTGTGCGAGTGTTCGCTTTTAGATTAAAATGGCCTTTTTCATCTCAGAATATCCTCCAGCGCTTAATGTTTTTACTGGCCTAGTCTATCTCTTGTGTCTGTTTGTTCCCTGCGGTAGATTTCACAGTAAACCTTGCTCATCAAGCAAGTCTGCATTACTTTTACTCCACGTTTAGATAGGTCTGAACATCCAGTTCCTTTGTTCTCCATCTTTTTCCAACCAATGAGAATTGCTCCACATAAATTACTTCTTAACCTCCCCAGCTTTCTGTTTTTAGTGAAAGTTTGAACTGAAATGGTAACTCACTTTTCATATAATAATGCTGCTTTATAATTTGTTCAAAAGATGTCATCTTCCACAAATAGTTCCTTTTGAAACAAATGCCTGTCTTGTCTTGGGTTCTCTGCATTAGGTTTTGGAGCAGAGCTTCCCCCACACAAAGGAACTATATTTGTTTCTTTGCCATGTTTTTAGTCACCCTACTCTTTGTTCTGAGAGGAAGCAAGAGAAGAGGGCTTTTACAACCAGCGATGTCACGGTCTGAGGAAGCTTAACCCAAGTAAGGGTGTCTGAGTGTAGAGTCAACGACTGAGAGCAGATCCTAAATTTCCGTTGACATTTACAGAAGGGCTGCTTCCAATTAACCTTCAAGTGTCTCCTCACCTCCTCATGCTGATTACATTTTTCCCTAACAAACAGGCTAATTTGTTATTAGCAGGCTGTTGGAGAACGTGCGTTCATTTTCCATCAATAGGAAATTGCAATGGGGGAGTGATTGCTTGGATTTCTTTCTGTCAGTTGGCATGCATTGTTCGATTTTCCCTCTATTCATCTACTTCCGTTACCAGTAGCACCACTGGGATCAGTTTAAATGGTATTGCTGCTGCTGTACACACCACAATATGCTCTCACTTAGACACAGTTCCTCTTTCCTCAATTCTCCCAGCACTGATATTTAGCTCTGGAGAGAGACAATTGTTTCCCACCTGCAGTTCCACTCTTCTGAATTCACTCTCGCTGAAACTTACAAACAGAAACATGCAGATGTTTTGCATGGCGAATGGGGAGATTGCTCCTGTGGGCAGGAAGGCACAGCAGGGGTGCACGTTCGTTCACACAGTTCTGCCAGGTGAGAGAAAGTAAAACTGAGAGGGAAAGTAAAAAAAAAGCAGGGGGAGGGGAGTGTATACCCAGCCTGCCTTCTGCTGCCCTGATAACACTCCCCTCCTCTCCTCGCCGCAGGCCTGTGGAGGAGGGCGCAGAGGCCCTTGCCTGCAGACAACCCACCCAGGAATCTTATCTTTCCTGCAGCCGGTGCTCCTGCCTGAAACCCCATCAGACCCTGGAACTTGGTCACTCACCACACAAATATACAGGTTTGCAGATGGTCACATGTGCTGCAGATGCATACCAAATCGCTTGGTTAAAGAGACGAAAACAAAACTCTACCACAATCAGCAAACCGAAATGTGTACAGAATTGATTCCAGTTTTGTGTGCAATTCAGAATTGAATTGAGAATACACTTTGAATTCCTTAGAAGTTTCAGGGTGCAAAATTGCAACTGGAATTACAATTAAGATGAAAAAATGACAAATTCATATAACTTAATATATATTTTTAGCCACAACAAGACAAACTTTGAGGATTGCCTCAACAAAGATTTGTATGCTATAGCAAACTGCTATAGTAAATTGCAACCTGCCATTTAAATTTGCCACATAAGGCTGCAGATGCAACACCCATCAGCCTGCACCATCTAGAGTTTTATGACAGAACTATGTATTTGTCATTGAATCATTAATTCAAGAGATTTGTTCAAAAACACTAATTCATCCAGTAATGACACAATACAGTAACCGACTGTTTTAAAAAACATTCAAATTAATTAAATATTAAATATTTTTTATAGAGTGATTACCATTTTGTCAGAACCTCTAGTAAATTACATGCTATTTTGTTTTGTTGTCTATTCAGAATCGTTGTTTAAAAAAACTAAAAAAAATTGTGATCCTCAATTTATTTTGAATTGTGCAGCTCAGAGATAGATAGATAGATAGATAGATAGATAGATAGATAGATAGATAGATAGATAGATAGATAGATAGATAGATAGATAGATAGATAGATAGATAGATGTCATGTTCATGTTGAAATCTTTGCATGTGCATGACAGCTGTGAGTTTCTCAGTGGCACTTTTTCTCTCGACGGTTCGGTGGGGCATCTGTCATGCTGTGAGCCAGGTGACTCCTGCCTGCTTCCCTACTCTCCCGAAATGCGTATTGACATCTCGCTTTCCTTCTAAACTGTGTCTTGACAAGGCAGGGGAATCCGAGCCAAAAGACACAGACTGCAGCTGTGTGAGTTTAGGAAACTGGGTTTTTGGGAGCCTAACTGTACAAAGCCTTCCTTTTAATCATTCCTGTCTTGTCCTGATGATGATTCTGACAGATTACACGAAAACAACAGAACAGAAACAGCAGATTGTCAATGGCTAATTGCTTGTCGTGTTTGTTTGGATCTGTTAGGCCTATTGCTGAAATAGCTTATTCTGCTTAACTGCTGAAGAGCTCCTGTAGCTTAACTTGTGGAGTTTGGTTCTAGCAAAGCCAAGGACATGCTGCATATTAACTGGGAACATGCATACTGATAAAATGTATAATTATAAAAGTTTCTTTAAAAAAACATAAACCTAGATGTTAGGATGGTAGAGATTCACACATTATGAGGCACTGTGAACCACATGGACTTTATCACTGTTTAGACCAGTATTAGCATCCGTCTAGCGTGATCCAATCATATTTGGTCATCAAAACCAATTGCTGTTTACACATGGTATAAACGTGCATCTCAAATGCATCTCTAGTGACCACTTGCGATTAAATTCAATCAAGGGGAGGGTGTGTGATTTCATGATAAATCCATGGACTTTAAAAAAAATATGGATGTAGTGTCCGTGACGTCACCCGTAGGTTTTTGAAGAGCATTTCATGAAGCCCAAAGTGGGCGGAGCCGGCCGTCGCAATCTTGGCAGCGCGTCACTCCCGGATAAACGAAAATGGGCAAAAAGGCAGGATTAGCTGAGGTGACGTGACAACTAACAAACAGCAGACAAAAGACTTATAGTGACATCAGCGGCAATCCACCTGTCACTCAAGTGGCCACGCCCTTAATTATGCAGAACTTTAAGGCTTAATATAATTTAAGCAGATGAGTTATGAAAAAAATCACCCCCCTCACAGTTGTCATGAAGGGTAAAATTAGCTTTATAGGCCAAAACCACTTTTTTTGCACCAGGCTGTAAACACATTTCTTTCTGCTGTAAAGTTGGGCATTTTAACATGGCTGGTAGTGGTATATGGGATTGACTCTCTTTTGCATCCAGTTTCTACAGGCCAGTCGATGAATAGCAGTTTAAGTCCGTTTACTTCCGTGTTGGATTCAAGAGAGAGGCAGAAAGGTTGCCGCTTGGATAAATCACTTGATATTTCAGTATGTTAACTGCATTTTTATTTCAAGCATTGTGAAAATGTTCTTGTGCATTTATATGTGACCTGCTCCTTCATTTTGAGTCACTCTGACCCAGAAACATTTCTGTTCTATGCACTGAAGTAAAAAGGAAAGTTTGTTTCTTTCCAATGATCATTGTTGTATTTCTACACCAAGACTTTTCTTTTTAGTGCGTAAAACCTGAAATATTTTTCTGGGTCAAAGTGACGTAATTATTTATTATTATCAATATTTCAAATGGTTGTGTTACATGTTTCAGAATTCTTTGATGAACGGAACGCATTTATATGAAACAGAAACCTTTTTAACATTATAAATCTCTTTCCTGTAACTTTTGATCAGTTGAATGCATCCAAGCCAAATAAAAGTATGTATTTCTTTTTAAAAAAATCTTAGTGATCACAAACTTTTGAACGGTAGTGTGTTTCAGATTCAATAGAATCGAGAATAGAGTTTACAGATATGAGATGTAAATAGGATGATCAGATATTTCTTTTAATTCTATTATCAATTTGTGTCTACGTCGTTCAAATAGCGTGCTTAGCCAGCTACAGAGAAACTGGCAGGCAGGCAACAGACAAATTACAAAAATCTGAGTGGCGACGTCACTACACGTATTCTATCAGCGTGGTTCCGCACATTTAGCCAACCGTGCTGAGAATTCCGGGCCGAGAACAGTTTGTAATCGTGCTGTGCCGTACCAGACTCAACTGGAAATATAACTAGAGCCATTCCTTACCGTTCTTAGAACCATTCGGCCTCGAAAGTGGAAAGTGGCTTATATTTCAGATTTAATCAGGTTTACCGCTATTTTCTGCTCTATTAAATGTTGTTTAAGAGATCTGCTCCACCTCTTTCAGTCTATTTATTCGAATCAAGCTCAATGGGATCATTTTTTCTTTCCATGATGTTTGTTTTGTTTCAACTGAGCTATAAGGAAGTTTACTAACACATTATTAGGCTGCATGTGACTAAACCCTAATTGACCACATTACTGGTTAAACTTGACTGGTTACTCCTACAAGGGTTTTTTCGGGGTAAAATGAGCTAGAAATACATTAGAATTTGTTCAGTTGTTTACACTATTTTGTAAAATGAGGTGGACTGTGTCAGAATAAAATTATATTGATTGCAATGAATCGCACTGGATGTGTGAAACACTGGAAAAGTGTTGCACTGAGATTTCGGTATTGTATCTCTCTGGAGATGATGCCATGTGAGTCTTGTTGTTTCTCTTGTGTTTATGTGGCGTTCCTGCAGCATTGGAAACCCCCTCTCCCCCCCGAGCATTGAACAAATTACTGACGCATTAGAGTGAAGATGTGTGTATGTGCAATTTAAGGAGCTCTGGGAGCCCAGGGGCTTGTCCCCAAACTTCATCTCTAATTAATAATGCCCCGCCCTCGACAACAACTTACAAAACACGTTCAGGCTACGGCCACTCTTTCTGTGGTTGTTATGAGTGAAAAATATCAAGTTCAACAGCAGTCAGCGTGCTTTCAAGGCAGCCTGTGAGTTGAGACATCAAGGCGACACTAAAAGGGGTCAATGTTCTGGGATACTGGACACTTGACCTGCTTTTATATGGTAATTAGGTACATTCACGTACAACTCCCATATGGCACAGGAGGAGATCTGATAGAATAAGAGCATCTGAGTCACTACCGCAGGCATTTTCAGACACCTGTGTGTGTGTGTGTGTGTGTGTGTGTGTGTGTGAGAGAGCAAGCGAGCCTCTGTCCCCATGAGACTGTGCTCATCAGGGGGCCATAGTTGACAATCCATGCTACAGTATTTTGGTGTGTATGTATGTGTATAATATATATATATATATATATGTGTGTGTGTGTGTGTGTGTGTGTGTGTGTGTGTGTGTGTGTGTGAGTGTGAGTGTGATAGATATATGGAGGTCATTAGGAGGAGGAAGCACAACTGGAGATGGACCTCAACAGCTGTGTCCACATTACATACATCTGTTTCAGAGGGAAAACTCAGTGTGATCTAAACGGTGTGTGTGTATGCGTGGATGTGTGTTTGTGTGTGTGTGAGAGCTCTTATATAAGGGGGAAGTGCAACTTTTCTCACTTTCCATCAAGTTACCAAGGAAATAACCTACTGATGTATCACATGGCAAAGAATTTCTTAATGAGTTGCATTTTACTGGATTTCTGCTAATTAAGATGTTTGAGAAGCCAATTACAGTAAATATCATCTTCCTCTGCCTTCCTAATTACAGATAGAGGAGGTGGAAGGATATGAAAAAGAATAACAGTCCTTCATAAAAGATTTGTCCTTTCATCTTAAGGGTTTGTTTGCAGACCATATTTGCATACTCTAGCAGTCGCCAAATGAAAAACAGAAATCTAAATATGGACTTTAAATGATATTTTAAACTTAATTATTACTAGAGCTGCAATTAGGCCTCACAAAATATGAAAATTATTAAAGTGACTGTTGGTAAAGTTTTTTTTCTGCATTTATCTGCTTGAATTTGAATCTACTCGGTGCAAATTAATTTTAGATCGTGCCCATGGAAATGCGTACGAAAGCTTAAAAATAATAATTCACCCCAAAGTAAAAAATGTATTCACTCACCTTCATGTCACGCCAGTCCCATATTACTTTCATTTATGTCTAAGCTGTTGTGACATGTTTTTAATATTTTAAATATTTTGTTTGTTTTTGTAGGAAGGAAATAGTCATACAGCTTTGGAGCAACATGAAGGTGAGTAAATATTTTCATTTCAGGTCAAATAACCCTCTAATTTGTTATATAGTATTTGTCTGTCAATGTACAAACAGTACTGTACTATAAGAAGAAAGACAACACAATCTTTAACAAAAAATCCTTAACAAAGAGTGGCATAACCTTATTACCCATAATTCAACAGACTACTAGATTACACCAGTTTAGCTTATATCTGCTGCCTAATTTGGAGGAAAGATACTAATGAGGGTGTTTTCAAGAAAACAGTGAGCAATCTCTACATCCTGTGAAAGTCATGAAATGATTAATTTGCCTCCCTCCCTTCCTCTCTTCCGTCTCTCTTCATCTCTCTCGTTCTCTCATTCTGTATTCTGCTGGCGTATTGCACTTATTGTATGATAATACTGAAGGTAGATTGTTGTGTTATCTTGTCTACAGTCCATATATAAATGTTAATGTCATCTGTGCATGACTCAGACACACACACATTCATGCAGAGCACATTTCACATTTGTTGCAAAAGATGATGCAAGAGCGGTGTTAAATTCAGTCACTGAACATTTCCATGTATATTGTGAGCACATTATAATCAGCTCTACTTTAGTTCAGCAACTTATGTTCACCCATAAATAAAAGTATTATGATTATTTACTCATCCTCATTTTATTTTAAAGATATATGACTTTCATTCTGCCGAACGCAAAAGGAGATATTTCACTGTCCGAATTGCTTTTTTTAATGTGTATATAAAATTAAAGTGAATGACCAGAACAGCTACAGTATGGTCACCTTTCACTTTCATTAAACCTTCTGAAATACTTATAAAAATTATTATACATTATAATATTATATATAATGTTTTGTGTTCCATTTAGGAAATAGTCATATACTGCAGGTATGGAGCGACATGAAGGTGAGTAATTGATGAGAATGATGATATAATTCGTTTTGTTTTATCCATTAAAATTTATTTTAGGATTTAAATTCTCAATAATAATAAAAAATATTAATTTATAATTAATAATTTTATATAATATAATATTTTTAATATTATTAAATGTATATATATATATATACTGTATATAATTTTATATATATACTGTATATACACATTTTTTTGAGAAAACCTCAATAATAATTTAGAAATATATTTAAATTAATGATATAACATTTAAATATAACATTTTAACTTTTTTTTTTATTTTAGAAAAAATAACCATCACATTTTAAACATCCAGTATCCGCTTAGCATACATTGGAAAAAGTCAGCAGATCCTCTAACAGAAGTGAACGTTAGCTGCGCGACTCTTTGAACTAGTTGCAGTGACTTCAGACGACAGAGCGCAAACCAGTTTAAAGATATCTGGCAGATGCTCCTTGAGGAGATGTGATGAAAGAGCTCTTTCTGCTGTACTGTGTGCATGTGTGTGTGTGGCAAATGTGCAACTATTTCCTTAAAATGAGTCTCTGTGTGTGTGTGTGTGTGTGTGTGTGTGTGTGTGTGTGTGTGTGTGTGTGTGTGTGTGTGTGTGTGTGTGTGTGTGTGTGTGTGTGTGTGTGTGTGTGTGTGTGTGTGTGTGTGTGTGTGTGTGTGTGTGTGTGTGTGTATCAGGGGCGGGCAGCTCTTCGCTGCCGTCTCCCGGGCGGCTGGCATTTGATGCAAGCTATCTCATCATTCCCCATTCTCATGCTAATGAAGCTAAAGATCATGGCTGTGACGGATGGACGGGTGGAGTGGGAAGAGGGGCTGTGGGAGTGCGCTGTTCAGTGTCACTATCCTGACACACACACACACACGTATATAGACCCATCACAAAGAGCACCATAACTGAGAGGGCCAATGAACTCAACTGAACTTAGTCAGACATTTAGGGTCAGTCCACTGTCACAAATGGCTTTATTGTTGTTGGCTGATTGGTTGGTTAAAATGTCTCAGGTTTGGTTTAGTCATATGGTCAGGTGTTTGCCATGTGTGGACAAATGGCATTGTGTAAACTAGTTCTTTTGAAATTTCTATTCATCAAAGAATCCTGAACAAATGTATCAGTTTTGTTATGAATATGATATGAAAATATGATTTAATCAGTATGTTAACTGCACAAAAATATGATTTAATAACATAATTGTTTGACAGTAATAAGAAATGTTTCTTGAGAACCAAATCAGCATAATATAATGATTTCTGAAGGATCATGTGACACTGACGACTGCAGTAGAATAAATTGCATTTTAAAAAATATTTAAAAAGAGAAAATAGTTGTTTTAAATTGTAATAATATTTCACAATATTTCCGTTAATAAATGCAGAAAATTAGACTTCTTTTAAAAGCATGAAAACAATTTTACCGACCCCAAACTTTTAAGACTTTTTTACCTGGATGTTCATATTTATTATAATGTTAAATAATTTTGTACATTTTATTTGATAATTTGATATTTAATTGTTCACGTTTTGATTTAAAAAAAATACTTGACCTTAAAGTACGATATTGAACGTCCGATATTGAACGATTTAAAAATCATGCTTTTCCCCTTTTGTTGTTTAATTCACAGGACCAGACACCAGTTATTTTGCCAAGAGATCTCTTATTTATTTGACCATATTATGTAACATAGGAGGGAGTGACAATGAACCAAACAAAGGTCTTCATTCCAGCATTTCTGTCATCTCTCTGTCCTCTGGACAAAGAGCTCGGTTTTTATATGCTACTGCCCAAAAAAACTATATTACCAGACAGTGGAATATGGTTCCAATTAACATTGTAATGTATATCCAATCCCAGTGGAAACGTCATACGCTAGCTTGTCTGAAAGTCTCTCTCACACATACAGTATGTATTCAAGAACAGTAGGGTTCACAAAATACAATGATTACAAATGATTAGGAATATATATAAAAAGTAATAATACAGATACATACTACCACTGATTATGAATATTAATAAAAAGTAATAATAATACTGAAAACGATTTTAGTCTTAAATCTGCAAGACCAAACAACTCTGCATATCTTCACAAGTTTACAGATCCTACTATGGAAAAGGTTTATGAATATTAATTTGCATATGTGTTTGGAGAAAGTTTATGTCAGCTTGACCTCCTATTAAAATTAGTATTCATGAGACAAGCCATCATGTCATAAAAAATCCATCATGCCCACAATTTTTAAAAGGGCTATTTTGGCGCCACTGCACACTGATGTTAAGTAACATTATGTGTTTTGTCTATGCAGCTTACAGGCTCTCTAAAATGGAGATATGGATGGAAATGTGACTGTCTATCTGCCCCTCACCCCCACCGACTCATCCAGGTATGTTTGCTTGATGTCTGGCTCTTTCTAACAATGCTTTTAAGAAGCAAAGCCAAGTCTAATGGGTCGGGCAGGGTGCCAGAGAGAAGGTCGCATCAGGGTCAGTGGATGTTAACCTCCCAAAGAGCACCCTGGGGCCTGTTCTAAATATACAGCATGTGAGCACAGCATCTCAACCCCGTCATTAGATAATAGCGTTACAGTTACTCCGCGTTCTCCCAGGAGCGGAGCGCGGTCAGAGCGTGCCAATACCGAGGACATGGCCCATGTCAGATGTCAGAGACGATGGGTTGGATGTCCGCAGACACAAACATTTGCTCTTGTAATCCGGTAGAGGTCTTTGTAATTCTGCTTAAGTGCCTTACGTGTAGGTGTGGGAAGCCTGGCGAGGTCGGACATCTAATTGACCCCATTTCCTCTGGTTTGTGCCACATTAACTTGGCAAGAGACATTGCACAATTGTAGTGGCTTCTGAAAAGACTCGCACAGACTTGACATGCTTTCAATGACCATGCCCAACCACAGTGTGTATAAAGAATCGAGTTTCTGAATGCATATTTAGTAGGCTAAAAACACTGAAAGCTCAAAGATATTTATTCTATTTTGTTGGAATAATAGCATGTCCTATCGGCATAATCAGCATTCTTGAGCTGTTCTCATTTGTTAAAGGTGTTCCAGATAATGCAGACAGCCTGCTGACTAGTTGCTGTAAAATTTAATATAAGCTCAGTGTGGGTTACATTAATAACTTCTCACAAACTGTCATTCTTGCACAGCAATTAAGCCTTCGCATATTGTTGTGATATGTTTTAGTTGTGGTTGTCAAGCCCCAGGGTAAGCACATGTGTAATTCAATTTCACAATAAGGTTTTTATTTTTAAGCATGCTGGGTTCCTTAGAATCAAATTGAAATTTAATTGAAATTATACCGTTCAAAGGTATAGGGTCGGTAAGATTTTTCAAATGTTTTTAAATAGTCTCTTAAGCTCACCAAGGCTACATTTATTTGCTTAAAAATACTGTAAATAGCAGTATTGTGAATGTTTTCTATTTTAATAAACTTATTCTTATTATAGTTATCATCACAGTGTTAAACAGTTGTGCTGCTTAATATTTTTGTGGAAAATGTGATGCTTATTATAGGATTCTTTGATTAATACAGAAAAAAAAAAAAAAAAAATTTATTTGAAATATAAATCTTTTGTAACATTACTAAAGTCTTTTACTGTAACATCTGATGAATTTAATTTTAAAAAATCGCACTGACCTCAAACTTTTGAATGCTATTGTACATTTAAATAAATATAAAATATTTTTTTTTAAGTTAAAATTCATACTGTTGAGTAGGTTATTTTGTGTGTTCATGTTGAAGACAATGGAATCATGTTTTAATTTGAATTTAATAATGTATTTACATCAACACAATGCATTTTGCAGCTGATGTATCCCCATACAAATTAAAGTGGCATGCAGGTCTTAAAAAAAAATTAAAAGTTTAGGTAAAAGGTAGATTGCAGTGTTTTTGTTGCTATTAAATGCCTTTAAAGCAGGCTATAGCTATTGTAGTTATAGTGGTAAGCACACCAAGACATATGGGATATGTTATTTGTTTCTTGGCGGGGCCAATAATAGTTGACACTCATCTGCACTTAATGGACTCCTATACAGATAATATTGTCCCATCTCTATCCACAAAATTCCCTTTAACCGGGTATTCTGTTGCATACTTTACACAGAACAATTGTATATGGTTCTTGCAAAGGGTCCCCAAAGAGCCCCAAGTAATTTAGCTCAGCGGCAGTATTTTAAAATTCCCCCTGGGTCTTTTTAAAGGATACAACAGTTAAAAGGTACAACAGGTTGTTTATGCCTTCTTGTAGCGCCTGACAGGCTGGCTATTTCCACAGAAAATACCTCATAAAGCATGTCGGAGCTTTTTTTCCATTGTCACCTTTCTCTCCCTTTGGAGTGGTTGCTGCCCAGAAACCGCACCTGAAACATAAACACATGATAGGAAGTTTATGGTGTCTTCTGAGTATTTGAGACTGACTGATTGTCCAATCATTTCATCTAATTGCTTGCACCTGGTTTAGCAGAAGGAAAATTGGTCCTGAGTGACTTTGCTGTCTCCATAGGCACAGTTTTTCACTTCGAAGGAGCCAACATTGTCACACGTCGCAACCGTTGCAGTTATTTCATCTTGCTTTCTCTTTCTCTTTCTCGTTCCCCCCTATTGGAATGGTATTTGGCAGCACCATGTGTTGTATTTCCAGCAGTCATGCTGAGCCCCAGGCCCTCCGCTCTCCTCCATTGCTGCAGGGCAGTGGCAGGTGGCTTCGCCCACCTTCTCGAACACCCTCCCAGGGGAGCAATCAGGGGCTCTGTGGGGCCAGACACCCAGACACCACAGTCACTGTACAAGAGCTGACATGACAGCGAGGTGACACGTCTGGCTGTGGCACAGGTGCTGTGAGACAGGGGAGGGGTCAGAGGTCACAGGATTCCAAACCACTGATTAAAGAGATGGGACTGACATCAAGAGAAGTTAGAAGCCACATACAGGTGAGAACCTTTCTCTCTCTCTTTCTCGGATTAGTCCTGGTGGGGATAAAGTAACAAGGAATTCACGTGTTGTGCAATTCATCAGTATGCATCATGGGAAGCATTTATGTGTGCTGTTAAAATATAAAAAAAAGTGTGTGTGTGTGGTGGGTGTCAAAAGAACGCAATCATACCATTGTTCATTTTCTTAAAGGGATAGGACACCCAAAAAAGAAATTTAGTAATTTTTTACTGTAATCTTTTTATTTGAGGATTTATATACATTTATATAAATATGTATTAAATAAAATTATGTTCATATTAATATATTTAATACGCATATACACAGAGTTTTGCTGATGCTAAAGGCATTGACATTTGAGCTTTAGGGTCAAATGTTATTTACAGATTTTTTATCAATATTTCAAATTTCGATTGTAAATAATATGTACAAAATAATTTAACATTATAATCATTTTTAACATTACATTAAGTAAAATCACTACCGTTCAAATCTTTGGGGTTGGTAAGATTTTTTATGTTTATCTAGTCTGCATTTATTTGATCAATAATACAGTAAAAACAGTAAAATTGTGAAATATTATTGCCATTTAAAATAACTCAATTTTAATATACTTAATAAATGCAATTTATTCCTGTGATGGGAAAGCTGAATTTTCAAAGGAACTTTGAAAAAAAAAAAATCCAGGTGCATGACCAAAAAAGTACATAAATGCAAAAGTCAGCACACTGTTTCTCATACAAAATATTAAGCTCATTAGAATTGTATAATGTAAAAATCATTACTCCGGTCTTCAGTTTCACATGATCCTCCAGAAATCATTCTAAAATGCTGATTTGGTGTTCAAGAAACTTTCTTATTATTATCAATGTTGAAAACATTTTTGCTGCTTAATATGTTTGTGGAAACTGTGATACTTTTTTCATGATTAAAAGAATGGACCCCAAAATTTACCAAGTATTATATTATATTATATTATATTATATTATATTATATTATATTATATTATATTATATTATATTATATTATATTATATTATATTATATTATATTATATTATATTATATTAAAACTCTGTTTGACATGGGTGTGTGGCTTTGGTCACTGCCATTTTTGCCTTTCCCCTGATAGAGTTCATCTTGTCTTCTGAATTGGGACAATGTTGTTTCAGTGCTGTGTTATCTTCTACAATGGGGTGGAAAATTTGAGAGTCAGCTGAGAGTTGTGATCGGGATTTAAGTTTCAAAGAAATGCCCAATTGTGTCAAGTGGTAAAGTGCTAATCTGTTTTCAATACTGCACTAACAACCAACTGCACCCTCTGATGCAAAAAAAAACCTCACCGCTCACACGATAAGCAGCTCTAGAGTAAACAATAATTAAAGGGAAAACTTCCATATATGTGTCCCTTGGTGTTAATCCAAATAGTTATTTTATTGTCAGAAAAATCAGATCCTTTTTTAGCAGTGTAGCTGTTCATGTTTTATTTTATTTTTAGATTCAAGAGAGGCTTTCTCATACTTGCATATACAGTCATCTCAGTGGATCTGAGAACATCACCTTTTGTATGCTTGCTTATTTAGTTGTTGTTGTTGATTTACTAATCTGCATTTGATTAGAGTCACATGTCTGATTTTCTGTCTTCTTCCTCACATTTATAGGTTCCAATTCGCTCACCTCTGCGTCTTTTTCATAGCACTGCTCTTGTCAAAGTTTTTTTGGAGTTCTCTGCCCTTTCCCTGCTCGTCCTCCTAAATTACACTGAGATGATGAACCGGCTCTGAGGCTCAAGGCTCCCTGAGATTTAGAACTTTGTCCTGGATGAAGGACAGGTTAGAAGAGACATTAATATGCAGAACAGGTAATATCGAAACCTCAACGTACTTTACGCCGGCTGGCGCACATTATCAATTTATTTGTGCAAGCTGCCCCGCAAGAATTTCATTTGCCACTCGTTTATTTGCCTTCCTCAACAATTAAACCCGCCGAACAGGGTTTGATTCAAAGTAATGTTCCAAGGGCACAAGTTATTTCAGTGCACTCTATTCTCAAAAACTGAGAGGTGTTAAAAGGCTTTTTTGTTAGTTTCAGTCTAATATTATAGAAGTAGCTCTCAAGTAAACCTGTTTTTAGAGAGGATTAGTCTATATATAATGATGAAACCTTTCCGTTTTGACTATCTGTGAACTTGGTGATTTTGTTTCAGCACCACGGACAGCGGCTCAATGTCGTTCCAGCAGCCATCCAGAAGCGTGGAACGCCAGTGCTTATTTTTAGCAGCAGGCCTGCAGTCGAAGAAAATAACATTTGGGTTTATTTATTTCCTGACAGAAAAAAAAAGTATGATTGTTATTTGATTGTAAGGCTCATTCGCATAGACATACCGCTGAGATCAAATTTTAGGATGAAGATGTGACACTCTCCTCTTGAGACCACTCCTCTGCTGAAATTTAGATTGGAGCTTTTCGGTTCCTCTCCAGGTTCATTTGAGCTGCATCAAACCACGCTCCCAGCGAACTACGGGGCACCTTCTGTAGACCAATCGCTCCATAAATTACCTGTTAATTGCGTATGATTATTATTATCAGGACGATGGACGTGCTCATCAGATGCTTTTCATTTGGGTCAGCTTGCGGCACATCCGCAAAAGAGTCGAGAGAGGGGTGAAGAGAAAGACTATAGGGAACAGTAATGGCAACATAACTTATATAATCGCTGCGATACTACGCACAGAACATAATTATAATGATTTGTGCTAACACATTTCGTCCTTGTATTAAAAATATGGCTCAAGGCAAGTCGGGCGTGATCTCGGGCAGCGCGGCCCCAAGGGTATGCTTGCAGAACCGAGAGCGGTGCCCTGCCAAAGAAAGCGGACTGACTCAGCTGGGCTGGGTTATACTGACAGTCCGAAATGACATTAACGGGCCATTACAGCCTCTGAGTGCGGTAGGTGAGAGGGCCACGGAGTGTATTTTGTTTCCTTTTTAATGCTGCTTTGGACCGCATCCAAATATTTAAAATCGCATCGTTAAGGCCAAGCACATGCGAGGTTATACTGTGTTTTAATATTTGACCAGTTGACCTTTGGTAAGAGCACATGGAACTGTAAGAGATGCAGTGTAGATACCAGTGCTTCTCAGCTCTAAATTACTTATTTGGAAGAATGCAATTAAGAGAAGTCGCTCTTCTAGGAAGCGTAGCATGATGCAATTCATTGCATTTATTGTGTTATCATGAACTCTTAAAAATTAATGTTCCAATTAGAACCAAAAAGGATTTTGCAATCACGTGTCATGGAGAACCTTTAATATTCAAAGAACTGATTTTATTCTCTTTTTATATATATATATATATATATATTAACATATTTTTTTATTTTAGAATTTTTTCCATTTTAATGTGTTTTTATTGTCACGAATGAATACCTTTTTTTTTTTTTACCTTTTTTTTTTAGAAAACATATACGTACCACTGATCTTATAGACTTTTGTTTATCTCCCAAGATCCGTATTTTCAACTCAACAACCTGAAAAATGGTTCTTGGTCATTTTTAAAGGATCACTGAAGAACCTTATGGAAAAAGTGTACTCCTCAACCAATGACCCAAAAATAGATTGCATGACTGTTTGTGTGATTATAGACCATGGTCAAAAACAATGCTAAATGCAAATAATGAAATACAATAATCATATGATTGTGCATAATTAGCATGAATGGCTCGATGGAGAACTTTTTACAACCATGAAATCTTTCAATTGCGCAAAAACAAAACAAAAAGAAAACGATGTAATGAAAAATATTCTTTAGACTATACGATTTTTCACACTTAGAAAAATCGCATTTTTAAGATCCTTGTCTTTTCTTTCAAATAACCGTTTGTGCAGTGGAAAGGTTCCATGAATTTTAAAGGTTCTTCATGGGTCAGGTTACGTTTAGTATTGTGTTGGATGGCCACTTGATGTGCTAAATCTGAGTTCTGAAGCAAAACCAACTGAGAACAACTGTTCTAAACAGCTACGTGATCTGCTTTTCAGTGCCTTCAGAAGGCCTCATCTAAAGTGGCTTGTTGTTTTCCTCCATTTTGAGTTCGCTTGAGCGCTCCTACCTGCCGTTGTGCCGGTGCCGAACACATGTACGCCTGTTGTTCTCCGTGGGCCTCGTGCTCAGCAGGAACTCTGAGGCAGCCTACAATTTCCCATCATTATGAGCAGGTGCTTTGGTCTCGACAGTGGTGTGTCATTGTCAGCATGAAAAACGCTGTGGTTGTGTGCTCTGGTGTGGAAATTAGAGGCATGCATGCAACGTTTGCACTTGTGCATACGCGCTTTGACTGTCAACAGCGGTTCATATCGTGGATAAGTGGGATTTTAGATGTGTTCATGGCTCAGGTTAGATGTTTGGAGACATCACTCAAACCTCCAAGGAGTCTTCATTATATCAAAGTGTTTTTCCTGATCAGAAAGAACAGCAGATCTCTTTAGACTCATTGATGGGTTTATGTTTAAATTGAAGAGACACTTTGTTTTTTGTTTTTTTGCTTTAGTAAAAGAGGAGAGGTTATTGTCAAAGCAAATGCTCTGTATTAGTCATTCTCAACAGCATTTTGAACTGATGAAATCCAATGAAAGTAAGGTTTAAGTGAAAAGATTTAACTATAAATAATCTCTCTAAAGAGTACTTTGAATTTCCAATGTCAGCTATTGACCCGTTGCTCTTGAATTATGTTCCAGGGACACAAAAAATATGACCATGCTTCAGTTCTACTCTAAATGTAGCCATAAGTGAGAATCAATAAAAAAATTGTTTTATGATAAGATTTCAATTGCTGTGTGTAATGTCCATTATGTCCAGGGCATGCAAACCCTACATTATGGGGACAAAATGTTCCCATAAAGATGGCAATATCCAAAATCCTTGTCCTTGTGGGGACATTTTTGGTCCCCATGAGGAAAACAGCTTATAAATCATACTAAGTGATGTTTCTTGAAATGTAAAAATTCAGTGATGGGTAGGTTTAGTGTAAGGGATAGAATATACAGTTTGTACAGTATAAACATCATTGTCTATGGAAAGTCCCCATATAACGTGAAAACACAATGTGTGTGTGTGATATTATGCTTGTTCAAATCATGCCATATTTTTCTACCTTATTTCAAAATATGGTTTTTGAGCAAGACAAAAAAAAAACGTTATGTAGCACAATCTAAAAATGCATTGAGCCAAAATCTTACAAAACATGCTCATTGGAATGGACACTGGGTCTGAATGGGTTAAAGGTTCCTCATTGAGAACCACAACTATGATACAGATTTGTGTTTTTATAACCCCCATTCCTGAACACACACACACATGTGTCGCCTCCCTGCCCGTACACACCGCGCGGAGGAGCTCATAGCCCTCTTTCTGGCACGTGCATTTGAAAAGAGGCATTGCTTCTCATTCAGCGAAATATTTTTTTTTACGAATAAGTGCTACTATTAATAATATCTATAATAATATCAACATTCAAAGGATTTATCAAAGGTTGCATCGCATGCATAAGGCTGTTTTTGTCCTTGCACTTTCCGAGCGTTTCAGCACTGTCGCTGTCCATTAGCTCCCTCTGCGCTTTACAGCGAATTTGGGTGAATCCTTTGATGCTTTCCCGAAAAATGCACATAGGGGAACATTATGCATTGGAGTGCGTTGGAAAACCAATGCATGCACGTTTTTTTAAAATATATAAACATATTGGTCATTCAGAAGGTGCGTCATTCACAAGGCAGCGTACAAAGAGCCGTGTAAATGTGATATTTTCTTTATTTATAGTCCCTCTCCTTCGGCGGAACATACCATGTTACTATATAACGATGAGAGGGGGAGAGAGAGCGTCGTGTGACATAAAGGGAGCTGCTTTTTCTCCTCTTCCTCCCCACTGCACTGAGCGCGTTTGAGACAGCCCTGTCGGTTTAAACCGGGAGGACACCCATACCGACTTCTCAATGCAAAAAATAAAAGGGTAGCTAGAAGCAGGGGCGAGGGGAACGGAGGTAAAGCGAACGCTCACGGTCTGTCTCTCTCTCTCGCTCTCTCTCTCTCTTTCTCTCGTTTTTATTACATGAATGAATGAATTGAGTAGTAAGGAACAAATACAAGGAAACACGCCTCCGCCTGGACGACCAAACGCGTTTGATATTTGACTTGTGTTCAATGGTAGGTGTTTGCATCTGTACATTTTCGGCGAAAACCACAGTAGGACGTCTCATCCCGTCATTTGAAACACTTCAGAAGGCGTAGCAGCTGAAAGTCCTCGCGGTGAACATGGCAACTTTAACGAACGGACAGGTGGACGCCGCGGTGCATGGAGGAGCGGCCAGTACGAACGGGCTCGTGAACGGAATAAGCCACACTCACAGTCCCGCGAGCTGCGCCACCATTCCCATGAAGGACCACGATGCCATTAAACTATTCATCGGACAGATACCCCGCAACCTGGACGAGAAGGACCTCCGGCCGCTCTTCGAGGAATTTGGCAAGATCTACGAGCTCACCGTCCTGAAAGACCGCTTCACTGGCATGCACAAAGGTACGCTTCGCTCGCGAGAGCAGTTTCCCATTTGATTCCTGTCACTATGTCTTGATTTGATTTGCCTCCGTTTCCATCATAAAATCGAATTCTATGAACAACAGTCTTGGATGTACTGGCTATTTTATGCATATATAAATTTAACATGAAATATGTTAGGGAATAATGCATTAATTGTTTTACTACGAAAGTTAAGTATTGATTTAGAAATGTTCCGTATTCTACACGAAGCGAATTTTGATAAATAGCAACAGAAGGCAAATGGTATAGGCTACTTAGCGGTTTTTACGCGATCCTATTTTGAGGATGGGGTGGCGGGGGGAGGGATAGATGGAAATGGGCTTTTTACTCTTGAAATTGACGTATCTTATTCTATTTCACAATGTTCACACTTTCTGTGTTAGTTGTTAATTCTGGGTAGTCAAGTTTTGAGATTTCACGCTGTGCATTTGTAAACCTTAACGTTCTTGAATATGTTTAAGGTGAATAACGCCTTACAAATATTGCACGCGACATGTTTAATAACTGCTTGTTCTTCTGTGTGAGAAGTCACCATAGAGCAAAATTAATCTCCATCTCTCCATTTAACGCGTCTGCCCTCGCTGTTTGACATTTTTAACCGTTTCCCCTCAGACGAGGAGACTAAACACGGCGCGTGAAAGTTTCAGCGACTGTACAAAGCGCATGAATATTTAATGAGGTTATGCACTGAGGCAGTTTGTGATTGGTGTCTGTTGCTAAACAACTCGACATTATGTTGTAGCGTCGTATTGTGTCGATAAAGCGGCGCTAGCATAACCCAGGGACAAAAGTGAAGCAGCTCCCCTTCCAAAATGGCAAATGTGGAACAAGTGCTTATCCCAGGGTTAAAAAATGGTCTTTACACAGTGTTGAAAAAGACATTAACCCAGGGTTAAAAGCCCTGTAGAGTTCTGTAGAAGCTGTCTTGAGGTCCAGCTCGCTTACAAGTCCATCACTTTGTTAGTCATCAAAATAAATAAATAAATCCATTGAGACTTGTTCCATCTCTCTCTCTCTCTCTCTCTCTCTCTCTCTCTGTGTGTGTGTGTGTGTGTGTGTGTGTGTGTGTGTGTGTGTGTGTGTGTGTGTTCAGGTTTTACCTACATTGTGGTGACTAGATGTTCAAGGAAAGAAAAGCCTAAAAAATTACATTGTGGGGTCCAGCAAATGGTCCTAATTATTTAACATACTAAATAATCTTTTAATGAAAATGTATGAAAAGAAACTTTGAGATTTATAAAATATTATTAGCTCAGTTTGAAAACAATAGGAGCCAATTGAAAGAACCCCACCACGATAAAAAAAAAGAATGTGTGTGTGTTTACTCGTGCGTGTGTGAGGCTCTATAAACATTTCCCCCAATTAGTTTTCTTTAGAGATCGTGTTGTGTGCACAACAAAAACTCCCTGGTATACTATCTGAGACAAGTAGCCTATTATCTTGTGTCTTTTGTCTAAGTATGATTGTGCGAGAAGTGAAAGTAAATGGCAGCCGTCAAGACAATGAAAGAACATTATGAGCAAGGATGGGATCTGTACTGAAAGGGTCTGTCCTGTAACCTCTTAATTGGGGTCGTGTAGCCATGATTGTTCCTGTTCTATTGCTTCACAATAAAATATTAATTTATGTTGACAGTCCGCACAATAGCATTTCACTGTGGTGTGTTCTAGCAGTAACATCAGCCCAACTATAATTATCTCCTGCATGCTTATCTTCTCTTTGCCAGTTGGTGTCATACGCAGCAACTCACGTCTCCGGTTAGGTTCAGCCGCAACTGTGCCTTGTTTGTGCGCTCGCTTGCTCCTGCAGTGTGGTAATAACTGCTGAAGTATTGTACCTGTGGTGTGTTCGGAACGATCAATTCCTGAAGCCCTCAGCCAGAGGGTCCAAAGGGGGTCTCCCTAGGAAGATCTTCCCAGGGGTGTCATTATTTCACAGGCTTGTCTAATTGATCCCCAACCCAGAGGACCTTGTTTGGCTTTAGGGTCACATCAGTGGCTAATTTACCCACCCAACCCTGGGAGTCGAGGGAAGAAGCTGCTTACCCAAGCCCCAGGGATGAAGTCCCTCCGTTGTAGTAAACAAAGCTGTCCTCTGTATGTGCCTAGCAAAAATGTGGCTTTGAGAAGCGGATCTGGGGAGGGTAGGAGGTTATCTTTTATTAATAGCACTGCTGGAGTACTCCCCGTCCAGTGGTTAATCATGTTACTTGTGAACTATGGGGAGTCGTGCCGGCTGATTCTAGGAACTGTCTCCTTTTTGCAATATATGGTCCTTTGTACCCATCCCCCCACTGCAGGGCCCGTATTCACTATAGTGTGGTCGTCAGGCCTGCTTGGCTCCATGTTACGACTGAGTTTAGTTACTCGTTCACTCCCTCTCCACAACATAAGCACTGGCGTCAGTGTCTCTCAAAATCTATTTCCCTTTGGCAGCAGTGCCGTTCTCTCTATACCCTGCAGTACGCTGGAGCCTGTCCGCTTTGGAGCTCTCTTTGCTTCAAGAACTTAATATGCTGTTTTTGACCTTTCCCTTCACTTTCAGGAACAGTAGTACCTTGTCACTAGGGCAGCACCCTTAAAAAAGTGAAAATATGTGCCCTTAAAGTTCACCTTAAATAAAAAATCCTGCCATCATTTACTCACCCTCATGAGGTTCTAAACCTGTATGCATTTATTTCTTCTGTTGAGCAGATATTTTGACTCCTTAAAATGAAGGTCACTTTGGACCCAAAAGTTTTTTAAAAATATTTTCTTTTGAGTTCCACAGAAGAAAGAAAGTCTAAAAGATATTTTTGGGCGAACTTTCCCTTTAGTCAGAAGTTGCAGTCGTCTTTTCTCCCCTATTGTGACATAGTGAAACGGCTTCTCAAACAAAACAAAAAATGTAGGGCGGGACTTGATTGGATCATTGCTTGCTATTTGCTGCGATCTCATGTGAGTGACCGGTTCCTGAAATGGAGGGATCATCGGTGAACACGTCATCAGAGAAGATGCGTTAATGTTTTTGATTAAAGATTGCAAGGGCACGTGCATTTAAAAAATAATGAGGTAACACTTTGGTTTAGGGTCCAATTCTCACTATAAACTTGCTTATTGGCATGCATATTAAGATATTGTCTGTTTATAAGTACTTATAAAGCACACATCAATGCATCCCTTAATCCTACCCAATACCTAAACTTAACAACTACCTTTCTAACCATTAATAAGCAGTAATTGGGAGTTTGAGGCAAAAGTCGTAGTTAATAGTGTTAATGGGACCCTAATCTAAAGTGTGACCAACAATGATATGTACAGATAAATAATTTAACTGAAACATAAGATTTGTCAATTTTGGTTTCATGGAGCCGTTAAAGGATCTGCCTCAGTTACAAACTAAAAGCTACCAAGCAACAACTAAAAGTACATTATTTTTCTGAGAGTGCCTCCCAAACAAATGACTATTTTTTTTAAAGCTCCGTAAATATTCTCTTCCTACAGTAGTCTGCCCTCCTTGATCATTAACATGATCGCATTGTTTTGTTTTTCATCATTATAGGAAGTTCTCCATCTTGGCCCTTCATCCATCTTCACCTCCACCCACTTCCTCTCTTCACACGTTATCACCTCCTCCAGCCTGCTGCATGTCTCTGCCGTCTCTGCTCTTCCAATCATGCGATTTTTCTTTCCATTCACAGGCTAGAAGGGGTTTTGTCATCCATTTCTTCACTCACTTACCCTCCTACACACATCGTTTAAGATTTACCATTACACTCCACGCTGAGATGAGGTCCTGAGAGCTCTCAGTTGGGGTCTTAGGATAACGGAACCAGAACCTCAAGATTTTCAGTGCAAATATCGGTGTCACTTAAAGAGAGTTTCTGCTTCTTGCAGGTAATTGGTTAGATATTCACATGACAGACTGAGACAGCGGTATGGGAAGCCAGTGCTGTTGAGATCACATCCAAACACAAACTGAAAATTCTGTCATTATTTACTCACCTTCTTGTTGTTCTAAACCTGTCTGACTTTCTTTCTTGTGAATGTTGTGAAAAATGTCCATACACTTAAAGTCAATGGGGTCTAAAGGTTGTTTGGATCCCAATGTTTTTCTGTGCTCCAATGAAGAAAGAAAGTCATGAAGGTTTGGAACGACATGAAGGCGAGTAAGTGATGACAGAATTTTCCTTTTTGGTGGAACTACGCCTTTAATTGCTAGCTGTGCATTTTCAGCAGAATCTAAAATCGTCAAGAAAAAGATCCCGCGTTGTGCAGGTAAACACCAGAAGCAAACATCGTTGAGAAGCGTGAGCGTTTGAAGTTGTGATGAGTGTAGGTGGAGAGGGAACGCGTTTGATGCTATAAAGAAGCACGTAGGAGGAGACGCTGCATTTCCGTACTATGCTGCTGAATTCTATTTTTGATAGTCATTATTCTCATGCATTTTTGAGCTTTGTTTTTGATATGCAGACGTGGCGTGTGGGCACGCATTTGATTTCGCCATGCTTGATACGCATCTGGAGAGATGACTGAATAAAGCCCGATGCGTTTTACGTGTAGACTCTAATGAGACACTGAGCGGAGGGGGCTTCATTCATCCTCATGCCTGAGCAGCCAAAGTAATGATTCTGTACATCAGTTATCTAGTCTTTAGACTCCTGTCTCTCGGGAGAAAGTGAGAAAGAGGCGAATGCTACAACACTGGCTAAAGGATGGAGATTGGGAGAGTGATGGATTGAAAAAGGGAGCAGGAGAAGAGGAGAAACAAAACAAAAAAAGATGGATGAAAACAGACTAAAAGAGAGTTTAGCACAGGAATGGGGTTCTGTTTTAAACTGAGTAATAGAAGTAGACAGTGTAAGAGAGTTAGATGGAGAAAACCGGGTACTTGGGGCATGCAGGCCTGAGCTGGGGGGGGGAGTTTTTGAGTCCTCCGTTCACCAGCACTTTCATTTGGCTGCTCTGCGTGACTCAGCACAGCTAATAGAGGCCATTTGTACCGGTCACCAGCAGCTACAGGAAACATGCTGCGGACTTTAACATCTTCTCCTTGCACGCCTTTTAGCGTAGGGGAGATTGCCGCTATGCACCGAATGACTATCACTCCCAGCTTGCAAAGTCGGAGATTGAGATCGTTTGCATTGTCTTGTTTAGCTGTAGCTCACAGCTAGCTTCCATGTTTGAGGGGTGAAGATGGACAAAAAAAATGTGGTCACACTTTAGATTAGGGTCCAATTCTCTCTATTAACTATTGCTTTTGCCTCAATAAACTCCTAATTACTGCTTATTAATGGTTAGTTAGGTAGTTGTTAAGTTTAGGTATTGAGTAGGATTAAGGGATGTAGAATATGGTCACGCAGAATAAGGCATTACTGTGTGCTTTATAAGTACTAATAAACAGCCAATATCCTAGTAAAATGCATGCTAGTAAGCAACTAGTTAATAGTGAGAACCCCACCCTAAATGAATGTGTAAGGTGCTTTTTATTTTCTAGACAGTTGTGTTTCGAAGGTCCAAACAAGCTCTCTTTGAAAAATGTACAAGCACGAATGTTTTTTTTTCCATTGGGTTGACGTGTTATCGAGAGACGGGGAGGAAAATTCTGTTTCTGGGCAACCTAAACCTGAGTTTCTGGGCAGGATTTTTCCTAAAGACAATTGGATGTCCTTGCCGGAGAAAGAGAAATGCTGGGTTTTTCCTCCTGCGGCTTGGTGTTAATTCAGCTCGCGTCCTGGACTCACCATTGCATTGCTGTTGCATCATCTGCACACACAGCGTTTCTCTTTTTTTCCCCTCTCTAGCTCGTTTGGATCTGCAGATGTTCCTACCCTCGGCCCATCCCAAATCCTCTCAAGCCTCTAGTCTCCGATTGCTCATCCCGAGAAATCGCAGACAAGCTCCCGCTTCGAGTGCGGTATCTGCGGCGCGTGATCGATGCGTCTGTTTTGTTCATGAGTGAGTCGACGTGTCACTGCGGAGGTCGCCGCTGTCCGTAGGTCGCCTTCTCAATATGCAGCGTTGAATACAAGTAGCAGTGGTGGCACGGACATGCATGTAAATACGCATCCATGACATTAGGCCCATTTTTCAGGCAGACATTCGAGAGGGTGGCAAAACTGTTTTTGTGTAATTTGAGGCGATCGCAACAGAGGTCGGCCATCAAATGAAAAGATAGTTACTCAAGGTGAGCAATGACTTGCTGATGAAAGAGGGAAAAGGATACGGCCACAGGTTTGGAGTTCTACAGGATAGAGGACCTGTCTAGCAGTCCTAACCTTGCGGTGCTCCTTATTAGCTAGTGTGACCCTGTTGTGCTGTCTGAATTGGGCCAAAACGTAGCCATTTTCTCATACCTCAGGGCACTTTGAAACTCGTCTCATTTCTTTCAGTCGCACGGACAGCATGGAGACATGTTTATGCGCAACAGCTAATCCCAAAACACTCATCTCATGAATTTCATCTGTTATATACCATAACTCTCTGTCAGATAGCTGTGTGAACTTTTAAACTGGAAGTAATGCCGCTTGGCGGAGGCGATTTACTTTCTAAATTGAAAACTATGCAAATATGCTACGCTGCGCAGCTTTTGCAGGCTTCCTAAAATTTTATCCTGCAAGATTTATGTCCGGCGTAATGGCCTTGTTGTGTTTTCATATATTTAAATAGCGGGACTCGAAGAGCAAGGCAGGGCTAAACTGGGTTCAGCCTTAAAAGTTTTATAAGGTTTAGCTGTAATTTCATATAAACTGTGCGGATGAAAAGCCCGAGGCCACACCCCCCTCTGCGGCACACTGGTTTTATCTCGCCCTGCCTGTGAAGAACCTCCGAAGCCTTGCCGTTTCTGAAAACAACTCTAGCAAAATTAATAGTTTCTGTTTTCAAACTAGTTGCATCATCTAAGTGTTATTGTGGTGTGTGTGTGTGTGTTAAATATTTAAAGGGGTTTAGGAGTGATATGTGCACTGCTGTCTAGGCAAGACTAAGAAAAGGTGTCAAAGTGCCCACAATACAGAAAGAAAACAGAGCTGTCAGTCAAATTGCTTCAGTTTCGTCTGGAGAAGCTTTTTTGCCTCGAAATGCAGATTATCATGTAGTATATTAACATTTTTATAGCTGTAATCTAACACTAATGATTCAACTAATGAAAAATGGATCTATGCGTAAGAGCAGTTGATTTTAAATACAGTATATTTCCATTAATAGGCATTTTTTGGCAGTTTTTGAAAACAATAAATTGTGAATTTACTAACTTTTTTTCTCATTTGCTTCATTTGACGTCATCACTACGTTAGTAGCTAATCACTGCTGACATGATGTAGATTCTCTATGGCTCTATAGATTCCAGAGTGATTTGTCACATGACATTTACAGCTTATGTGATTGGTTCAAATTCTGTGTTTGCCCATGAGCAAAGAAGGAAGAATCCAGGATGCATAAATTAATTCTGGGGGGAATGTAAACTTTCTCCAGGTATTAGAGTGTTTTTATAAGCTATAGCCTATTTCGACCAATGATTGCTTATTTTCTCCTCAGAAACTTTTTTACTCCATTAAAAAAATACAAAAATAACACCAACCATTGTCATTGTAATTTAACATGATTTTTTTAATTAAGCGTTCCTGATGCAATCTGAGAATCTACATAGCATCCATCTTGTTAAAAATACACCAGTGTGCTCTTTTTGTCTAAGCCCTTTATTTTAAATTATTTTTTTCTCATTATGTGAAGCGTTACCTATTTGTTAGTCTAATGATGCTGTATTCAAACTCCATTAATTAGTGTGCAGAGAATGGTGGGGTAGAGAACTAAAAGCCTAGGCAATAGCTTAGATCATTTTCACTGTATGGACTGATTTAAGCAAGCAACATTTTAATTACTTTTTGATGTAAACGAGTAATAAGAAGGAGAAAAAGAGAGCAAACTTTTTAGAAAGGAATGAAGAGGCTGTGTACTGTTAATCATCATTGTGTCTTTTTATAGCAGATTGTAAATAGGGCTACACTGAAGATGTAAAATTACAATGAAACTGGTTGTTAAACTAACTGTTGGTAGTTTGACTATGAGCAGGTTTAGAAAGCCTTTTTTGCAGTATATGCATTGATTTTTTGTAGAAAAATCTGTGGAAATGTGATAAATGGAGCTGCCTGAGAGTACAACACTCTTATTGGTAAATGAGAACTTTAGCCAGATGTTTAACACAAATAATTTTTTGTTTTGTTTTGTTTTTGAAGTGAACACCAGTTACAGTCCTGGTTCAAATCTTTTCCTATGGAAGACAAATTTAAAGAAAAGTACTGAGTCAAATTAATTAACTACATGTACTTACTAGGGTTTAGTTTAGGATTAGTTACTTGTAATTATGTATAATTTACAGTTATTACTATAGTAAGTAGTAACGTGCAAGTATGTCACCTTAAAATAAAGTGTTACCAAAATCCCTCCTTGAATGTAAGATGTTTTTTTTTTTTTGTGGTTTAGTTTTCTTTAAGGAGACCTTGAATCAAATTACATCCTAGCACCTTTATAAATACCTAACATAATCATAAAAAAAACAAACAAAGAGTAGCTTTGACATTTCAAAATGCAGCCTCAAAAAAATGTCTGTGTCAAAAAAGCTTCTGTGTAAGGGATAGTAGATGTGTAGACAAACTTTGTAAATGGTGTTTGTCCCAATTCTGGGATCCAAAGTGTAGAACTTGAGTTTCCAAGCGTGCGTTGCAGGAAGCAGTACTATTTAAAATCTTGCAATGAACAAATGAAACAATATTCCATGGGTCAGTGATAGCATGAGTGCACACAGTGTGGCAGAGTTACGGGCCCTTAATGGGTCTTTGCTTTATACAACACTCACTCATCATTTCCTTGTAAACAACAGCCTGCGTGTGTATTAAGCGTATGTGGTAGCTAAAAACATTCTGGTACTTGATGTTTCGGCTTGCATATATTATATTTTCTCATCTTAGTTATTATACATGTCTGAACCAACATTTGTTTATGTCATATTGCATAGTCAAATAGATTAGCTATATTAAGCTTAACTTGTCTTTTCTTTATGACAGAAGCTGTTTTGTGAGCTACATGTCAGAACAGCCATCGATCTGTATTTTTATTATTCGGAGGACTTACCACAGAGTACGTCTGTACAGACACAAGGTGTTCTCGTACCTATGCTAATGTACCATCTTGTGCTGAGCTGTATTGAGATTTATCATGCAGGGTTTGATATAAAACAGAGGATGTGTGGAAACTAGTTGTTTTCAGAGAAGCAGGAGGGCATTGTGGGATACACGAGGGTGGAGGATATGCTTTGCATGCAGTCGGAGCAGATCAAGATGGTGATATGATACTGGCCGACTCCAGCGCGTGGAGATTGCAATGTTTATGTATGCGGCAGTGTATGCGTAAGTGTGTATATGTATAGCATTTAAAGGAAGCTGTGTGTATCTACTTATCTTTTGGTTATTGATTCTCGGCATCCTTTGATACAAAACTGATTTGACGGGCCTCATGTACCCCAAGAAAAATACGTAATGATTCTGGAACAACCCCCTATTAAACCATTATGAGATTATAATTAGCTTGACGTCTACTGAAACAGTGTATTTGTTATTCATAGGGGACTACGATTTTTTTTTATTGAGGCATTGTTAATAAATAAATCCTCATTAGTGATTTTCCCACTCAGTGTTATTGCATGTAAATAGGATTTTAATGTCATGATATTTATTGGACTGAAATTCATTCGGCATAAGACGTTTAAAGACCAAACGGACTGCTAGCGCATCAAGAACCTTTTTGTCTCTGTGTTTTCTTACAGCCTAGAGCTACGGAACCCGAAAGCTGTTATCTTAAGATTAAAGTGCCTAAAACAAACCTTACGAAAGCTTGCAGACTGTTCAGAAATAAAAAAGTTTTGCTTGTCTTTTTTCACTCTATCAAAAAATGTTATGTTATGAGGTTCAGCGTCCAGTTCAAACCTTTTCATTAATCCACTGCCAATCGGAGTGGATGTTAATGCACTTTTAATTCATGGGATGAATTTTTTTTTTTTTTTAAGTTTGCATTTCAATTGGATGTGAGAAAGCTGGAGCAATTGCAGGCATCTTTTAAGGTTCGTTTTGGGAATTAGGAGAATATATGAATAAGTTATAATAATGCAAGAGAGAGAAATAGGGGAGGTCAGACTGGAGAATGCTGCTGGGAATAAACTCAAGAATCTTCAGATTCTTCCAGAATGGAAGTCTGAAAGTTGCAGCTTGGATTTCAACCGTGCTGTGAAAGTCTCCGTGGCAGTTTCAAATGTGCAGAGCCCACTTTCTGAGGCAGAAAATCGGTATTTCATGCCCAAAATGGGCATTAAACCTGCACTGAAAGTGATGCCACGAAAAGCCTGGGTGCTTGAGAAGCCCCTGCGTCGAAATATGTGCGACATAACATTTGCTCATGAATTTTAATATGTTTGGGTTTAGTGGGGGGGGGGGGGCTTCATTTGCAAGAAAGCATGAAAGAACGCGATAAAGATGGATTGCGAGGGGAGGGTTGGATAGAAGAGAAAGGAATCGGGCAGAAAGAGAGAACAGGGGAGTCCCTGAGACAGATGTCACCCTCAGCGCAGATTGATGGCTCTTGGCCGGTTTCCACACCGAGCTTTGACCCCGCTGTCCTTTGCAGTAATTTATAGGTGACGGTTTTAAAGATTTAAGCACTATTTTGTGGCCATCATGGCCTCGGACAGAGAACGACCTTCCAATGCAGGGTCGCAGTCGGTCGGGAGCTAAAAATGAGCCTACTCGCACCCATGCAGATCTGACAGTGCAGTGAATACATGTATTTGTTGTTGCATGTATTCCAGTAGTCCAGCCCGATTAATTAAAAACACTGTTTGTTTTAAGGATGTGGATTTTATTTCAAATATACTTTTGTAAGTGTGTATGATATTCAGGGTAATAACTTTCAGCTTGAAACATAGAGGACTGGAAAGGGGAAGTGTAGGGGGACTAGACACCCTGTGCAGCTTTTGGCTGTGTATCCAGTGGACCCAGCTGGGTCTGTTGTTGGATGAGGTGTATGAGAGGCCCTTATGTCTGCAGCAGTGGCTCGTGAACGGGGGGTGGGGGTGGGGGGTGCGCTCTCTTGCACATCATCACTCATTTGCAATTTAATGGCCCCAGAGATCACCCTTTCCTCACCCCACCAGCCCATTCCCAGCATGGCAAAGCTTATTAGCAGAGGTTTTAAATAATAATAATCTCCAGTGAATCTACTCCGCTATCCTTCCCCCTTTCGAGATGCCTGGTCAGTGGGGTCACAAAAAAAGAGCTCTTTTGTTTATTTTGGCAGGGTTCAGATTGAACCAAGAGATGTCTATAATACCTGTTCATCTAAAAGAATTCAATATTAATTCAGTTAATTAAGTTCACGTGTGACTTTTTTAAAACATAAAACATGTACATATAAAACATCTATAATATAATGAAATATTTGTGACTTATCTTTATTTGTTTATGGCGGAATTTGAATTGGCCACACCCTATCATTCTATTGTTCTGTCTGTCGTTCAATCTATATATTGTTCTATTATTTGATATACATATTGTTCTATCTATCTATCATTCGTTTGTTTGTTCTATCCATTTCCATTTATTCATTTAGCAGACGCTTTTATCCAAAGAGACTTACAAATGAGAACAATAGAAGCAGTTAAACTAACAATAAGACAACAATATGCAAGTGCTATGACCCTTCCCAGTTTAATCTAACACAGTACCTGTATTTTTTAAAAAAAAAATTTTTAAGATAATAGATGTACAATTGAAGATAAAGTGTTAATATTAATGGATAAAGTGTTGCCGAAAAAGATGCATCTTCAGCCGTTTCTTGAAAATGGACACGGACTCAGCCGCTCTGGTTGAGTTGGGCAGATCATGGAAAAGGTCCGAGAAAGAGATTTAGTGCCTCTTTGAGATGGCACCACAAGACGTTTGCTTGCAGAGCACAAGTTTCTGGATGGCACGTAAGTCTGAAGTAATGAGTTTAGGTAAAAGGGAGCAGAGCCAGTGGTTGTTCTGTAGGCAAAAGTCAGTGACTTGAATTTGATGCGAGCAGCAACTGGCAATCAACAATCCGTCTATCTTATCGTTCGTTTGTTCTATCCATCTATCTATCGTTCGTTTGTTCTATCTATCTATCTATCTATCTATCTATCTATCTATCTATCTATCTATCTGTTGGTCGTTCACTCGCACTATCCATCTACCTATATTTGGTTCGTTTGTTCTGTCCATCTATCTATCGTTTGTTCGATCTATCTATCGTTAGTTGGTTCTATCCATCTATCTGTCGTTTGTTTGTTCTATCCATTTATCTATCGGTTGTTCTATCTATCGTTCTGTGGCTTTCTAGTTACAGTTATATGAATTTCTTTAAATTACAATCATATTTGATTCTGTTTGGAAAAAAATATTTTTGCAATTCTACTGGCATAAATATTACTCTTCATCTTTAAGAAATAAACACAGTGTACTTTTGCTTTGTTTTTGTTTTTTTGTTTTGTTTGCTTTTCTAAGAAAGTGTCTTTCGTTAGTTTCAATTTATGACTCTGTTCTCCCTGGAGACCTCCAGTCGATGCAGACATATTTAGAGCTGTCTGGAGGTAGCAGACTACATTATTACAAAGCCATAATGTTCTGTAGAGAACCATAATGTCCCAGGCTTTGATGACACTGATAACAATGACTGGCTAACAACGCTCCTTTTAGTAGGCAAATTATAGTCTATGCAAAGTATTCCCTCTTTTAATTCCCATGTCATACCCACGTGTAGTTGCACGCTGCTAACACTACCTCGGATGCCCTGCCCGGGGGCATTAAATTCACAAAAAAAGACTTGAAATTGAAGCTCTGCAGTCCTACTTATTCAAGGAGAGAAAGATAGCATAGGGTTGCTCTGCCAAACGGATAAATATGACGAGTTTTGAGGATTGTAGAAACCGTGGGCCTCCTCACCCTGAGAAGCTTAGCTGTCCTCTTTTTAAAAGAGTGAGGAACATGGGTATCAGCGTGAAGCAGCCGCGAGGGCCTTCGTCTGTGTGCATGTGCAGGATTTTAGGAGAGCAGCCATAATGCTCTGTTTCCTGCAGAGAGTCAGCTTGACTTCCTGTCTGGGCCGCGCTCACATTGGAAACGTTATCGAGCGTGCGTTTGATAAAACATTGTCTGTTTACAAATCCTATTATGCACGTCTGCTGTGTCCTTGGAGTTGATTGCCGGTCCATGTTAGCTTTAGTAAACGTCTTAATTGCGTTAAATGGGTAGAAAAGCTGGCAGATTAGAAGCCATTAATGAGCGTTGTGTGAGCGAGCGTATTCCCGAGATGGCACTTTTGTTGGGGTTGGCAGGCGAAAAGGGAGAGAGTATGCCAGCGTCACCTTGAAACTCGAAAACACTGGAGAAACAGGTCATTGTGTCTCTGCTGAAAAGAGGTACACATCGCTCTCCCTCGCTTTCTCACTCGCTCTCTGCACCCTTTACAATCTCTTTGGATTCTCTCCCTCCCTCTCGCTCTCTCCCTTTCCATCTGAACAGTAGATAAGCTCACTGAGGGAGAGTTTAAAGGACTCTCCATTTGTGTATAAATAGCTTAGGATGAATTATTGAGGGACCCAGGGTTACTAATAATCCCCCTGGACCCATCCGACAATGACACAGAAGATAGAGGGAAAACAATTACGCTGGGTTTCTCCTGAGGAGGACTGGGTGGAAGGATGGAGGAGGAGGAGAGGGGGGTGCAGACGGAGACGCCGCAGAAGCCCCTCACCGGCTTCCCGTCTTGGCTAATAAAGCCAATTAAGTCGCTAGAATCAATGGGCATGCGAGCGGTCCCGGAAAGAGGAAGCATAATGATTCATGTCCTCCACCCGGAACGTCCCGTCCCTTTTGTCCACGCGGCCAGGAGGACAGCGGGACACTGACGGGATGAGACAAGAGGACCGTGGGGGAATATTAAGGAGCTGTTTGTGTCTGCTGGTGTCAATGCAAGGACGGCACTGATAGGGTGAGAGGTGCAGACGGACAGGCCGGTCACCGCGCCATGCGCTCGGTCTCTGCTCTCTGGTCTGTCTGCGCTTCAGCTCTAGCAGGTGGATCTTGGGTACGTCTCAAAAGCCGGACCTCTGTGGATGCATATGTCTGTCATCAATGTGTGCTTTATATTTGGGTGTTTCTTCAACTCTAGGCACTTTAATGTCACAAGGATTGTTTGTTTTTTTAAACGGACAAAGTTTTGAAGTGTAGTGTATGTCGGTTATTTTCTGGATTTGTCAAATACAGCGAGTTTCATGGCATTGTCTTAATAAACGACTTACAAGAACCTCAAGTGGTCAGTCTCGTGTCTTGAATTTGCAAACTCTTCAAGCGTAATTGTCCATTCCAGAGTTGTGCCTTTGAAATATTCAGTACTTCATCTAGAGCAAAAAGTCAAAAGGTTGTCTGCAGAACTGAAAGTGCGCACAATCAATCAAATGAGCTTTCACTTTGTTGCAGAATATACCAAAAGTCAAAAGTTTGCCTTGTTACTCTACAGATGATTTATAGAGCAGATTGCAGCTCTGAATGGTTTTATTAGTGACAGAAACGGCCGTGCATGAAAACTTTCAGGGCTAAAGCCCACTCGTAGCATTGCCCATCTCTCCGACCCTGCCAGTGGGAAGGACGTTGATTTGTAAACCGCTGTGAAATGCCACATTACTGGTTTTGATTAGTCCTTTGGCTTGGCAGCACATTTATGTAAACCTTGACTTTACTGACTTCCTGCATGACATCTCGCTAACAAGCTCTCGGTATTAAACACACACTCCCTCACATCTTTGCTCTAACAATACTATATTTGGTAAGCCAAAGATATTTTCTACCCTCTTTTAGTGCAACCTTCAGTTCTTGTATTTCAGAGCCTGGCAGACGGGCTTATCCTTGATACTTCGGTGAAGCCCCACAGAGCCAGGATGTAATTGACTGTCCACTTTTGAACACCACACGACTGAATTTTCTATTATCTGTCCAAAAGGTGATGTAAATTCAATTCAAAAAGGCTTGGTCGAATTAAGGAGTGTGTGCGTGTGA